>NC_133820.1:13264182-13564182 GCF_047830755.1 Zonotrichia albicollis | reverse complement strand
CTTCCGCCACTTCCTTCCTTCCGCCACTTCCTTCCTTCCGCCACTTCCTTCCTTCCTTCCGCCACTTCCTTCCTTCCTTCCGCCACTTCCTTCCGCCACTTCCTTCCTTCCGCCACTTCCTTCCTTCCTTCCTTCCTTCCTTCCTTCCTTCCTTCCTTCCTTCCTTCCTTCCTTCCTTCCTTCCTTCCTTCCTTCCTTCCTTCCGCCACTTCCTTCCTTCCGCCACTTCCTTCCTTCCGCCACTTCCTTCCTTCCGCCACTTCCTTCCTTCCTTCCGCCACTTCCTTCCTTCCTTCCGCCACTTCCTTCCGCCACTTCCTTCCGCCACTTCCTTCCTTCCTTCCTTCCTTCCTTCCTTCCTTCCTTCCTTCCTTCCTTCCTTCCTTCCTTCCTTCCTTCCTTCCTTCCGCCACTTCCTTCCGCCACTTCCTTCCGCCACTTCCTTCCTTCCGCCACTTCCTTCCTTCCTTCCTTCCTTCCTTCCTTCCTTCCTTCCTTCCTTCCTTCCTTCCTTCCTTCCTTCCTTCCTTCCTTCCTTCCTTCCTTCCTTCCTTCCTTCCTTCCTTCCTTCCTTCCGCCACTTCCTTCCGCCACTTCCTTCCGCCACTTCCTTCCGCCACTTCCTTCCTTCCTTCCTTCCTTCCTTCCGCCACTTCCTTCCTTCCTTCCTTCCTTCCGCCACTTCCTTCCTTCCTTCCTTCCTTCCTTCCTTCCTTCCTTCCTTCCTTCCTTCCGCCACTTCCTTCCTTCCTTCCTTCCTTCCGCCACTTCCTTCCTTCCGCCACTTCCTTCCTTCCTTCCGCCACTTCCTTCCTTCCTTCCGCCACTTCCTTCCTTCCTTCCGCCACTTCCTTCCTTCCTTCCGCCACTTCCTTCCTTCCTTCCTTCCTTCCTTCCGCCACTTCCTTCCTTCCGCCACTTCCTTCCTTCCTTCCTTCCTTCCGCCACTTCCTTCCTTCCGCCACTTCCTTCCTTCCTTCCGCCACTTCCTTCCTTCCTTCCGCCACTTCCTTCCGCCACTTCCTTCCTTCCTTCCGCCACTTCCTTCCTTCCTTCCTTCCGCCACTTCCTTCCTTCCTTCCGCCACTTCCTTCCGCCACTTCCTTCCGCCACTTCCTTCCGCCACTTCCTTCCTTCCGCCACTTCCTTCCTTCCTTCCGCCACTTCCTTCCTTCCGCCACTTCCTTCCACCATTTCTGACATGGGAGCTGCTCTTGGATCTCGGGTTGCTGTGCTTGAGATCACCCCAAGGTATTAAAAAGTCTCTTTTTTCCCAGCCCCACAACCAAAGAAGAAGCTGAGATTCCTCGGTTCTGCTTTTCAAGGCTGTTTATTTTCTCTTATCTATTTCATTCTTTCTCTGACCTGCTGAGATCTGTCCTGCAGGTCGGGTTTTGGCACAAAATAACAACACACCCTTGGGGTGGTGTTAACTTTTCACACTGCAAACTGCATGTCATGGTTTGGTGCAATGCTGGTGACTTCATGGAAATATGTTCTGCTTAATGTTTGCTGTGAGATGGGAGCAGAAATAGAGCAAAGCAGGCTCTAGCTTAGGAATCCAGGGAAAAAACTTCATTAACTTACAATATGTAAAAGAAACACACACACAAAACTCAGAATGAAAATCTTTTAAAAAAATTCCTCCTCCCCCCACCAAATTATTAACGCAGCACAGTGAGACAAAACCTTGGATTCTCAATCCAGTGACACTTCCAGACCTTTCTCCTGGGAGTTCTCTACTTTTAACCCCTGTGTTCTCAGAAGGTGGTTCCTCAGGAACCACACCAGATGCTGACATTCAAACCCGAGCATTTGTTAGTTTGACTACAAACTCCCAAAAAACTCACTTCCTTTTCAAACCAAGGCACTGCTGTGCTTTATTTACAATAATTTTCCAACACCTATCACCTATGTTAGACAGTCTGTCTCTACTCTAAACCAACCCAGAAGTGTCACCATGCCAGCAGAAGATGGAGGACAGGAAGGAGAAGGAGAAGAAGAAGAAGAAGAAGGAGGAGGAGAAGGAGAAGGAGAAGGAGAAGGAGAAGGAGAAGGAGAAGGAGAAGGAGAAGGAGAAGGAGAAGGAGAAGGAGAAGGAGGAGGAGGAGGAGGAGGAGGAGGAGGAGGAGGAGGAGGAGAAGGGGAAGGAGAAGGGGAAGGAGAAGGAGAAGGGGAAGGAGAAGGAGAAGGAGAAGGAGAAGGAGGAGGAGGAGGAGGAGGAGGAGGAGGAGAAGGGGAAGGAGAAGGAGAAGGAGAAGGAGAGGAGGAGGAGGAGGAGGAGGAGGAGGAGGAGGAGGAGGAGGAGGAGGAGGAGGAGGAGGAGGAGAAGGAGAAGGAGAAGGAGAAGGAGAAGGAGAAGGAGAAGGAGAAGGAGAAGGAGAAGGAGAAGGAGAAGGAGAAGGAGAAGGAGAAGGAGAAGGAGAAGGAGAAGGAGAAGGAGAAGAAGGAGGAGGAGAAGGAGGAGGAGAAGAAGGAGGAGGAGGAGAAGAAGAAGGAGGAAGAGGAGGAGGACAGGACACACCCAGATTCCTCCATCTTGCCTTTTGAACCCTCATTCTAAAACCCCAAAATTCTGCTTTTTCACCCTGTGACAAATTCACTGTCATTCCACTCAGACCCTTGTGGCTTGTAACTCCTCACACAAAGTTGGGAATTGTTTCCATGGGCTACAATGGAAGGCACAGGTGGTTTTGACTCCGTGCCAAGGACTCTGAGCCCCGTGCCAGGGTCTGGAGTTCCTCCAGGACAGCCAGAGGAATGTTCTGGGTCTCATCACCTGGAGCCTTCCCTTCCCTCTTTGTGGAGCTGAACGGGCTCAGATCTCCATGGGAAAGGAGCAGAAATGTCCATCCAGCCCTGCAGAATCCCTGCTCACCATCTGGCCATCCAAACCTCCCATCTGCTCCCTCACGTGGAGAAGAGGCTTTGTAGTGGAGATGGCTGAATTTTCCCCGACTGACAAAAAACAAAAACCAAGCCCTAAACATTTTTATTAAAACCAGAGGCACGTTCAGGTCCTGCTATTTCACCGAGGCACAAAACATATTTCGACAGGAAATTAATTTTTTTTCAAAGTTTCCAGCATGGCCCTCCCTTCAATCAGCCCTCAACTTCTTTAGCAGCCCCATGAACTCCCTGATAACCTCACAGATGGAAAAAAAGCCCGACCCACACAAAAAAAAGGGGAAAAGATGCCTCTGGAGCAGCAACTGTCTGCTGAATTCCCTGCTGGAAACTGGAAACCTCCTGCCTGCTCACCACAGAGCTCAGGGCCAGCCACTCTGGGTCTCCCCTGAAATTTTAAATATTTAAATATATTTTAATTTATTAAATTTACTATTAAATGGTATATTTAATATACATTTTAAATATTGTCAATATGTAGAACATATTTATATTTTGTAATTTATTAAATTTCTTCTTAAATGGTATATTTAATATGTATGTTAAATATGATAAATATTTAAATATATATTTACCAATATTTCTATATTGGTAAATATTTACAATGTAATTATATTTTGTAATTTATTACATTTATTATTAAATGGCATATTTAATATACATTTTAAATATTGTAAATTTTTAAATATATTGTAAATATTTACCAATATATTTACAATATATTGGTAAATATTCACAGTATATTCTTATATTGTAATTTATTACATTTATTATTAAATGGTATATATAATATATATTTTAATATATTTAATATATAAATAATATAAATATTATTTATAAATATATTTATAAATTATATTTATAAATATTTACATATTTATATATAATGTATTTATATATTTATATATTTACCAGTATTTATATATTGGTAAATATTTACAATATACTTTAATCTTGTACTTAATTTAATTGATTATTAAACGGTGTATTTAACATATATTGTAAATGTTTAAACATATTGTAAATATTTACCAATATTTACATCTCACTGGTGCAATAGGCTCCATGCTGAAGCGTTTACCCGCAGGATTTGCACAGAAAGTCAAGGCCAGCAGTGTTTTCAGTTTTCTACCTCTTTTTGCAGTTTAAAACTCTTGGAAAGGAGCTCAGCTCTTTTCCAGTCCCTGGATTCCCTCGCCCTGCTTTGCCTCCCACCTCTCCTGCAAATTTGATTTTTCTGTGGGGATAACTCCTGAGGCCAGCACGGATCCGGGCTCCACCTCTCACCTCTGCTTTATCCTGTCATGTTTGAAACTTCAGTGCCTTTTCCAAAGGTTATTTTTATTTTTGTGCATGGCTTAGATCATTATAACGAATGTCCCTGACTTGTGTTTGGGAAGTTAGGCTCGGGCTTTGATCTTCCTTGAGCATTTAACTTAGACAAAGTCGTTCTATTGAACTGAGAGGGACTTACATTCCTCCAGTCAGGCATGTGCACAAGCCCTTGAAGAATTATGGCCTCAGCCTAAGTCAGTCCTAAACCTTACATGAATTCTGGATATTAAAAAGAAAAATGTTTGAAAACCCAGGTCTCTGAGGGAAAAAATAAATACTTATATATGTCCACTATGTTATGAAAACTACTGTGCTCCAATAAGACAGTCATGGATGTTTTTTAGATTTAGGAAAATAATTTTGAAATAAAACATATCCATACATGCATGATTAATGTGGCTTCTCTGTTCTCTTCTACTTGTATTATTTATATTCCTAGTGAGAGGGGGGAAAATTCTTTCCAGCTAAAGAAGCAGCCTCTTTTATGAATAAAAATGAGGTTTTCTTATTTTTTTTTCAGAAAAGTGGAAAAAAGGCCTTTCCATTTGATTTTCTGACATGGAAATAATATGGTGCAACTCTGAATACGATCTGCTCCTTTCTTTGATTTCCACCTTGTCAAATTTTCATAACAGGCTTCAGCAACACCTCCAGACTCCAGTGGGGTTATTTGGGAAAAGCAGACACAATAACAGGTAGTCATGGCCCAAAACTGCCTGGGAGGAGAAGACAGGGATGGAGATAACACAATAACAGGTAGTCATGGCCCAAAACTGCCTGGGAGGAGAAGACAGGGATGGAGATAACACAGACAAAACCAATAAACAGCACAATTCAAGGGGCAAGCAGCAGTCTCCACACCCCCAGCTCCTTGCCACCATAAAAGAATGATTTCCCAGCATAAACATTTCTCTTGTGTTCAAAAATATCCCAAAGATTCCAGTCAGGAATATGTTTATGGGTCAGAGACCTCTGGAGAGGAGTAACCCCCACTGCAGAAGAGAGCTTGAGCCAGGGAAGAGATGCTGGAGAAAAAAGTTTTTGAAGGATCAGGCTGCTGAAAAGTGGAGAATTTTCAGACACCCCAAGGGTTTGGGGAAGCTCTGGGAAGCTCCTATGTTATCCTAATGCATGTTTCACTTCAGATTATGGAGGTTTTTCACACTTTAGGTGTGGCTGGAGCTGTTGGTGATCTCCTCGTTCACCTCTTCAAACACTTTGGGGATTATTGGCCAAAGTGTGGCCAAGTGAGAGAGGGCTGAGGGATCTCCTGAGGAGAAATGTCTGGAATGAGCAGGGAAAAATACCTGGGAAGGGCAGAGGGGTTTGGGATGGGAGAGACCTTAAAAACCATCCAATTCCAGCCATGGCAGGGACACCTCCCACTGTCCCAGGCTGCTCCAACCTCCGTGTCCAACCAGGCCTTGGGCACTGCCAGGGATCCAGGGGCAGCCACAGCTGCTCTGGGAATTCTATTCCAGGGCCTCCCCACCCTCACATGCAGGAAATTGTTCCCAATATCTGATCTAAACCTGGAATTTTTCAGTGTGCAGCCATTCCCTGTGTGCTGTCCCTGCATCCCCTGGCAATTGTCTCTCTCCAGCTTTCCTGGGGCTCCTCCAGGCCCTGCAAGGCCGCCCTGAGCTCAGCCCAAAGCTTCTCCTGTGCAGGTGAGCAATGCCAGCTGTGCCAGCCTTTCCTGCCAGCAGAGCTGCTCCATCCCTCTGCCCATCCTGGAGCCTCCTCTGGGCTCTGCAGCAGCTCCAGCTCCTTCCCAAAAGGAAGAATTTAGAGAAGGAGAACACCAAGGATGGCAGGAGCACAATCCAGCCTTGTTTGTCTTCTGATCCTGCTCCTGGTTTGCAAACCCTGACAGCACAGGCAGGATTATGTTTGGGAACAGCACTTTTCTGAATATCTTCTCAAAAGTGGCCATTTCCTGCCACCTGATCCATGCTGAAGATCTTTGGAAATGGAATGTTGGTGGTTTATTGGGCACAAGGACACCGAAGGTCTCAAAGGTCCATTTGTGTAAAAAAAGCATAACAAAACCCTCCAATAAAATAAAATAAAATAAAATGAATTAAAATGAATTAAAATAAAATAAAATAAAATAAAATAAAATAAAATAAAATAAAATAAAATAAAATAAAATAAAATAAAAATGCAGCCTAAACATTTCCCAGCTGGAAACAAAGGAAGGCTTGGGTTACATGTTGCCGTCAGCTCCCCACTGCCCAAAAAGCACCAAAGGTGAGGTGACCTCTGTTCCTGGTTCTCTCCCAGAAGCAATTCCAAATTACTATGGATTCTTGATGAATTTTTAAAAAATTCTTCTGTTTTATTTGCCAAACCACCCCAGGACCAGCCTTACAAACCCCACTTTGTTCTTCCATCATGAAGGAGAACAAGTTGTGCCCTTCGATACTGTACTGATCCCACTCCAGGTCACAACAAATTCCTTCCCAATTTCACCTCCCTGGGACACAATTCCTCAGTGCAGGTACAGAAGTGAGTCAGCCAAAAGTTACAAATCAAATTGTTCCATTTTCCATCGGTGAGTAATAGATGGAAAATGTGAAATGTCATTCCTGGGCTGGAGAGCCATCTGGTAAAAGCTCCTGTAGGAGCAGAGCTGATGAACTCCATGGAAATATTGAGGAAACATCCTCTGAAGGCATTTAGCCCCTCCAGAGACCCATAGTTCACGCATGGTGGGCAGGTAATAATGTCCAATTATTCTGGAAACAACGAAACAAGTCACTGTAAAATTATCTCATTTGCACCAGATCCAGCATTAAGTGTTTTTTAAAAATATTCATCATTCATTGCAGGTAAGGAAACAAACCAACTGATCAATCTCTGAGGAACTGCACATAAATCATGAAGCCATAGTGAGAAAGTGGCAATTTTTCATTATTCCAGGAGTAATATTTTAAAGCTGACAGGCTGGCAGGGTGGTCCATGGCTGTGGCATTATCACAGCTGGGAGGGACAATTCCAGGAGTAACTGTTGGAGTTACTTTAACGAGAACCTGTGGAAAAACAAAGAGGTTTTTTTCTCTTTTTGTTTAACCTGAACTGAGTTTATGTAGCTGACAAGTAGCTGAAAGCAAGTTTTCACCAAATTAAAGGCATCTTTTTATTACTACACAAAGTAAAAGATTTGCTTTGGCAGCTTTCATGTAGATCAGCCAAAGACTCATGTCCTGGAGGCAAACGGACTTTCAGGCTCTGTTTATCAAAGAATCGTGGAATTATGGAATATCCTGAGTGGGGAGAACCCACAGGATCATCAATGCCAGAGCCCACCAAGCCCAGCCTGGGCATCCCAAAGGCTCCTGGAGCTGTGGCAGCCTCGGGGCCGTGCCCATTCCCTGGGCAGTGCCAGCACCCTGTGGGCAAGAACCTTGCCCTAAACCCAACCTAAATCCCTCCTGGCCCAGCTCCAGGTGTTCCCTGAGGCCCTGTCTCTGCTCTCAGAGTGCTTCACCGTCATATTTTCTGAAAAATCCCTTCACCAGGATTTCTTCTGGGAAGATGAGAAGCCTCAGAGAAAAAGGAAAACAATATTATCTCATTTGCTTCTCCCTGTTTTGCTGCTTTGGAATGTGGCTGGAGATTGTTCACCAGCTGGTCATGTTTGATTGGTTTCATGTGAATTGTTTTTATTTAATGACCGATCACCATCAGCTGTGTCGGACTCTGAGGAGCCACTCATGAGTTTTTCATTACCATTCTTGTTAGGCCTTCTGATGTATCCTTTCTCTTTCTTTAGGATAGTTTTAGGATAGTATGATAACATAATATAATATGATATGATATGATATGATATAATATAATATGCTATGATATGATTAATATAATACAATACAATACAATATAATATAATATAATATAATATAATATAATATAATATAATATAATATAATATAATATAATATAATATAATATAATATAATATAATATAATATAATATAATATAATATAATATAATATAATATAATACAATATAATATAATAGCATTCTAAGAACATGGAGTCAGATTCACTCATCTCTCACCTCGTCCTGGGGACCCCTGCAAATCCCACACTCCACCACCCCTGGTGAGGAAGTTGTGATTCTGTGATTCCATGGCTGTTTTGGCCCAGTTCTTTCCACTTTAACCAGTTTGCCATGAGGCACAAGTGCTTCCTTCCCTCGTTTTTGCCCCTGCTCCTCTCCCTTACTGCCCATTCCCACCCATCCAAGAGGATTTGGATGTTTTCACAAATTCTCTCTTTCTCTGATAATTCTGATGCCACAACAACACCACAAGGTTTAGAAACCCCTCTGCTGAATATTCAGAGGTGACCACTCGCCCAACACAGCCTCTATTTTTGGATTTTATGCCTTCTTTCCAAGCTTTTCAGCTTTGTTTACATCCTCAGGCTCCATCATGCTGCTCAGGAATCGTTGGATGTTCATTTTTTATCTGTTGTCAAAAGGGACAACTTGCAAATCCCACGCTCCAGATGCTCTTCCTGCAACTTCTGGCAAATTCTGACAGCACAAGGATCTTAAAGGCAGCTTTTAAATCCAAAATGCTCACACAGGGGGATGGATCCACAGCCAACAGCTTCACTGTGGGGTCTGAGGACCCCTCAGAAACGTTCTCCAAGTGATTTTTGTCAAACAAACTGCGAATTTAAGGCTGAATCGACATCAGCGAGCACAAGGCCTGATAAAAGTGGATTTATGGAGTGCAAAACCAGTGTTGAGTATCTGATGTGAGGATGATAGATGTTCAAGGGGCTGGATTCAGTCTGGGCCTGTAGGCTGAGTGTGTAAGAATAATTGGGGGAGAATTAAGAGCAACACTGGGACATTGTGTGGTTTGATTTAACCCAAAAAGGGCCCAGTTTGTGTGCTCAGAGCCTGCTCTGTGCTCCGAGCCAAAGCGTGCTAAGTGGCAATGATCAGGAGATCACTGAAGTAGCTGCAGCCTAATTGAGTGTCAGTCTGATCCAGCAGGAAGGTTGGAATTCATGTTTCCTAATTTATCAGCACATTTAATTGAAATTGTTGTATTTATGAATCTAAGAGAGATCTCGGCGATAACAGAACTCGTCCCTGAACGGCCAAAACTTTCCTGCCCCGTTCTGTGGAGACTTTGATCAAAAATGAATTGGAAATTCCAGTGTGTGTCCCTGCAAAATTCCTGTATATATCAAACCTAATGACTGAGGACTAGGGAGAGAATTTGAGCCAAGTCATGGTTCATAACTTGATTTTGAGCCTGTTCCAGTAACACCGCCCTGCCTCACGCCAGTTTGATTTAGAGATAGGCCTCGTGCCCAGCAAAGGCTAATTTTGTCTGTAATTACAGATTTAATGTTCCTGACACGGGCTTTGCAGAGGAGGGACCCTCTGAGGAACCTTCAGGCAGGCTGAGGCTGAGAGTCAGACTCTAAAATATGAAAAAAAAGGACAAAAAAGTGAAGATAATAGGTTAAAACAGCAGCACCAGGCTCTGTACCTGGGTATTCCTTGGGATGGAGAGGGAATTTGTTTTCCACCCAGACATGTTTGGATGTGGAAGCAGAGGGCTGAGATTAGGATCACAACAAAACAGGCTCCATTTCAGTGCGTAATGTGAGGATTATTGGCTGTGCCTCTGTGAGATGTTTTCTTTTTGTGACTTCTCCATTGGCTCAGGGATTGCTAAAAAGCAGGAATGAGACCCAGGGCTGATGCTGCAGCTCCTTTTGCTCCCTCATTTCCTTCATCCTCAGCAATCTTTACCCACACTGCTCCTCCAAACTGGCAAATTTCTGAGCAAGACCCACAGAAAATGGACAATTTGGAGCAATCTGGTCCTTTGGAAAGTGTTCCTGCCCATGGCAGAGGGATAAATAACTTTAATCTCTTCCAACCCAAGCCACTGTGTGATTCCAGGAGTCTGATTCCAGGGATCCCAGAGCCAGGGGTACAGTGATTTCAGAATTACCTTCGCAAGGGCCTGTATCCCTTTGTGGCAGGTGATAGAGCTGGGACTCCACTTCCAAATCAGTCAATAACCCTTAAAAATAACCCAAAACAGGACCTCAATTTTTGCCCCAGAAATGATTTTACTGAGGAGCCTCCTGCACAGTCCTGATCCCAGCCAGTCACCAGATTGGTATCTGCTGAAACTGAGACCAGAACCAGCTCTGTTGTCTCACATTTCTGGGTGATAGAGCCTGACTGATTGTGTTTAAGAGGCATTGCCAACCTCAACAGGCACACTGACTTCTGGGACTGGTGATAAAACAACCTTTACTGCCTGGGCACCTCTCAGAAAATAAAGCACAAAGTCTTGGGTTTACTTTTCACATAACCTGCAAGGAGATTCAATTATTTAAAATAATATATAAGATCTTCACCTACAAATTTCTTCATGGTTTTCATACCCTGAGGCAAATGGTAAAGATACAAAAATCATTTTGCTAATAGTCAGTCTGCCTGTTCTGGGGGGAAATCTGTCTTAGTTACCAATGCCTAAATGTAAACCATTTTTTGGATTCATTTTTTTGGATTTCATTTCTGTGCTGCATCCCAAAACTCATAATTGTCAGTATTGCCATCTCTGCTGGTTTTGGCTGGGGTAAATTTAATTTTTTTTTTCCCAGTAGATGGGATGGAGCTGTACTTTGGGTTTGTGCTGGACACAGGAGGGACAATATAGATATTTTTAAATTTTTAAAAATTATTGCTGAGCAGAGCTTACACAGAGCCAAGACCTTTTCTGGTTTTCATTCTGCCACTCGGGCAGAAATTGGGGGTGAGTGGGAGATTGGGAGGGGACACAGGGCAGGTGACCCCACAGGGCCATGAAGTTGATAAAGAGAATGGAGAGAAATTCCCTGCGAAGGCAAGATGAGAAATTTGGAGCTTCTTGGAGAAAAGAAGGTTGTGTGGAAATCTCACAGCAATTCCAGGGTCCGAAGGGGCTACAGGGAGCCTGGAGAGTTCAGCTGCAAATGATCTTCCTCCACACACTTTAAAAAGCCATTTTTAAGGAATTTATTCTCTATAGCAAAGGCAGCAGTTCAGACATTCCCACCCAAGCCAGACTGGTGCTCTGCTCCCATTAGGAAAAGAATTCTGATTTTTCTTTAAAATCAAAAGTCAAAGGTAGGATTTGATGATCTTGGAGGTCTTTTCCAACCAAGCTATGGGGTTAAGTAGAGCCCAAAGTCTGACACCACAAGAAAATAAAACATCTCCCCACCTTTGTTACCAATAAATAAATGTTGTGGGGAAACCTAGTTAAAACCTAGAAGAACAGAACATTTTTAATTTTAAGAGAAATCCTTGAAGAAAAACCTGAAAGGATTTGTAAGGAGTCAATCCTGAGACATCTGTGAGGGCTCTTTTGGCTGTTCTGAAGGAAAAGAGACACCTCAGAGTGAATGCAGATATTTCCACTCCTCATTACCTGAAATTCAAACCTATGTGCTACAAACCCCATCCCTGTTTATAAATGGATTTTAAAAATCCAGAATTAAAAATTTCCAAACCAAACACACACACACAGACTTGTACACACACATCTGTTCTGGTTTTGTCTCCAAAGGTGTGAGAATTCACGGTTCTTGAGATTCACTAAAAGAAGGATTTTCCAAACCATTTTGGACTATTGCAGTGGTGGTTGGCTGGAGCAGGACATGGCTCTCTGCAAACCTTTGGGTTTCAGCTGATTCCCACTTTTCTGAGCTTTCATTAAAATTCCAATTTCCAGGTCCCATGGGAAAGTGCTGTAGAATTTTGCTCAGACACGGCTTGAAGGAAAAAAGGCCATGAAAAAATACAGCTGATGGAAAAGTAAAAGGCAGCTGTGAGGAGCAAATTCTCAAAGCCTGTTTCTGTAAACAACAAGATTCTCAGGCACGTTTATGTAAACAGCAGAAGTTCTCAGGTTGTTTTTAATAACAAGTAAATACCTTGTCCTTGGATAAGGTATGGGAAAGCAAAAGTGACAAACACGAAGGCCTTGAGAACCTTGCATAGCAGAGTTCTCAGGCAGCTTTCTCATGGCAGGTGAATATTCTATCTTTGGCTGTTTTGGGAAAGTAACAGTAAGATTTGAGAACACAAATCTTGGTATTGAAAACAAAAGGAGGAGTTGGTGTGTTATCTCTGACCTATGATGAGCTCGGGTTTTGCAATATGTATGAGCTTAATTAACACAGTTATAAAAAGTGATGTTGAATCAATAAACTGGAGCCGATGCTGATCAATTAAGATGGGTCGTCTCCCTTCACTTCAATAGGAGAGTCCTGCTGTCCTGCAATGTCTGAGCTCCTCCAGGAGAAGCTTCCTTCAGCAAGTTCCACACTCAAAGGTGCAGAACAGAGTTTCAGAGAAACTTTCTTCGTCCAGAACCCAGAGATTTGTGTTTCTGCATCCAAAACCCAGATATTTCTGTCCAGAACCCAGAGATTTGTGTTTCTGCATCCAAAACCCAGGTATTTCTGTCTAGAACCCACAGATTTGTGTTTCTGCATCCAAAACCCAGATATTTCTGTCTAGAACCCAGAGATTTGTGTTTTTGCATCCAAAACCCAGATATTTCTGTCTAGAACCCACAGATTTGTGTTTCTTCATCCAAAACCCAGATATTTCTGTCTAGAACCCAGAGATTTGTGTTTCTTCATCCAAAACCCAGATATTTCTGTCCAGAACCCAGAGATTTGTGTTTCTGCATCCAAAACCCAGGTATTTCTGTCCAGAACCCACAGATTTGTGTTTCTTCATCCAAAACCCAGATATTTCTGTCTAGAACCCAGAGATTTGTGTTTCTGCATCCAAAACCCAGGTATTTCTGTCCAGAACCCACAGACTTGTGTTTCTTCATCCAAAACCCTGGAAGTGTCCAAGGATGGCCTGGATGTGGAACTCGGTGCTCTGGGCTGGGGACAAGGTGGGCATTGGTCACAAACTGGACTGGGATGGCTTTTCCAGCTTTTTCTGGTATTCTGTAAAAGGGCTTCAGAGCTCAAAAAAAAAATACCATGTCAGTGTTCTGCTGGGCAGAAGAATGGTTCTGTGCCTTGTGAGAGGAACAGGTTTTATTGAAATTCATTAAATTATTTCTAAATATCCTATACATGTCAGAGCATTGCCACTGAGTCACTCTACAAATACTGATCACACACCTCTGCTGTTTGCTGAAACAGAAAGATTTAATAAATTTTAATTTAGGGATGCTATTTAGGGATCCAGTGCATCATCACCTTGGGGAGACCTTGCACAGTCCACAAAGTTTGGTCAGCTCAGGAATTTCCCCTAATATTTTCTGTGGTGATGAGATCAATGGGGTGGATATTTTCCTGTTGCTGCATTTCAGTTTGAATTTACATCCCCTAATCTGCTTTACATTGAACAGCACAGCTCTTCCCTCAGAGAGCACCTCAGGCTGGCCCTGTGCATCCATCATGGAATAAATAAAAGAGAAAAATGCTGAAATACCTGACCCAAATTCTTGTTCAGGCTTTGGGAAGGCTCTGCCAAACTTCCAGTTCAGATGTACATCAAACATCTGAAGGAGGGATCGTCTCCTGCCTTGTCACCAGCAATGTTTGACCCAGATTTTTTTGTTAAATACCAAACCTCAGGAATATTAATATTATTTGAGAGACAGTCCCTTGAAACAGCACAACAAGCAGATTTTTATAGATCTGCCAGGAGTTGATGATATAGTGGCAGTGGGAATTAAATTTTTTTTTTTAAATAAATCAAGAGTGAAATGTCTGTGATTGAGGCAGGCCCAGAACATAGAATGAGGAAAGCTCCACACGTCCTTAAATTTTTTTTTTTAAATAAATCAAGAGTGAAATGTCTGTGATTGAGGCAGGCCCAGAACATGGAATGAGGAAAGCTCCACACGTCCAGCACGGACAGGGAGGGTCGGGGACTCTGAAGCCACATCTGGATCCAATGCTGGGCCAGTTCTTCCCTTTGGAATGATTTGCACCAAAGGCATCAGGCACAAACATCCCTGACCTCTGCAGGGCTGGGGAGCTCAGTGGCTGATGCAAAGATCTGCCCTTGGAAGGCGTGGACTTCCCAAAGGATCCCTCCAGTGGCAGCATTCACAATGATACCTCAGCTTTGAGCTTTTTTATTTTTCACATTCTGTGCTGCTTTAGTGTGTGGCTCTGGGTTCACATTCAGGGATGGTGAGCTCTGTACACAGAGCAGGGAGACAAAACAATTCCTGCTCCAGCTGGGCACCGAGGACAAATGATCCAAATCTCAGCCCAGGAGCACAAACCCCGTGGGCTGGAGAGAGAAAAACAAGCAGGGTGGGTGGGACTGCCTGGGCTGAAGCTGGAATGGGACAATGAACTGCAAGGTGCAAATGGAGCAGAACTGATCCCAGGGACAGAGCCCGTGCCCGGCCGTGCATTTTGGGGCCATTTTGGTTCATCTTGGGTGCAGCCCTGGCTGGGCTCTGGTGCTGCCCAAGGTGCATCCATGGAGGAGATCCTTTGAGTAAATCCCTGCTTTATTCTTTAGCTCTGTCCAGCCTCTGCTCCAGCTCAGCCTTCTCAAGGCATCAACAAAACAGAGGGAAAATTTACAGCCTCTTATTCCAGAAGAATATTGGGAGAGTCTTTAATAAATGCTTCTGGGTGATGCAGCCTGGTGGTGAACAAACACAGTTCCAGTTCAGACATTGAGGTTTCCAGTTCAGACAGATATTGGTGTCTGCAACATTCCCAAGGCAGTTTAGGGGTTTAGGGTTTCAAGCCCATTCCTTTGGGTAGGGTTGTCCATCTTTGAGACTCAACCACCCCAAGGCACCCCCAAATGTGTGCTCACCCATCAGGGTGCCCATTCACGCTGTGCTCAGCACTGGTGAGGCCACACTCAAGTCCTGTGCCCAGTTTTGGGCTCTTCATTTCACAAAGGACATTGAGGGTTCTGGAGCGTGTCCAGGGCAGGGAACAGAGCTGGGAAGGGGCTGTAACATGAATCTGATAAGGAGAGGCTGAGGGAACAGGGAAAGGGGCTCAGCCTGGAGAAAAGGAGGCTCAGGGGTATGGAGGAGCTTCACAGCTGGCCTGCAAGCAAAGCTGAGTTAATAGAACAAATAACAGTTCATGATTTTTGAGTGTATCCATAGCAAGGAAGAAGACAAGGCTGCCAGCATGGAAACAGATTAGAAAAGATACATAAAAATATTTGTAAACTAGACTATAGGCCCAAGTAGGTGTGTATACGTGCCTTATTGAATTTCTGTAAAACTTTTGCCAATTATATTGATGTTAATTGCTTTGCACCAATGAATATAAGTTGTTGTGATGACTTAAGATCATGCTTTGTTAAGAGTATATAAGCTGAAGAACACCCAGAATAAAAAACTTTTTTCTTCTTAGACTCTGATCATGTGTGTGTGTGTCACGTCTGACCTAATGGTGACCCAGGGGGGACCTCATTGCTCTGCACAGCTCCTGACAGGAGGGGCAGGGAAAGGAGGAGAGGAAATGGCCTCAGATGGCACCAGGGCAGGCTCAGGTTGGAGATTGGCAAAGAAAATTTCCCTGGCAGAGTGGTCAGGCCTTGGGCTGAGCTGCCCAGGGAGATTTGGAGTCACTGAATTGTCCCAGAGCAGTCTGGATGTGGCCTTGGGGACAGGGATTGGGGTGTGGCAGTGGACGATCCTGGAGGGCTCTTTCACCTTGGCGAGTCTGTGATTCCCAAAGACAGGAATACAACAACAGCAGCACAACTTTTCTTGGAACCCGGAGCAGTCTGAGCTCAGCTCGGAGCATCTCCCTCAGCCCGGAGCCGCAGAGCACACTGACATCTAGTGGGGTCTGGGGAAAGCACTGCCTTGTCTCTTGTGCTGGCAAAAATCCCTTCACAATAAACTCCACAGAAGCGTTTTGCAGCTCACCGATTCCCAGCCATCGGGCAGGGCCTGAAATGCGGCAGCCCCTGGATCCCTGGAGGTGCCCAAGGCCGGGCTGGGTGAGGCCTGGAGCACCCCGGGGTAGCGGAAAGTTCTGTTCACGTCAGAGGATTGGAATAAGAGGATCTTTAAGGTCCCTTCTGACACAAATCACTCTGTGATTAACACAGAGAAAGTTGAGCCTCTGCCTTGTTCCATCCCTATTTTGGCCACGGTTTCCAGCTATTTTCCAGGTGAAGTTCACAAGTCCCCTTTATGGTTTGAGCAGGATAAGAGAACTCAACACACCTTCCTGAAAAGGGAAGTGACTCCTCGTAGGGGAACGTAGCAGGAGAAAGGAACAAGAAAAAGTGCAGGCAAAATATTTTCATGTACGTTCTTTCAATATGACTTTCTTCCTTAGTTTAGCTACGTCCCTCCAAGTTCATGTTACAGAAAAACCAGGGGCTCTGGTGTTGGGTTTGAGGCATAGGAAAATCAATTACTCATCCTGCTCTGCCCCTGCAGCTGAATTCCCTGCCACAACCCACCCTGCTGTAGGGAAAAAGGGAATTAATCATGGATATTGGACTGAAGTGAGCCCATCTCAGGCAGTCCTGCCCAGCTGTGGTGCTGTCTCCATTTCAGGGCCCATCCCTGCACAAATCCCAGCCCTGGTCTCCAGGAGACTGTAAACAATCAGCCGAACCCGACGCTCCTGTTTCCAGTGCTGTACCCACCCGGGGCAGGCACGCTCTGCTCGCTGCCACCTCCCTGCCGTGACAAATTTAGACAGCTTGGGTCATGTCCTGACACCGGGCTCCTCCTCAGCAAATCTGCCCGGGGCATTGAGGGGTGGGAAGATGTGCTTGGAATTCTGGTGCTGGAGGGCTCCTGGAACCCTGATCTCTTGTGAGCTGCTGGGCTTGTCCTGTGTGGCATCTTCTGGTGGTCCATGGCACCTCCTGGTGATCCATGTCACCTCCAAGGGATCTGTCACCTCCAAGGGATCTCTGTCACTTCCAAGGGATCCATGGCATCTCCTGGTGATCCATGGCACCTCCAAGGGATCCATGGCACTCCCAAGGGACCTGTGTCACTGCCAAGTGATCCATGTCATCTCCAGTGGATCCATGGCACCTCCAAGGCATCCGTGTCACCTGCTGGTGATCTGTGGCACCCCCAAGGGATCCATGGCACCCTCGAGGGATCCATGGCACTCCCGAGGGACCTGTGTCACCTCTGAGTGATTCACGTCACCTCCAGTGGATCCATGGCACCTCTGAGGGACCTGTGTCACCTCTGGGTGATCCACGTCATCTCCTGGTGATCCATGACACCTCTGAGGGATCCATGGCACCTCCAAGGGATCCATGGCACTCCCAAGGGACCTGTGTCACCTCCAAGTGATCCATGTCATCTCCAGTGGATCCATGGCAGCCTCAAGGGATCTATGTCATCTCCAGTAGATCCATGGCACCTTCAAGGCATCTGTGTCACCCGAGGGATCTGTGTCATCTCCTGGTGATCTGTGTCACCTCTGAGGGATCTGTGTCACCTCTGAGGGATCCACATCACCTCCTGGTGATGTGTGTCATCTCCAGTGGATCCGTGTCACCTCCAAGGGATCCATGGCATCTCCTGGTGATCCATGTCACCTCCAAGGGATCCGCGTCACCTCTGGGTGATTCACATCACCTCCTGGTGATCCACACCATCTCCAGTGCATCTGTGGCACCTCCTGGTGATCCGTGTCACCTTCAAGGGATTCGTGTCACCTCCAAGGGATCCTTGTCATCTCCAGTGGATCCATGGCACCTCCAAGGCATCCGTGTCACCTGCTGGTGATCTGTGGCACCCCCAAGGGATCCATGGCGCCTCAAGGGATCCATGGCACTCCCGAGGGACCTGTGTCACCTCTGAGTGACACGTCATCTCCTGGTGATCCATGACACCTCTGAGGGATCCATGGCACCTCCAAGGGATCCATGGCACTCCCAAGGGACCTGTGTCACCGCCAAGTGATCCATGTCATCTCCAGTGGATCCATGGCACCTTCAAGGCATCCGTGTCACCTGAGGGATCTGTGTCATCTCCTGGTGATCTGTGTCACCTCTGAGGGATCTGTGTCACCTCTGAGGCATCCACATCACCTCCTGGTGATGTGTGTCATCTCCAGTGGATCCGTGTCACCTCCAAGGGATCCATGGCATCTCCTGGTGATCCATGTCACCTTCAACCTGATCCGTGTCATCTCCAGTGGATCCATGTCACCTCCAAGGGATCCGCGTCACCTCCGGGTGATTCACATCACCTCCTGGTGATCCACACCATCTCCAGTGGATCTGTGGCACCTCCTGGTGATCCGTGTCACCTTCAAGGGATCTGTGTCACCTCCAAGGGATCCGTGTCACCTCCAGTGGATCCATGGCACCTCCAAGGCATCTGTGTCACCTGAGGAATCCCTGTCACCTCTTGGTGATCCGTGTCACCTTCAAGGGATCCGTGTCACCTCCAAGGGATCCTTGTCATCTCCAGTGGATCCATGGCACCTCCAAGGCATCCGTGTCACCTGCTGTGTTCTGTGGCACCCCCAAGGGATCCATGGCGCCCTCAAGGGATCCATGGCACTCCCGAGGGACCTGTGTCACCTCTGAGTGATCCACGTCATTTCCTGGTGATCCATGGCACCTCCGAGGGATCTGTGTCACCTCTGGGTGATCCACGTCATCTCCTGGTGATCCATGGCACCTCCAAGGGATCTGTGTCACCTCTGGGTGATCCATGTCATCTCCTGGTGATCCATGACACCTCTGAGGGATGCATGTCACTTCTGAGTGATCCATGTCATCTCCTGGTGATCCATGACACCTCTGAGGGATCCATGTCACCTCCAAGAGATCCATGTCACCTTCTGGTGATCCGTGTCACCTCTGAGGGCTCCGTGTCGCATCTCTGCAGGGAAGCAGCTGAGCAGAGACAGGATCACTCTGCACTTTCCCCACAGCAGCACAGCCCTGGCATGGGCTGAACATTTCCCTGCCTGCCACGGATTTTCCACAGAGAACATGGAGCACCTCCTGCCTATCCGAGGGGACGATGGTGCCACTCCTCAGCCCCTGTAACCCACCAGGGATCATCTCCACAAGCTCTGCTGATGTTCCTGGAGAGCTGCTGGGATGCCAGAGAGCTGCAGGTAAGGCACAGGGTGGAGAACAGGTTCTTCTTGTCTTTCCTGTTAAACGCACAGATGAGAGAGAACGGATAACAAACCTCATTTTCCTCAGCAATATAAAGCTGATTATTTATAAAGCAGGATGAAATATATAAGCTTATGTTTTAATTAGGGTTTAAATTATGTTTTAATTAGGATTTTAAAAAATTCCAGCTCCTCCGCAGGTTGAGTTTATAAGAGTGGGATGTTTGCTTAGTGCTGTTCCAAATAAAGATTCCTCTTCTCCTGACTAATTAGGAACTGGAAAAAAAATTGAGGTAACACCTTGTGTTAGGAGGGTATGAAACTTCAGGGAAAGAGGAGTGGGAGCAATTTTTTTAAAGTTTATTTTATTTATTTTATCTCTAAGGAAATAGAGAGTTTATTCCAGCCTGCTGTGAGCACAGAGGGCTGTTTCAGCTGCCTGGCCTTGTTCCTGTTGTTTGTAACTAAACAGCACCAGCCAAAGGAATTTTTTGGTACCTCCCTGATTGCTTCTAAACAGCTTCCCTGCCATGGCTGCACAAGTCAACATCAGAAGTTTGCACTGAATTTTAGGTCCAGCTGTGAAAGGGTCAGACTTTTAAACAAATATTATTATTAATAATAATAGCAGCACAGCATCCTCTGCATCTGAATGAAAGTCAGCCCAAAGATGCCCAGATGTGCAAAGTTTCATTTTGCAGAAATTGCCACCTTGTTTCTGTACAAACTTCAGGTTTTGGAGAGCATTTTCTGGTGCTCTGTTCACATCACAGGCTGCCAAAGTTTCTTGGAGCCTCCTTAGCTTTTGGACAAGTGCAGACAGTTCTGAAGGAGCAGAAAGTGTTTGAAAGGATCCAGAGATGTGGTTCACACACTGCTGAGTACAAATTGAACACAGCTCTGCCAAGCACTAGCCCAAACACAGCCAGCCTGCAATAAAGCCCAAGAACTGATTAATTCACAGAGTGCAGGTGCTGAGTCTGCTGCTGCTGCAGGTTTGGTCTGTGCTGCTCTTGTGATGGCTTTTCCCACTCTGCTTTAAGTGCTTGGGTGAAACTTTACAACACAGGGATGAAGGGAGCTGTAATTAGCAGGGGAGCTCAAGAATTGAGGATATTAGCTCACACCCTGCAGCCACAAAAACCTGCTCACCTTTTCCCAGCTATTCCAGACGGGGAATAAGGAACATCCACCTTGTTAACATCCACTGGCCCGCATTTCTAATGCTGATGCAGTAACCCGAGCCCCCTGGCATCATTTTCCAAGCCCTGTGCCAGTGCAGAGTGTTCAGTTTAACATCCTCAGCTCGCTCCTTGCTGCAGCAGTGCCCCTCAGAGTGGCAGGAGCTGCACAAACCCTTCTCCACCAGGACCAAGTTTCCATTTTTGCTGCCCAGATGAAATTCCACTCGCAGGTGTGGGGTGTTTTATTTGTTGGAGAGGGGTAATGAATACTGGGGGAAAGCTCAGGCCTGGAAGGAGGCAGCAGGATGAGGGAGGATTTAGACACAGGATGAAAATTGTAAAAGTGGCTTTAAATACTGCCATTACTCTTCCAGGGGAGGGAGAGAGTATGTTAACAATTTTATAATAGAGGCAAACACAATACAAAATTAAACCTCTGAGAGATCCCCCTGCCTTTTTTCTCTACTTAGGCTATATATATATATATTTATATATATTTTTAATAATAACCAAACTTCCTTCACAAGCCCTCAGTACTTACAGAAAATCAGGACACAAGGGCATCTCAGTTCCTGAGTCATATCCATAATTATATGATTGAAATAGCAAATGTCATCAATAAGGTTTGTTTGTCTCTCACAAACACTCCCTGTCAGGTCATTGTTCAGGATAAACTTGTGACCTGGATGTCACTTTTCCCACAGATTAGAGCAGAGCAGTTGCAACTGTGCTTGAAATACACATTTACTGTTAATTTTGAGCTCATCAACCAGCCTTGAGAGAGCAGGAGCTTCTAAGACACCAAGTTCCTGAGCATTTTATGAAAATGGGCAGTGGGGCAGAGAAAACTGTGCTTGGAATGCTTCCAGGGTGGGAAAAGCAGCAGCAGCAGAGCTGCATTTACTGCACAGCACAGGTCACCACTGGGATGCTCAGTGCTAGGCAGGAAACACAGTTTTTCAGCCCACTTTTCAATGAATTTATGCACTCAGAATTTCAGATTCATTGAGGTTGGAAAAGAGATCCAAGGTCACCAAGCTGTGATCCCCACCTTGTCCCCAGCCCAGGGCACTCAGTGCCACCTGCAGGGACTTCAAAAGCTCCCTGGGCAGCCCTGCCAAGGCCTGAGCGCCCTTTCCATGGAGAAATTCCTGCTGCTGTCCCAGCTGAGCCTGCCCTGGCCCAGCCTGAGGCCGCTCTTGCCCTGTCAAACCTTCACCCTGATCCAGACCAAGTGATGGAGGGCTGGGATCACCCTGAGGGTTCGGATCATCCTGAGGGCTGGGATCATCCTGAGGGTTGGGATCACCCTGAGGGCTGGGATCACCCTGAGGGTTCGGATCATCCTGAGGGCTGGGATCATCCTGAGGGCTGGGATCACCCTGATGGCTCGGATCATCCTGAGGGTTGGGATCATCCTGAGGGCTGGGATCACCCTGAGGGCTGGGATCATCCTGAGGGCTGGGATCACCCTGAGGGCTGGGATCACCCTGAGGCTTGGGATCATCCTCAAGGTTGGGATCACCCTGAGGGCTGGGATCATCCTGAGGGTTGGGATCACCCTGAGAGCTGGGATCATCCTGAGGGCTGGGATCGTCCTGAGGGTTGGTATCACCCTGAGGGTTGGGATCATCCTGAGGGCTGGGATCACCCTGAGGGTTGAGAAAGCTGCTGAAACCCAACCCAGGAGCCCCTGGAGCTGTACAGGACATTCAGAGGGAGGTGGGTGCTGAATGTGGGTCCCAGCTCTCACACCAATTACCCAAACCCCCTCATCTCCCTAAGAAATGAAAGTACCATGGATTAATTACAACTCTCACCCCCAAATTTCCTCAGCCTCAGCTCATTCTGTTGTCCCAACAGAGATAAGCAGAAGAAAATCTTTTCTCTTTCAGGTTCTGGGCAGAGCAAGAAGCAAACATTAAACAGCAAAAAGGGAGCCAAAGCCATCCTCACATGAGCTCTCACTCCAAACTACAGAGCAGTTTGGCTCAGTGAAAGCAGCCACAGCCAGAAAACTGGGGAATTTTAAAACTTCTGTGTAAACCAGAGCCCTTGCAAGGAGAAGTGAGTAAATTATGTGATTTTTTTACAGAGCTACACTGTTCTAACCCTCCCTCCCCCAAATACAGAAGGACTAAGTCTGAGCCTGGTTTTTCCCCACTCTCTTCTGCATTTTAATTCCCAACAAAGCAGAGTTGAGGACAGGACTGTCCTATCCTGTCCTGAGCAACCAAAACAAATCAAGCACCTCTCTTTCCCTGCTTTATAACCCTGACCCTCAGTCTTTAGGGGTAAAAGGTCTGTAACAAAATTAATAACACCTGAACTTAATTTCTGCTGCCTCCCATGCTGCACTTAACCTTCCAGCAGTTTGTAACTGCTGAATTTTTGGGGTGGGCTAAAAACACCTGCCACAAAACTCACTGTATTCTCTTTCATACCCAGTTTCCAAGATTGGGCTACATTTTGAAGAAGTGGGGCATTTTTTATTTAGTGTAGTTACGCACACACATTAAATCAATGTGTGTGATAAGAAATGCTTGTGGTTATTGCAGTTATCACAAAGATAATGATGATAGGAGTATTTAACTGGCTGTAACTCAATAAAAGGTGCAAGGGGGATAAAGACTTGAACCAGTTGCATCCTGCACAGATAAATGTAATTTCATTAATTAATTTACTCTTAGTCTCAGAAGAAGGAAGGGAAAATGAAACCAAAACCCCAAAATATAACATATTATGAGTCTGAGTGAGAGCTTTTATTCCTCACCCCTCCTTTTCCAGGCAAGAAGTGCTGCCATAAATCTCTGGGTCTGGCTGATGGAGATTTTTCACCTTCATCCCACCTTGCCTGACTTTTACAGCTTTAATAATCATGTCAATATTGCCTTTGCAGTACAATATTTCTGTCCTTCTCCTCGGGTCTATCCTGAGTTTGCTTAAAGATAAAAGAGGTGATAATTAATTTGTGTGAGAGAAGAGGCAGAGCCTTAAATCCTTTCCTTGTTGGAAAGCAAACTGAAGTGTGTGCTTAGCGGTGGTGATAGCTAAAGGTTTCCTCATATTCCTCCTTTTCCCAAGAGGAAGAAAATTATTTGGAAAAGCCCTTATTATACAGAAGGATCCACTTAGAGTGTTTGAGGACATGGATTCAACCCCGGGCTGAGTTTTCACACTCCTGCCTGTGAAAAACTCACTCCTCCTGAATTTTTATGGAGTAATTGTTGTTTAAATATACAGTCAGAGGCACTCTGTGAATATTTCTGCTGAATCCTGTGGTAGGAACAATTATGGAAATGATGTAGCTCCTCCAGTGCTTCACTGGTTTGGAAAATGTTATCTCCTGTCCTTTGGGATACTTCCACAAAGAGAGAGAGAGATTTCTTTCTCAGAGCTGTTTGTAAATAAACACTGCTCAAAACCTCAATTTCCAATACTCAGCAACCAAAACAGCATTGCTGTCAGTCACCCAAAATTCAGATTATTGTTCACTATTCCCCAGCTGGATCTTTATCCTTCCACTCTCCATTAAGCCCTGCCAGCCCATGGAGTGCCAGCTGTGCCCACCTTGTGCCAGCCCAGAGCACTCAGTGCCACCTCCAGGGGACACCTGCAGGGATGGGCACTGCAAACCTCCCTGGGCAGCCCCTGCCAAATCCTTACCACCTTTTCCAGGAAGAAATTCCTCCTGGTTTCCCCTGTTTTACTCATTTGTGTTAAATATTGGCTCTATCTGCTCAGACCTTGGCATTTGGGCTGAATTTCCTACACCAGAATTGCCCACAATCTCTTTGGAACCATTTCTAGCCACAAAAAGAAGTTTGCAGTTGATGTCAAAGAAGCTGAAGAAAGAAAATATTCAGGTCCTGTGTGGCTGCCCCTCCTTTTTGCCCCTCACATGTTATCCCCAGAGATCAAAATTAAACTGGTCATGGAATAACTGCAGGAAAAAATCCATGAATTTCCTCCTTGGGAACTGAATGGGATGAGGAACCAACCCTGATTTTGCTCCATTAATTTCTTCCTTGGGGACTGAATGTGGGATAGGAAATGGGGTGGGAAACCAACCCAGTTTTTGCTCTGTTACACTGGTTAAACTTCGCTTTTTTGAACAACAATAATCAATAATGATAAATACGGCAGAAGAAATTTTGTCTGTTCCTTGTTGAACTAAAAAGAATTTTTAGAGTGGACTGTAAAATATGGGTTTAGGATAAATGTGGAGTATGACAGGCAGTGTATGAAGTGCAGGGCAATTCAATCAGTTACAGGGTTTGCATCACAGAGTAAAACTCCACTTTCTTGGACTGCAGGGTGGGTATTGGACTATTCTTTGTGAGTCAGACAACAAGACCTTGGCTCTCAAAACAAAAGAATTTATTAGATCCAAACCACTTCTTAGAAGATTTTTGAAAGTTTTGAACATGTTAAGAAAGGTAGAGTGTAAAATCAGAGAATAACAGTTGTACAGCAGACAGATACAAAGGGATTGATCTTTTCTACCCCATCAGCCTTAACTAGAGGAGATCTGCAGTTATTATTTTTTCCTTGCCACTTTTCAGGATGGGAAAATCCTGATTTTCAGGTTCATGCAAGTGATCAAAAGACCTTCCTGACAGAGCCCCCAGGGATGTCTCCTGTTGGTTTTTTAGTCTGTCCTTTACATTTATCTCTGCTCGCTTCGAGCCACGGCAACCATCACACGTTTGGCTCCATTTGTCCTCAAGATGTTCTAAAATTCAGCCTTTTTAACGAGGAAAGAGCCCTGAGAGAGAGGCAAAATGAGGTGTATGAGTCATGGGGAACAGCTACAAAGAGGAGCAGGAGGAAAGGGAGAACATCACTGCAGCCCAAATGTGTTTCACACATCTCGAGCTCTTGCCCTCCATGCCCTGCCCCACATCTCCTTTCTGCTCCAGGAATTGCCTCCTCTTCCCTTGTGCCAAGGGCTGTGGATCTCCTGTCACATTCCCTTTTCACTATTTTTCACTATTCCTTATCCCTGCTTCGTTTCTGAGTTCTGCAATCCTCATCTGTAATGAGATTTATTTTCTTCCCCTCGCTGCTTCTCAGGACAAGGAGTTGTGGGTCATTGCACCAACAGCTTCTTTTCTCAAATCCCCAGATCACTGAAAAGGAAAAAAATGAAAAGCTTGAATTTAATGAAAATAATAGAATTTTCTGTGAGTTTTTTATGCAGTAATTGTTGTTTCAATGTACAGTTGAGGCACTCTGTGAATATTTCTGCTGAATCCTGTGGTAGGAACTATTATGGAAATGATGTAGCTCCTCCAGTACTTCACTGGTTTGGAAAATGTTATCTCCTGTCCTCTGGGATACTTCCACACACAAAGAACTTTTTGTGGGGTTTTTAACTCTGCACGAAGCACAGGAGCCAAGTAAACTCCTGAACCTTCCACAGTGGGGCCGTGAGGCAGCTCCAGGGAGAGCCTAATCACCAACCTGTCACCTTCCCTGAGCTCTAGGAGGACAGGGGAGATTATTTTATCAGTCCTCAGGAAATGTGCCCAACACCTGCTTTCTGATGCCAAGAACATCATGGGGAGGTAGTAGGACCCTAAATCCTTGCTTTTCAGTCAAACCATTCATTTCTGAACTTAGGCTCAGCTGTTGGGAACCCCTCTTCCCTGCACATGAGATCTTCAAAATTCCATTTTCCTCACACGGATAAAATTTTCACAAATATCCAAGAGTGGTAGAAGGTGAAGCCATTGCAAAGTACAAAGATAAATGCTCCTAAATCATGGAATCCCAGAATGGTTTGGGTTAGAAGGGATCTTAAATCTCATCCAGTGCCACCTCTGCCATGGTCAGGGACAACTTCCACTGTCTTAGGTTGTTCCAAGCTCTTTCCAACCTGGCTCTGGACACTTCCAGGGGTGGCCACAGCTTCTCTGGGCCTCCTCACCCTCACAGTGAACAAATTTTTCCTCATAATGTCTGTTGATATTCTGGAAAATGGTGACTGCTGCCATTACTGATCCCTCTTCCTTACAGAGCAAGAAGGAAGAATGGTGATTTCTGTGAGCCACACTTGGGCCATTTTGAGATTTTACAGATGAAAGACAAGATTGCTGAACCTTTAACTGGACCAGGAGTTCAGGGCACTGGTGTGAAGTGGTTTTTTTGGCATGTCTGAGTCAGGAGACAAATCTGAACCAGCCATGGGCTCTGAGTGCCTTTTTGTGGCTGACTCCACCTTGACAGCATATTCCTTGCAATAGTTTAACTTGAAGGTGATGAAAGCGTAATTTGCTCAACCAAGTTCCACATCCAAACACGGGTGGCACGATTTCCTGGCTAGCTGGAGGTGAAATTGGGTTTTCCTGTTGTTATTTTGGTTTCCTGAAGCAGAGAGAGCAGTGGGAGCCTTAGGCCCACATCCACCTGTGTGGTGCTGTTCCCAGGGCTCCCAGGACGAGGGAAGAGATGAGAATCTTGACTCCATGTTTCAGAAGGCTGATTTATTTTTTTATGAAATATATTATATTAAAACTATACTAAAAGAATAGAAGAAAGGATTTCATCAGAAGGGTAGCAAGAAATTGAAAGGAATGATAATAAAATCTTTTGACTGATCAAGACAGTCTGAGACAGCTGGACTGTGATTGGCCATGAATTAGAAACAACCACAGGAGACCAATCACAGATGCACCGGTTGCATTCCACAGCAGCAGATAATCAATGTTTACATTTTGTTCCTGAGGTCTCTCAGCTTCTCAGGAGAAAAAATCCTAACAGAGGGATTTTTCAGAAAATATAATGGCTACGCACTTGAGCTGCAGGAGGGCAAATCCTGACTGCAGAGATGAAAACACAGCTCCTGCACACCTGGTGGCTTCTCCCTTTTTTTGCTACACTCCCAAGCCTCCATTTCTCCAGGGTGAGCCCCTTCCCAGCTCCTCAGGGATTCTCCAGCCCCTTCCCAGCTCCGTTCCCTGCCCTGGACACGCTCCAGCCCCTCCAGGGCTCTCCTGCAGGAGCAGAACTGGGCCCAGCCCTGGAGGGGCCTCTCAGAGCCAGCACAGAGGGACAATCCTGTTGTGGTCATGGTCCCCTGAATGGGGAATAATTAGTATTGACTCCATGATTGCAGAAGGCTGATCAATTGTTTCATTAAGCTATATTATATTATTATATATAATAATATAATATATTATTATATATTATACTATACTATCTGACTAAGAAGTTTATAACCCTTACTGACAGTCTGATACAGCTCTGACCTGACTGGCCAATCCCTCTAAACACCATCCAGTGTCTAATTAAGAAATCACTCTTTGGTAAATAATCTCCACAACACATCCTACACGTACACAACAACAGGTGTAGCAAATGGAGATAGGAATTGTTTCTCATTCTTTTCTCTGAACTTTCTCACAGCTTCTCAGGAAAATCCTGGCAGAGAACCATGTCTATCTGTGTTCAGAGGATGTGACCACCACACAATCCCTGCCCTGCTCCTGCTGCACACACAATTCCCCACCCAGCCCAGCTGCCCTGGGCACCCCTGGGTTTGTGTCCAGCCCTGTCACAGCACCCCCAGGGCCTTTCCAGCCCCTCTGCCCAGCCTGGAGCTCCACGGAGCTGTGGTGGCCTCATCCCGTGGATCCCAGCCTGTGCAGATCCCTCTGCAGAGCCTTCCTGCCCTCTCCCACCAGTTCATCTTCTCCCAGGAGGTCTCTTCCCTGCTGCTGAGCTCCTACAGGATCCATGTCACGTATCCTTGACAAGGCAGCGCATTTCAGCAGCTCTCCAGGTTATTTATCACAGACTGTCCTGGTGGCTTTCCTCTGGCATGGGCCTCACACCACTTCTGACACCGGGAAAGAGTCACCACTCAGCTGAGAGTCACTTCAAGGCAGGGTTTGAAATGTGACAACATTTCAGAGAACGTGGGGAGGCCTTTCCCTCAGGCTGCGCTGAGCATGGAACTGTCGCAGACATCTTTTCATTAAAAATCTTTCCTTAGCATTTTTTTCTGTCTGAGACGCTGAGAGGCCTCAGAAACAAAATGTAAACAGTGGTTATCTGCTGCTGTGGGATGCCACAGGTGGATCCATGATTGGACTCACGTGGATGTTTGGAATTAATGGCCAATCACGGCACAGCTGGCTCTCTCTCTGTCCAAGCCACAAACCTTTGTTATTCTTTCTTTTCTATTCTTAGCTTAGCCAGCCTTCTGAGAACCTTTTCTTCTATTCTTTTTAGTACAGTTTTAATGTAATATAATATCATAAAATAATAAATCAAGCCTTCTGAAATACGGAGTCAACATTCTCGTCTCTTCCCTCATCCAAAGACCCCTGTGACCACCGTCACATGGAACATTTCATCAGCTCATTGATATCCTACAGCCTTGTGCTGCAGATTGAGATGAAACCCTTTTCTGGGCTCAGCAGTCTTGAAAAGTCTTGAAAAAGCAGTCTTGAAAAGCCAGGTACTGGCAGAGAAAATGCAAATGTGCAGGTGATTAATACACGTTTATGTTGTGTGTATCAGAAGAGGACGCAATTAGAAGGGTTTTAATAAGATTATCCTGGCTCTTTTTGTTTCTGAGCTCTTGCTGGAAAAACTTGTGGGTCAAAAGAGTGGTTTCATTTCCCTTTTTTTAAAATGTCTGTGGGTCACAAGAGTGGTTCCATTTTCCTTTTTTAAATGTCTGTAAAATTTGCAAATGTTCTGTGCGCCCTTATTGACTTTGCAATTACCCTTGAAGAGCAGAGCTTGCTCTCTTGGCCCCATTTTGGAATCACTGTAATTCTCTTTTGGGAGGCTTCCCAGACAGAGGGAGATGCAGCCACTGCCACAGCACAAAGCTTTTCTTGCCTCAGATTTCCTCACTGGGCTGACATTTGAGACCACATCGTGGAGCCTGTCCTGAAGAATTGCTGCTGGGGTGTGGCCAGGAAGATTTGGCCTTAAATTTGTGTCCTCAGAAGGGATCTCAGCTCTGTCTGGAGACGTTTCCTCCTCAGGAAATGGGAAATGTGGGAATCGCTTCCAAGCACCCCTCCCAGTCTTGTGTGTGACCAAATAGAAGAAAGATAAAAAATTATGGGGGAGCATCCAAAGGAGGGACAGGAGGATGGGAAGGGTCTGGAAGGGAAGAGGAGCAGATGAGGGACCTTGGAATGTCCAGCTGGAGGAGACTGAGGGGAAACTCCTCAGGGGCCGCAGCTCCTCTGTGGAACAGCTCCAATCCCTGCTCTGGGACAGGGACAGCACCCAGGGAAAGGCTGGAGCAGGGCCTGGAGGGATTTAGGTTGGGTTTTAGGGAAAGGTTCTTCCCCCAGAGGGTGCTCTCGGGTTTCTGTGGTTGAAATGGCTCCCAAGGTATCAGAAAGTCTTTTTTCCCAGCCTCGAGACCGAAGAAGGAATCGAGATTCGTCGGTTATTATTTTTATGTCGTCCATTCTTTCTCTGACCTGCTGAGACCTGTCCTGCAGGTCGGGTTGTGGCACAGTGACCACCCTTGGGGTGGTGTTGGCTTTTTGTACTATACTGTAGTTTTTAAACTTTTTATACTATACTTTTTTTATACTATACTTTTATACTACTTTATTTTTTTAAATACTATACTGTAGTTTTTAAACTGTAGTTTTTAAACTATACTGTAGTTTATTTACAATAATTTTCCAACACCTATCACCTGTGTTAGACAGTCTGTGTCTGCCCTAAACCAACCCAGAAGTTCCACCATCCCAGCAGAAGATGGAGGACAAGAAGAAGGAGAATAAGGAACGGACACACCCAGATCCCTCCATCTTGCCTCATTAACCTCCATTCTAAATCCCCAAAACTCTGCTTTTTCACCCTGTGACAAATCTGCTGTCATTCTACTCAAACTCTTGTGGCTTGTAACTCCTCACACAAAGTTGGTAGTTGTTTCCATGGGCTAAAATGGAAGGCACAGGTGGTTTTGACTCCATGCCAGGGTCTCTGAGCCCTTTGCCAGGGTCTGGAGTCACCCAGGGCAACCAGAGGAATTTCCTGGGTTCTGACAGGAGCTGGCACTGCCCAGGCTGCCCAGGGAATGGGCACGGCCCCGAGGCTGCCACAGCTCCAGGAGCCTTTGGCCAGCGCTGCCAGGGATGCCCAGGCTGGGCTGGGGCTGGATTCAGATGAGATCCCTCCCAAATCAGGATATTCCATGAATTTTTCATCTCTGTACCCTCATTTCTCCTTGCCAGCAGCAAGTGCAACACCTCCTGTGGGTGACTCTGCTCTGAGCTCCAGGGTAGCACAAATCCTCTCAGGCACCATCCCTGTTCAGACTTTGCTTTTAGAATACTCTCGGTCTATTTTTTAGTCTATTTTTTTTATTTTTAGTCTGCTTTTCCCCCCCAAAAGTGATTTCAGCATCTGGCACTCCCAGGCCCAAAGTGGATTGCTGTACAGCTGAACTGGAGCAGAGCAATAACAGAGGTTTGAAGTTCAGTTTGCTTTCATGGTGTGCCCAGGAGCAAGCCTTGCAACTGCAATTATTGTCAGATAATTTTTCATTTTATTGATTTAACTTTTTCCCCATGATTGTCAATAAGGGGCTGCTTTTTTTTCTTTTTCCCCTGGACCATTGGGTGTAAGGCAAAATAAGCTGCAGTGCAGTAAAAGGGTAATAATTGAGCAGTGATATACACAGATGTGGCTGCTGAGGTTTCAGGGTTATTTTCTCAGTGGAACTTACACAGTTCCAGAAGTCTGAATTTGTCATTTACTTTTCATTTCAGGGGTTGCACTATTCAGCCTAACAATATGTAATTTTTACAAACAGAATCTAATAGAAATAACATATTTTGTTTTTAAAAAAAACCCCAGAAAACAAAACCTCCAAGGTTTTGTAATAACCCCAGACCTCCAGTATTTAAAGATGAATGTAAAGCCTTGGTGCCAGCTACTCAAAAACCATTTAGAGACCAGAACATGGGATCAGATTCTGCTGCAGTTCCTCAGCACGAGTGGTTTTTCTGCTTCAGCTCAAGTCTTTGGAGGCTAATTTTCAATCAGATAAAACTCTGTGAGAAAGAGCAGCAGAGCTGGGCCCTGAGTCACCTGGCACTCAGCAAAAATTGAAAAATACCAGAGGCACCTGAAGTTTTCACTGAAGACTGGTGGTCACCAGCAAATAATGATTAAAATAGTGGTAACAGCAAGTCTTGGCTTCACTGGCCTTTTACTACTTGGAGTAAGCAGTCACTTGCCAGATTATTATTATCTTGGCACTTGATGCAAAAAAACCCCTGAAGTTTTCCATGTTCCTTAAAGCTGAGTATACATTTATTGAAAGAAAGCATTTATTAAACATGTGGGGACAGATTCTCCACAGGCATTAAATAACTTCCCTCCATCTGCCAAGAACTCGTGCTTGTTACCTTTTATTATGCTGAGAACTGCAGGTTGAAAACGGTGGAAAAAGGGGGTGGGGGGAAGGAGGTGGAAATGGAGCTTCAATATGAAAAATCAAACTGGTTTCTATCTCATGATATCAAATAAATTTGAACTCCACGGGTCTGGATTATGCTTCCAAAAGCAGCACAGAGATGTTAAATTGGGAATGACAGCCAGGGTTAGTGGGAGATGTCCCTGACCATGGCAGGGATCTTTGAGGTCCCTTCCAACCCAAACTATTCTGTGGTTCTAATACAGAAAGAAAGGAGCACACAATAAAAGTGGGATGGAAAACATTCAAAATATTAAGAAAACAAAGAGTTTTGCCCCCTTTATCTCAGGATAATCAACACCAAACTCCTTCATGGGTTCAAAAAATAACTGGAGAGAAGAATTAAAGAAAAACTCATTGAGGTTTCAAAAAATAAAAGAAAAGCTCATTGAGGTTTCAAAAAATAACCAGAGAGAAGAATTAAAGAAAAACTCATTAAGGTGAATCATTCAGGTAACACTTTAAGGTCAAGAAATCTGTGATGATCAGCTTGTAGGAACAATATTCTGCAAAGGCCATGCTCCATCCTCTTCCTATTTTTATTTATTTCCTATCCACAGCTATTGGCAGTGCTGGGACATTGTGTTGATCTAACCCAACACCGTTTTTACATTCATAGGCAAAACAGATTTGTTGAGGCAGAAAATGAGAAAAACTCACACAAAAAGACTTCAGTGTGTGAAGATTCAGCTTCAGCTGTAAACTCAGTCTAGACCAAAACCCAGATCTCCCAGATCAGATGTGCTCAGGCTCAGGTTTTGGTGAGATCCCATGGCACACAGAATTACTGGCTGTAGGGATACCCTGACTTCAGAATTCAGGCTGGTTAAAAGTGAATTGTTTGTGTTATCGGGTAAAACTTTGTGCTTTCCACAGGTAACGCCTTTTAATCTAAAAAGCCTGAAGCCTTCCTGAGCTTTGCACAGCCTGGCTCAGCTTCCAGCAGAGCAGGCCCTTGTGCCCTCAGGGAAGCATTTCTGGGTTTTTCTAGCAATGATAAATATCAGGGGACAGAGCCATGCTCCTGACTGAGTACAGGCTGTAACAAGGGTCAAAAATCAAGATGTGACAGAGGTTCGGGGACAGAAATGAACCTGCCCCACTGGTTGCTGGCACACCTTCCTCAGCTTGAGTGGACACCACCCAACAAAATATTTTGATGTTGCTTAACACGGCCTGACATAAAAAGCATCTGCTGGCCCCGTTTCTGTCTGTAATTTGTTCCTCTCTGAGCTTTTGATCAGCATTCACCCTTGGGAAGGTTCTTGCTGTCAGTAGTGACAGGAGAACAATGTGGCACCACCCAGGATGAAGATCCTGGCCCAGGGCCTGCCCAAGGGCAGGGTGACATCAGCGGCTGCTGAATCCAGGCCTGACAGTTCCCAATCCCTGCTCCTTTTGTGCCATTCAAAAACCCCGGGTAGGCAGCTCAGCAAACACCCAGGGACAGGCTCTGAAGTCACAGCAAGGTCATAGAGGCGTCACAGGAGGCCTGTAGGCTTTTATTGCCTCCTTTCTTTTTGGCAAGAGCTGCTTTTTTAAGCGATTCAGCAGCCAGGCACTGCTTTGTCTATCAGCATCCAGATGGACTCGCTGCTACTGGGCAACGATGATTGTTCCATAGCAGGTATTAACCCACAGGAAGAGGAAGGTAACTCAGTAGCTGTGGAAACAGGCTTCTATCCATATCCTTAATGAGCCCTGAAAGCGCTTGTGAAGGGACAGAGAGTTCTCAGGGAGAATCCAAGATGGGATTCAAGGAAAACTCGACCTTTCCACAGCACCTCCATCGCAGGGCTGAGCAGCTGCTGGGATCTTCAGGAAGCATCCCAGCCCGGTGATACGTGGTAGAATGCAGGACAAATAAACCAGAAAGGGCAGGGATTAGAGAGTTTAGATCCAAAAAAAGCACTAAATGGCCCCTGATAACTCCTGGGAGCTGTTTATTGATTCCTTCTCCGCGCGGCGCATTCCCATTAAATGATTTCATTTCCTTATTTCTCCTAATCACATCACTGGCTTTAGAAGTCTTTTGCTCCCTGAGACCTGGGGCTACACAGATAACTTCAATTTCTCGTGTGGCTCCGCTTTTTATGACATGTGAAAAGTTGATCCAGTAAAAAGTAACTCCTTGGAGCCAGCAGGTCTGGAGCTTTCATCACCAGCAATCGCAGCTCCAAGGAAGGACTGGAGGGGCAATTCCTGTGCTGGGCTCAGTCAGAACAACAAACAACCTTTTCCACCTCTGGATGGGCACTGATAAACTCCTTGGAAGATGTAATTGTCTCCGAAAAAGGTGTTGACACAATGGAAATAGGAGTGAGAGATGAGGAATAATGAGATTAATCAGGCAGCGATGCTGTAATGGTCAAATCCTTGAGTCCCTGTAAAAGCTGACGCTGCAAATTTTCAAATTTTTCCTCTGCCATAGGAAAAATTGCTCCATGCTGGGAAAAAGGCACTGGAAACAATACCTTCATTTTGTGGGCAAAAAGGGGATGCTGCTTGGTGTTCTCCTCTGAAAATAAAGGAAGAAAGGGAAGGCATTAAGGGGTATTCAAAGAACCTGCATCTCCCAGCACTTCCCAAATTTAACCCTCCCTCCTTGTACAGATTTTTGCAGCAGTGTGAATCATTTTTCTCCCGTGTGACACTGAGCCCTCTGGAAGACGTTTGCTTCCACCAGGTTTTGTGGGGTTTGCAGCAGGAGTGATTTGCTTGTTGTTTAAGAAGATTTTGGTTTCCCGCTGCAGCCCTTGGTCCTACACCAAGGGCTGAGGTGAGTTCCTGTGTCTGCTCTGTTATTTAAGGTCAGTAATAAAACCAGATCAGCCCAGACAGGTGTAGAGTGGGATTTATGGGATTTATGGGATTCTTGCTGCCAGAGGAGGAGGACTGGGTGAGATGCAGGTGCCTGGCACTGCTCCGTGTTGGGCTGAGGGATGTTGTCCTTCCTTTGCTGTCAGAATTCACATTTCCAAAAGCCACCTCATCGTGGAGAGCCAGCATGAACCTCCAGACACTGAATAATCCTCTTTGGAGGGGCTTTAAATATTGTGCATTGCTAAGGCCCCTCACAAGGGGAGAATTTGCACCTAAAAATTCCATTTAATGGAGGAGCTCCCACTCTCTGCCCACCCCCAGCAAACCAGGCAGTGGTGGGCACAAACCCCAAATCTCACCTTGCCATGCCAAGCAAGCTGAGAACAGCCTGTGATTGTTCCAGATGAACACATTTTCTCCTTCTTACAGTGTTGCTTTGTAATTCCACGTAGACAGAAAGGATCCATTTCCCTCTCCTGCTCGGGGAACACAGCAGCCACTACCTTGTAATTTGTCATCTGTTTAAACCCCACCTGCATCAACAGGAAAATTAAATTCAGCTTCCTTTCAGTCTGAAATATCTCTGAAGATATTCCCCCATCCAGGACAGCCCTGAAGCAAAAGTTTCACCTCAGGCCTGTGAGTGGTTCTGGGGATGTCAAGTGCTTTCCTGGACAGGGCTGTGATCTATAGCAGACGTGCACCTGCACTGCAGAATGAAAACTCAGGAAATGCACAAAATTAAGGCACCAGGGTACCAGAAAAACGCTTGATTATTTTTGAGGTCCTGCAATTTTGCTCCTGTCTGCAAGGTTGGAAAAAAAAAAAACAACCAAAAAAAACCACCCTCCAACAAAATGAGGGAAATTAGCTACAGCAAGGCCACGTTTCAAAAGCACGGAGCTCTCTGAGTCCCTTGAGGGTAATTTTACACAATCCTACTTTCAAAATAATGTTCAGGTTGCAAAATTGAGCAATCATAAAAGTCAGGAAATTTAAAAAGTTAGTACGTGTCTTTCAATGTTAGCTCAGCAACAGCAAATATATGTAGTGAGAGGAGTTTGTACTTGCAATTTCTGTGTGAAATTTGAACTTTAAAAGTCTTCCTGTTGACCATTAATATGCAGCATAAACTATATTGGTTATTTAATGTCTTGAAGAGGTATCTTAATCATGAGAATTTCCTGGCTGTGGAATTCAGAGGGGGCTTGGTTCTGAAATAAATAAAATGGCACTGCTGCATGGCCGAGTTATTTTGGGGGTTTTGTCATCACCAGGAAAAAAAGGGAATTTCACCTGTGTTATAATCACCTCAGAACAACTTTGTGATGCTTATAAAAAAGCTGTGATTTATATAGTTAAGGAACTGAACTAATCTTTTGGGGTTTTTTTTTTGAGGATTTCTGTGGCGAAGAGACCACAGTGCTTCCCCTTGCTGGCAGGAGAACGAAACCTCCCCAGACAAACCCTACCTGAGTTAACACCGAGCTGTGCCACAAAATGTTTCAAATACAGGATGATGTTTCCAGGCCAGACGCAGGAGCTCTGTGTGGTGGTTTAGCTTCCCATGAAAGCCTAAATGCAGTGTGATGGCAGTGTTTAGATAAGGCAGATGGAGAGCCCAGCTCGGGCTGGGCACTGCAGAAATGCTGAGCCTTATAAATGAGCTGCACTGCGCTCTGGGATTTTCCTGGCTGAGCCTTTCAAACCCCAGGCCAGATTAAATCATCACAGCTGGGGAGAAAATATCAAGAGCTGAATAACTACTTTATGAGAGCTGTAAGAGTGTGAAGGTTTTAAGAAGCTAAATAATTATGGCACTCTTTGAGAGCCACAGGAAAGATGAATGAGCCTGTGGCCGACAGCGCTGGTTCTGCTGATGTCATTCTGAAAAACAAATGAAAATATCAAAAATGTGGGGAGAGTTTCACACATGGCAAAGGCACAGCTAAGGGAGCAAATACAGGTTGAAGTTGTGGCACTGGGGAGTTCAACAATGTCTCAGCTCCAAGGAAAAATGACATTTTGGTGCTTCCAGGGATTTTTATGTGAGGTTCAGTGCCCCAGGTCTGGTGCAGGAAGCCACGAGCATCCTGAGCTCTGTGTCAGCCAGCTTTGGGCTGGTTTGGTCATAGAACTCTGTCAGCCTGGGAGTAAAATGTCTCCCATGGAGGTGAGCAAGTGGCAGGACCTAAAACTTTGTGTGAAAAATCAAAAATTCCAGAATGGTTTGGGTTGGAAGGGACCTTAAAGATCATCTCACTTAAACCCCTTGCTGATGCCTTGAGAAGTTTGACCTAGAGCAGAGGCTGGACAAGAATAAAGAATAAACAAAATTAAAGAATAAAGCAGGGATTTAATAAAAGGATTTCCTCCATGGATGCACCTTGGGCAGCACCAGAGCCCAGCCAGGGCTGCACCCAAGATGAACCAAAATGGCCCCAAAATGCACGGCCGGGCACGGGCTCTGTCCCTGGGATCAGTTCTGCTCCATTTGCACCTTGCAGTTCATTGTCCCATTCCAGCTTCAGCCCAGGCAGTCCCACCCTGCTTGTTTTTCTCTCTCCAGCCCACGGGGTTTGTGCTCCTGGGCTGAGATTTGGCTCATTTGTCCTTGGTGCCCAGCTGGAGCAGGAATTGTTTTGTGTCCCTGCTCTGTGCACAGAGCTCAGCATCCCTGAATGTGAACCCAGAGCCACACACTGAAGCAGCACAGAATGGGAAAAATAGAAAAGCTCAAACCTGAGGTATCACTGCCATGGGCAGGGATGCCACTCATTAGACCAGGTTGCTTCAAGCCCTGTCCAGCCTGGCCTTGGACACTTCCAGGGATCCAGGGGTACCCATGAGTGTCACCAGTGCAAAGTTAAGGCAAAACCTAAAGGAGAAGATCTTTGGATCAGGTTTGATCCCATCCCTTCCATCAGTTCTGGGGGAGCTGCTCTCTGCTCACACCAACACCAGCCAGCCCAAACCTTTTCTCAGAGAACACTGGGGATGTTTGGCCAGTCTGGGGCTGCCAAACCCCTTCCAGAAATGCATTTGGAGCAGCCATGCCAGCTGAGCTCCTGGGCTTTGCCAAACCTGGGTGCCACGGGTGCCACCAATCCCATCTGTCCAGGAGTGGTGCAGTTTGTGCAGCTCACACAGCTGTGTGCAAATTCAGGGGGAATTTGCCCATGGAAAGGGAGCTCAGGCCTTGGCAGGGGCTGCCCAGGGAGCTTTGCAGTGCCCATCCCTGCAGGTGTGCCCTGGAGGTGACACTGAGTGCTCTGGGCTGGGGACAAAGCTGGCATTCCATAATCTTGGTTTTTTTCCCAACCTTAAAGATTCTGGGATTCTGTCAACCAGACTCAGCCTTTTTGGGTGAAATAATATGGCATCTGGCATAAAAACCAACAGAAAAAATGACACACAATGTCCATGTTTGGCCTTCATGGCCTTCAAGGCCCAGCTAAGCACTGAGCGACTGCGAAATGATGTGACAATTTATGAAACTTCTCAATTCCCTCGCCCTGCCAGCTCATGCCAGCTTTATTTTTATGAGCCCAGGGGTTGGAAAGCAAATTTTTCCATCCAAACTTTAGCTGTGCCTGATGCCTGTGCTGCACAGGATCAGCCATGTCTGGGATAAATCCTTGGGCTGGATCCATGGGCTCCATCCCAGCTGCCTCAGCCTTGGGAGCCACGGCTCCAGAGTAAACTCCAAACAAACAGCGGAGTCTGATGTCACTAATCTGGGTCTTTACCCAGGATTAAAGCACAGATGCATGTTTTACTGCTGTCTCTCTCCTTGATTCTCGTTTTACTGCTTCGCTGCCTGGATCAGTCTGATCCTTTTGTTCCTGCTCTTTCTCCAGACCTCTGAGCTGCTCCTCTCATGCAGGCCGTGGCTGCTGCGCCTTTCCCTGGGCTGCAGGTGCTTCTGCCAGGGAATTCTGCCCCAGCAATTTCAGTATTTCCCTGTGCACCCTTCCCTGTTTACCTTCAGCACCCTCCAATTCTGCACCAATTCCCTCAGAAACGCCAGAAATCCCTTTCAGCCTCCACAATGGGAATGCAAAATGATGCGATGTACTTCTTACCATCTGCTAAGCCAAGTATGGACTCATTTTACCTTTAAAAATAATTGTATGGACTCATTTTACTTTTAAAATCAATTTTATTTTATTTATTTATTTAATCAATTTTATTTGATTAATCTCTCACAGCTTGGATAATTAATGTTTAAGGATCAGAGATTTGGGTCGTGCTCAGGTTCACCAGGCAGGTGAGTGAGGTTCCACACCCTGGCATTGTAAATTCTGCTGTTTCAACTTCCCAGGCCCCCTCACAAATATTTTCAGGGAAAAAAAAAACCCCCAAACAACAAAACCAAGCTGTCTGGTAAGAAGAGCTCCCTGCTTGGATGTGGGCGAGGGTGGGCAGATCTGAGGGGAAGCAGAGCCCGCCTGGCTCACAGCAAAATTCCTCCCTTCATTCCCAGCCCTCTCCGCTTTTTGAAAGAGGAGATTAGGAAATGCAGAGAGGTTTGAAAGGCATTGTAACCCAGCCTGATCCTGCACCTCTCCCACCCGCTCTGCCCTGGATCAGGGCAGTGCAGCTGCTGCTGTCCCTGCCAGATGTGCAGCAGGAGCCCCAAACCCTCCTCACATCCCTGCAGCCTCCAGCACCTCCCCAGGCTGGGAACCTCCATGGATTTACAACTGGACCTGCACCACCTCAGCATTTCCCCAAATTTCCTCCTGGGTGCCAGGGAAGGGTTTTTTGGGGTTATCTTGGCTTTATTTCATGGTTTATTCCTACTTGGGGCCAGCCCCACATCATCTCTGCTGGATTTAAAATTCTCTCTCTTTGAAATGCTCCTCAAAAGACACCGAATGTTTTGTCTCCATCACGGAATTATGCAGCTTTTCGTGGTGCTTTATTTGGGGTTTTTCTCAGAGGAGGAAACTAGAAGTTTCATCTTCACCCTGAATCTTTATTAAAGTCACTAGACCTGGAAAAACTGGAGAGGCAACAAAGAAAACTGGATCAGGTCTACATTTTGGTTCCATTTAATTTTACTCCCCAGATTTTTGAGTTTTGTCCCCTCAGTCCCACAGATAAGCAGTGGCAGAGGAAGGCACATTGAGGGAGAGTTTTGTGTCACACATGGCATTAATTGCCAGCCCCCTCAAGGGCTGCCACCTGCTTTTTGGGAGTGGTGGATCATTTGTCACATCTTGAACTCAGCCTCCCAGTCCTCCCATAAAATCCGTGGTGTGGAAAAAAGAAAAAAAAAAGAGTGAAAGAGCAAAATGATCTGACTGTGGTTATAAAATGATTGATGTGGTCAGAGGAAGGGATATTCACATTTAGCTCTTTGGTTGGCATGTGAACAAAAGCTCTTGCAGCTCATATTTTCACTGAAGGAAGCCAAGGTTATTAGTTTTGAATGATAATAAACATCCACCATGGGATAACATAGAGGAGGATATTAGAATTTATTATATCTACATTTATAAAGTACATTCTGCATGCAATGGGCGATTTAGGTCTGCCCTTTATTTATAGTATTAAAATACACATCAAAAACCTTCATTTCTTTTCAGAAATTGACTGGAATTGGTCTCCTGGAATAAAATAATAAAAATAAAAGAATTAATTGGTTTACTGAATCATGGAGGCGTTTGTTTGCCTGTGAGACCCCCCCAAAAATGATTCTTTTATTGCATTTGACTCTGTGGCTTTGGAAGAGTTCTCAGTACCTGTCTGGATAATCTTAAATTGGATCTGTCTGCAAACACACAAACACAATGAAATCCTGTGTATGAACATGAAAAATCAACATTTATTTCCTTCAGAGCCCATCGTTCATTTGATCTGGAGGCAAAAGGAAAGGAATCTTTCCCAAAGCTCCTGAGGAGGCTTGGGCAGATCAGAGATGCCAGATTCCATTTCCAGGGGGTTCCAAACACAACAAAAAAACTCAGTGGCTGATGAGACAAGGTGGTGAAATGCTCAGTGCTGTTACAATCAGGTGATTGGTTCTGTGGGGAATGGATTTATAGAAAATTCTTAAGGTTTAATAGAAGGCTCACACAGTGTGCATCTGTATGTAAAGTTTGAGATGAGAAATGCTGACTGAGAAATGCCCTGGAATAGGACAGACATGGCTGAGGGAGAAATGGAGCTGGAAATAAGTTTTAAAGGATGGTTTTGTAAATAAGATTAGATATTTTAGAGAAATAGAACTGTGAAAGATGCACTGAAGTAGAACCCACGAGGGGTAATTTTAGATTATTGGTTTTAAGGCATTTACAGCATGGTGTGGCTAAAGCTGATTAGCCAAGAAATGCTTGTAATGTATTATAATTAAAAAATAATCAGCTTCTAATGTAATTCTCTATAGTCATACCCTTCTTATTAGATTAAAAATGGAAAAAAAGTTGTTAAAACTCCCCTCAGTTTCCCCATGTCTAAGTCAAAAAAAGGTGTAATCCAACAGGTTCCACTGACTCGTGGGTGTTTTTTGGGTGATAACACTGGGTGATATTTTTTGATATTTTTGACTTATAATTTGATAATTTTGACCTTTTGTCCTCTATGAAAATAACTCCAGCTGAGGGTAAATCCATGGGTGCTTGAATCCCTGATGTTTTACAGTGGGACCACAGAGCCATTGCTCTAAACTTCACATAGCATTTTTTTATAAGAGCATCTCTGAACATCATGTAGCATTTCTTTATAAGTTGATACATAGGGAAAAGACAAGACAAGAGCTTATCTCAATATTTACACACGGGATTGGAGTAAAAATAAATCTTTGGCAAAAACATAGACGTGAGAATCAAAATATAATTTTTGTGTGTGTGTTGGGACCGTTTTCCTTCCCAAACAAGAGCAGGCAAAGCGAGCTCAGAGAGTCTCCGTGCTGGAATCAAGCGTATCCACTGGTGGAACACGATCTGTGCAGGCAGGCCAGGCTGTGCGTGGGCAGGGCTTTTATCAGCCCCGCAGATTAGAGGGGAAGGGGGGCACCAACATCTGCACAAAGCCCTGGGGCTGCAGTGACGCAGAACCCGCGGGGTCTCGCTGCCCCGGGGGATTTCTGAGAGCCCCGGGATCAATCAGGGCGTTTGTAACCCGGGATGCCAGGGGGTGATGGAGCCGGGGGAGCCCCGGGTCAGGAGCTCTGCTCTGGGCTCGCATAAATCATCCCCATTGCATGCGTGCAGCTTGATGGCTGCCCATTGTAGCTGAGATATTGGAATTCATAGCCCTCTACTCCTATTGTAATTTATATATATATATATATATATAATATATATTATATATATATTATTGTGTCTGAGTTATTGTAATTCATAGCCCTCTATTCATTTTATAATTATTATAAATATATATTATATTCTATATATTATTGTATCTGAGTTATTGTAATTCACAGTCCCCTATTCAATATTGTAATTATTGTATATTGCATATTGCATATACAATAATATATTGTAATTATAATATATAATATAGAATATAGAATATAGAATATAGAATATAGAATAGAGAATAGAGAATATAGAATATATAATAGTATCAGACTTATTGTGGTTCATACCCCCTATTCACACTGTAATTATTACACATTATATATAACGTATGTAACTGTATCCAAGTTAGTGTAATCCATAGCCCTCTATTCATACTGTAATTATTATATATTATATATATGTATATAATTTATATTATTGTATCTGAGTTATTGTAATTCACAGTCCCCTATTCATATTGTAATTATTGTATATTGCATATACAATAATATATTGTAATTTATATAACATATAACATATAATATATAATATATAATATATAATATATAATATATAATATATAATATATACAATATATGATAGTATCTGAGTTATTGTGATTCATATCCCCTATTCAAACTGTAATTATTATATATTATATATAATGTATGTAATTGTATCCAAGTTAGTGTAATGCATAGCCCTCTATTCATATTGTCATTATTATATATACTATATTATATATATTATTTTATCCTAGTAATTGTAGTTCATAGCTGTCTATCCATATTGTAATTATTGTATATTTTATATATGATATCTATATTATATTTCAATTATTATATATATAACATATATATTCTTGTCTCTGAGCTATTGTAATTCATAGCCTTCTATTCATATTGTCATTATTATACAGATTATATATTTATATATTATAATACTGTAATTATATATATATGCATATTTTACATACATATATATATATATATACACTTGTATCAGAGTTGATGTAATTCATAGCCCCTCTTGTAATTCAGAGTCCTCAGTGCTTGCCCAGTTCCACGAGCGTTTCCCCCCAAATTATTCTGGGTGATTTTCCCCGCTGGGCTTTTAACAGCCTCAAGCCTTGGAGTTTGTAACATTTCCTGTGGCACATTCAGCACTGCCCAGAAACACACCCCGAGAGCCAAACCAAACCTGCTGCTCCTTCCCCAGCTGCATTTCCTTGCATGAGCCCAAACCAAGGACCTCGTTCTGTGCCTGCCCTGCCAAAATCTACTGGAGCTCTCCTGCCTTGTTTGTTATCCCTGTCTCACCTGGGCTCACTCCTGCTCCCCCCTCTCACGTTATTTATGTTATTTAATAGTGCTTAAAATGGTTTCCAGCCCAATTTAGCTTCACCTTTGTTGCTATGAGGTTTTGTGAATTTTGGGCTTTGTGCCAGCCGTGGCACAGCCTGGTCTCAGGAGATTGTGATCCCCAAAATGGTGCTCAGTGCCATCCTGTGGTGCAGGTGCTTCCAGAAACTTCTTCCCAACATTTCAACCATTGCTTTCTTTAAGCCCAAAAGGAAATCTGATGGCATAACCTGCTGGGGTCTGCATGCTCAGCTCTCCTCTCACTGCCAGGATTGCTGGTGGCTCTCCAGAGGTAGCACAGCCCCTCTGCTGACCCTCCTTCCCCAGGCCCAGCCCCGGGGTGTTCTATACCACATGGAAAGATCTAAGGGAGAAAAAATGCACCAGCACAACCCCTGAAACAGGATCTGGGCTGCCATGCTGCACAGGAGGAGGGGGAAGGGGAAGGGCAAGGCCATGTGCTGCATCCAGGCTGGGCTGCAGGAATAAGCAGGATCTGTCTCCCCATCATCCCCATGCCCAGCGGCTCAGGGCCCCCTTCCCCTCTCACTTCTGCCCTCATAATCTTCATCCCACAGCTGCCAGGCATTCACAACCTTCTCACATCTTTCATTTTATTTCTTTGAGTTTTTGGTTCCTGTGTTTCTCCCAGACTGAGTTGCAGGCAATGTCTGAGCAGCTCATCCTAAACACAGAATTCCAGCCCATGAAATGCCAGCTGTGCCCAATGCCCACCTTGTCCCCAGCCCAGAGCACTCAGTGCCACCTCCAGGGGACACCTGCAGGGATGGGCACTGCAAAGCTCCCTGGGCAGCTCTTTCCAAGGTCTGAGCACCCTTTCCATGCAGAAATTTCCCAATATCCAGCCTAAACCTCCCCTGGCATAGCTTGAGGCCTTTCCTTCTCATCCTGTCCCTGTTCCCTGCTAGAAAAGGGTGACTCCCAAGTGAGAAAACAAAATTTGCTCACTTTCTAAAGAAATAGCAACAAACACAACCCACACCAAAAAAAAAAAAAAAAAAAAAAAAAAAAAAAAAGCAGCTGATTTTTGATTTAATATTTGCCTGGCTCAGCCCACAGGGAACATCCAAGGCACCACTCACCTGCTCGCACGGAATGTTCCTCAGCTGAGCTGTAAAGTGAGACATTTCCACCAGGCTGCTGATGTTCCTGCAGATAAAAGGTGTTGAGTTCCTGCTGCTTTCACCACTTGGCAGGAGGAGGGGAAGGCTGGTGCCCAGCAGTGAAAGTGTTACTGAGCACCAGGGGCAGCTGGAACTGCTGAGGGAGGCACATGGAAAACATGACGCCGAGCAAGCAAGCGGGGCTAATTAACACTGGCTGCTTAAATTAGAAAGCTTTTAATGGCTGATGTTTAAAAATAACACCTTAATGACATCTAAAAATAGCTGCTGCTGAGCCCCAGAGTGGTTTGACCTCCATTAAATGGGGGAGTCCATTTCCCAGGACTCGTGGTGTAAATCACATTTTCCTTTGAGGTTCTGCTCTCCCCAGGATCAGCTGCAAAGCCTCGTGCCTGACCTCAGGAATCTCTTTGCAAATGCACCAGAGTGAGCTGGATCACTCCTTGGGATGGTGGGAAAGGTTTGGATGTCCTGGGTGGGATGGGGAATTGGAGAGGATAATCTTGGGTCACGCTCATCATGAGGGAGTGCAAAAAGGAGACTCAGGGCTGCCCCCATCGCTCTGCACAGCTCCTGAAAGGGGCCTGTGCTCACCTGGGGCTGGGCTCTGTCTGCAGCAGCACTGACACACCCAGAGCACACAGCCTCGAGCTGCACCAAGGGAAATACAGGCTGGAGAGCAGGGAAAAGGTTTTTCCAGCCAGGGTGAGAAAGTTCTGGAATGGCTGCCCGGGGAGGGGGTGGAGTCCCCATGCCTGGGTGTGTTTAACAGAGCCTGCATGTGGCACTGGGGGCCAGGGTTCAGTTGGGGCTGGGCTGGACTCGATGAGCTTGAAGGTCTCTTCCAACCTGGTCATTCTGTGAATTCTGTCTTTTGCCCAGACCAGGCAAAAACGGATGAGGAAGGTGGTTCTGGGATTAAGGACACAGGAGACCCAAGCTCCATTTCCACCTCGGTTGCCGATGTCCTGTAAGATGTCTTGAGGTCCCTCATGGTCCTGCTGTGACCCAAAACCATGTGGAGATCTCCCTGATCCTGGAGATATTCCCAGGATAATTTCCCTGAGATCTGTGGCGTGCTTAGATCCAGATGCACCTCACAGAAAATAAAAAATAATATAAAAAAGTACTGCTTAATTTTCCTTAATAGGGGAATCAAACCCAAATAACCTGCAAGGCAAATATACCTGAGGACTTCTTGGGTTGGGACAGAAATAAAATATCTCCAGTAGTGCTGGAGGAAACAATTTGCTCCTTTGTGCTGTGCTTGGCCCTAACTCATGGCCTGTCATATCTGTGATAGCTGAGAGAAATCTGCAGCCTGGCCTCCCCTGGAATGGTGATTTCTGATATAAAACCTTCTGTGATTTTCTCAGAACCTACAAATGAGGTCAATTCCCTCAGCAGCCACATCAACTCAGGTGTTTTCATTTCTGTGTTACCTAAAGAGAACCTGACAGGCCAGGAGCTGGCAACAGGGGGAAAACTCTCCTAAAGCCAGGCACACTAAAGAAAAGCTGCTCTTTGGTTTGCTCTTCCCTTCCAGGCAGCAAATCCAACATCCCATTCCTACCCATCTCATGGCACACTCCAAATAAAAGGAATGTGTAGAAGCACAGAGTCCTCAGCCTCTGGTGTTTTCCTGCCCAGGTCACAAAATCCTTGTGCTTTTCAATTTTCCCTTTCTTTTCACAACATGCAAGGGATTGTTATTGGAAGAGATGACCCACGCTGCAAAAAAGATGGAGAGAGACAATTTCCAAGGAATGGAGGGACAGGACACAGGGAATGGCTTCAAACTGAAGAGGGCAGGGTTAGATGGGATCTTGGGAATTAGGAATTGTTCCTGGCAGGGTGGGCAGGGCTGGGATGGAATTCCCAGAGCAGCTGGGGCTGCCCCTGCATCCCTGGCAGTGCCCAAGGCCAGGTTGGACACTGGGGACAGTGGGAGGTGTCCCTGCCATGGCACTGGATGGGCTTTAATGCCCCTTCCAACCCAAACCATTCCATGATTCCATGATTTTCACTGTCAGAGCAGTGAAAGCCACAACAACAGAGACCAACCCTGACTCCAATGTCACCCCAAGCACTCCAGACTCATTAGAGACAAGTCTGAGATAATGAGAACGTGGAGCAGCTTTCACCTTGCTCCCTCTGCCTCCTTCTGCTGTCCTGATGGCACTGATCCTTGATCCAGATGCTTTTCCTCCCTCTTCCTGCTCAGGCCAGCTCCAGCAAACACTTCCACTTTCTCCTCCAAGCAGGAGTTCAGCACGTGCACAGGGCTTGGCAGAGCTGGAGCCTAAACTCGTTCCTGTTTCTGAATTGCAGGTTGGATTGTGATGCAAAGGTTATTTTATATATTAAAATATCGTGTTTCTGCCCACACACATCATGCCTGATGGATAACAGAGCTGGCAAGGCAGCCACTGGAAAAGGCCACTTAGTCTGGGATTTATACAGGAGGAAGAGTTGCCATTCCTTGTTTTCCAGCTTGGATTTATACATGACCAAACTGTGAAGGTGTTGCCCCTCAGAAGCTCCAGGATGTTTGCCTGATTCCACATTTCACCCACAACCTGAAATCACAACCTGTAACTCCCCAGATCCCAATGAAAATTATTCCCCTTTGAGTTACTTTCTTGAAATGCAACCTCAAGAAATACTGGCCAGTCAGGAAAGCGACTTTAATCCAATATTTGTTATCCTCTTCCACAGGTTTTAAATCACTCTTTTTGCTCCCTACTTTGAGCAAATACACCCTTATTATTTTCCTAGTCCTGCTGTGACCTTCTGGGAATGTTTTCATCGTGTAAAGCAACCTGCAGTTCCCTACTTTATAAATCTCCTTCATTCCAAGTGTTAACACTACCTAATTCTCCGCTTTAGAGAGGAAATCATGTTTGTTTTTTTGAAGAGCCTGCTGGGAAGAGGAATATTTGCATTTCAAATGTTTTTTTTCCATTTCATAAATTGTCTTGAGTTCTCTTCCCAGCGGGCAGCACAAGGCTGTTTATATAAGGGAAGAGGGAAGCTTGCTTTCCCATTACTTCCACAAAAACACGATTAACAGCGATAACTATGCTAATTATTGCCCTCGCTGCGCTTGAAATGCACCTCACTGGCTGGAGAGGCAAAGCTTTGGGGTAATAATTAACTCCTTTTTCCCTCAATTACCTTTTATTAGGAGAGCAGGAGGTGTCGGGGCGGAACAGCCGCAGATCTTCCAAGAAAACCTTGCGCCTTCCAAGGCAGCCCAAGCGGAGGCGCCTCATTAAGGGAACCCCACAGCACAAACATTCCCATGGCCAGCTGGGCCTTGGAGCTGCTGGGCTTCTCCCTCAGCCTGCTGGGCTTCATCGGGACGCTGATTGCCACCATCCTGCCACACTGGTGGCGCTCGGCCCACGTGGGCACCAACATCCTGACGGCCGTGGCCTACCTGAAGGGGCTGTGGATGGAGTGCGTGAAGCACAGCACCGGCGTCTACCAGTGCCAGCCCCACCGCTCGCAGCTGGCGCTGCCCGCCGACCTGCGCGCCGCCCGGGCCATGATGGTCATCTCCTGCCTGCTGGCCGTGCTGGCGGCCGCCGTGGCCGTGGTGGGCATGAGGTGCACGCGCTGCGCCGAGGGCAGCCCTGCCAAGGCCTCCATGGCCGGCTCCGGCGGCATCGGCTTCGTGGCGGCCGGCCTGCTCTGCCTGGTGCCGGTGTCGTGGTGCACCAACGAGGTGGTGGTGGATTTCTACAGCCCCACGCTGCCCACTGGGATGAAGTACGAGATAGGGCAGGCTCTTTATCTGGGCTTTGTCTCCTCGGCCTTGAGCATCCTGGGTGGGGCCTTGCTGTGCACGTCGTGGCTCGGGAATGAGGCGATCTTCCAGCCACGTTCCGCAGCGCCTCCATCCTCCAGGCCTCCCAGTGCCTCCAAGGGCGACCACGCTCCTTCCCTGACATCTGCGTCCCACAGCGGCTACAGACTGAGCGACTACGTGTGAGCTCTCCCTGGACCTGCCACGGGAATTCTGTGCCTGGCACCAGAGTACTCGGAATGGATGTTGGAGTTTGCCGTTGTTCGTTCCTTCCTTTTCTTCCCCCGAGGAGGAAAGGGTGTGGATGCAGAACTGCTGCCTGCAAAACCTGGGAAATAAAGGCCAAGGAGGCTGAGATATTCCCAAGGCAGCACTTCCCTGTCTACCTCCCATCACAGCTTTCCAGGCAATTCAAGGAGTATTTTGTTAAAAACTATCTTTTTATTTGGAGCTGGTGCCCTGTGAAGCAGAACTGGCTGCATTGCTTCATTTCTTCCCCCCAAAAAAGACAGAATTTTCCCTAAAACACAGAATTTCTTGGGGATACACAATGATTTCCAGCAGATTGCCTGCTCAGCTCCTCATTTCCATAATTCATGAACATGACAAGGTATTAATTTTGCTTTCACTTAACTTTTTGTTTGTTTTTTTTACAGTCCCTTGAAATATGAATTTCAATGGCACTGTGACAGATGTATTTGACAGCCTGTTACAGCCAATATTTGAAGTTACACTACAATGTTTTGACCTGATCAAAATAAAATTTCAGTGCATTTGTTGAAATGCATCACAAGGGAAACAAACCCTCTAAAGTGGCTCAGAATTGGGTTTTTTACAAATGTCAGGAATAGAATGGAACCAGACATTTGATCTTAAATATACTTTAAAAATTAAAATTAACAAGTGTCAGCATTTGTCACTTTTAGCTTTTGAGCAGATTTAGCATTCTGCACAATCTGTGTATTATAGGGAGTGGAAAAACAGTTTCTAGAATCCTATTTCATAAATCCCATGTAATGAAATGTGCTCATTTCTTAGGATGAATGCTGGTATTTTGTGCCTGAAGGTGCATTAGGGTTGGCAAGGATATTTTCATCCCCTCCGGTGATTATTGGGGAACTTCCATTGGGGCACAAGGCACCCTCCATGGGCTGTGGCCACTGCTTGTCAGGAGTACCAAATCCAGACATTTCCTTCTAAAATCCTCACAGAATTCCATTGTTCCATAGTGCATTCAAACAATCAAAAATTAAAATAATGAGGAAAGAAGCCCAGCCCTCTCCATCTCACATTACAGCAAAGTCCCAGGCACACTTATTAGGTTATAAAATAATGCAAAAAAGAGAATAGATGGATTTCTCTTAAATCAGAAATGTATAGGTCTCCCACTTTCAACAGATGGACCAACACACTGAAAAAAATAATTCTAATACCTAGGAGGCAACAATTCTTCATTTGGCAAGAAGAAAAATCTGTTTGCAATTAAATTGTCACCTTGTGTCACCTCCAGAATGGGGAGATTTTCAACATTTCCCCTGGTTCCACTCTGAACCTTCCTTTTTGTGGTTGATCACCACTGCCTTTGGCTTTGTGTTGATTTGGATTGGACACAGGGTTTTCAGCACTGCTTCATGTTAACGTCACCCCTCTTTTTAAAAATAAATGGATTTTCTAAGCAATTTGCTGAGACCAACAATAATAAAAGTGATCTGGGACCTGACTTTGGTTATTTGTGGTGATAGGACAAGGGGGGAATGGCTTTGAACTGAAGGAGGGCAGGGCTGGGTGGGATCTTGGCAATGGGGAATTGTTCCCTGGCAGGGTGGGCAGGGCTGGGATGGAATTCCACCCCTGGATCCCTGGCAGTGCCCAAGGCCAGGCTGGACACTGGGGCTGGAGCAGCCTGGTGTGCATACTCATAGAATCCCAGAAGGATTTGGGTTGGAAGGGACCTCAAAACCCACTCAGTGCCACCCCTGCCATGGCAGGGACACCTCCCACTGTCCCCAGTGTCCAGCCTGGCCTTGGGCACTGCCAGGGATCCAGGGGTGGAATTCCATCCCAGCCCTGCCCACCCTGCCAGGGAACAATTCCTCATTGCCAAGATCCCACCCAGCCCTGCCCTCTGGCACTGGCAGCCATTCCCTGTGTGCTGTCCCTGCATCCCCTGGCAATTGTCTCTCTCCAGCTTTCCTGGGGCTCCTCCAGGCCCTGCAAGGCCGCCCTGAGCTCAGCCCAAAGCTTCTCCTGTGCAGGTGAGCAATGCCAGCTGTGCCAGCCTTTCCTGCCAGCAGAGCTGCTCCATCCCTCTGCCCATCCTGGAGCCTCCTCTGGGCTCTGCAGCAGCTCCAGCTCCTCCCAGGGTTGGACACCAGTGGAAGGTGTCCCTGCCCATGACAACTGGATGATTTCAGGTCCCCTCCAGCCCAAATTCTGTGATCAATGACCTTGCAAACATCTCAGGGATAGACCCTGAGGTGCAGGGAATGGACACAAAGTGCACAACAGCTTCTTAGAGAGGATGGAGACCAACTGTTCATGGTCCATTATGGATTTCAGGGATGCTTTTTTCAGCCCAGTGGAGGTGGTCAAGGCCTTGGGCTTTTCCTGCATTTCCACTCTAAGGGATGCTGCCAAGTGATTGGATATCAGCCTGAGGCAGGGCTTGGACAGCCGTGAATGCTGGAGCGCAGCTCCAAGGGAGGAAATGGCGCTGGGTTATTGAGGGGGTTGCCATCTACTGATAAATCCATTCCCTTGCCGGGTTTGGTGTGCTGGGAACACTCCTGTGCAGGGCCGTTCTCACTGCAGCAATCCCAGCCAGGCAGAATGTGTGACAGGAGCAGGAACAGTTCGTAAAGTCTGGCAAAAATTCCTGGAAGTGCTCGGATGTCAATAGAGAGGGAAATGGTTTCTGTCACAGAGCTGTGAACCAGGGGATCTTACTGCATGCTAAAACTGACACCAGTGGGGTTTTCTTTTCTTTCTTTTTCTTTTTCTTTTTCTTTTTCTTTTTCTTTTTCTTTTTCTTTTTCTCCCTTCCTTCCTTCCTTCCTTCCTTCCTTCCTTCCTTCCTTCCTTCCTTCCTTCCTTCCTTCCTTCCTTCCTTCCTTCCTTCCTTCCTTCCTTCCTTCCTTCCTTCCGCCACTTCCTTCCTTCCGCCACTTCCTTCCGCCACTTCCTTCCTTCCTTCCTTCCTTCCTTCCTTCCTTCCTTCCTTCCTTCCTTCCTTCCTTCCTTCCTTCCTTCCTTCCTTCCTTTTCCTTTTCCTTTTCCTTTTCCTTTTCCTTTTCCTTTTCCTTTTCCTTTCCTCTCTCTTTTCTCCTTTCCTTTCCTTTCCTTTCCTTTCCTTTCCTTTCCTTTCCTTTCCTTTCCTTTCCTTTCCTTTCCTTTCCTTTCCTTTCCTTTCCTTTCCTTTCCTTTCCTTTCCGCACCTTTCCTTTCCGCACCTTTCCGCACCTTTCCTTTCCTTTCCTTTCCTTTCCGCACCTTTCCGCACCTTTCCTTTCCTTTCCGCACCTTTCCTTTCCGCACCTTTCTGCACCTTTCCTTTCCTTTCCGCACCTTTCCTTTCCTTTCCTTTCCTTGAAATTTCCTTGAAATTTCCTTTCCTTTCCTTGAAATTTCCTTGAAATTTCCTTTCCTTGAAATTTCCTTTCCTTTCCTTGAAATTTCCTTGAAATTTCCTTGAAATTTCCTTTCCTTTCCTTGAAATTTCCTTTCCTTTCCTTGAAATTTCCTTTCCTTTCCTTGAAATTTCCTTTCCCTCCCCCTCTCCCTTCCTTCTTTTCCTTCTTTATTTCTTTCCTTCTTTGATCTACTAAAAGACATTATCCCTTCCTTGCATGCCTTGCCATGTAACATTAATGTTCTTTTTCACTTGTTTTTTGTAAAATTACAAATCCACCTTGGTCCCCACATTCCTTTTACCCACATATCACTAAAGGGGCACCTGGAGGTGTTGATTCCCAACTTAATTCAGATCATCCTTTCCAAATCTTTAGCCCATGGCATCACAAGTCGTGTTTAAACCCTTCCCTGAGAATCCTGGCTGTTCTTCAGACAGTTCCCCATAAAGTCAAACATCTGAATGGGTTTAAAATTGACAAGAAAGGCAGGACAGACCCAACCTCCCTCCTTTTTCCTGGGGGAAAAGGTGGTTAATTTTATTTTCTGCATTAAGCAGGAGGAAAGGACATTAATTTCATTAGCTCACACTGCAAAGATGTTTGGTAAGCAAACTGTTGGAAAGGGGAGTGAATCAATGCAGAGATCTGACCTGTTGAGAGCACATGTTCAGACTTCATGGAGATGTGTGGATATTTAAAATGCTGCAATTCCAGCTCCATTGACTCCCCTGAGGTCACCATTTCACCCATAAGCTCATTATTACTGTCAATACTCCCAAATCTATTAGAGAGCTTTTAACTAAAAGGCCTCCAGAGCACAGAGAATCAAAGTCAGGGGGATTTTGCCCCCTCAGAGGGATGGGATGGCAAGGAAAGGCTTTTGTTGGCCATTTCACAAAGTGTTTGGTATTGAGCCAAGCAGCTGCAGCCCGTGGGATGCGTGAGGGAGTTCTCCCTTCCACTGGAGTCAAGGACAAGCAATTTTATTTTAAAAATGTCATAATCAATGCTGTTGATCACCAAATGCTCTCAAATCCATCCAGGCTGGGGCTATCACCACTATTGCTATCCATGGCAGTTCCAGCCCAATTAGGCTGCCTTGCTAATGAACCTCAGCTGCTTTTCATGGCTCTCTGTGGGAGAAAAGGGATCATGGACAGAGCAATCCCAGCCTTCCACCCTGCCCTGAGCTGCCCCTTTGTTCCACATGGTCACATTTTACCATTCCATGGAAAACACAGAGAGCAAAAGTTCTTGAAAAGAAGCCTTGAAAATCAGAGTTAAAGTGCTTGGGAGAGGTTGTGGATGTGCCCCTGGATCCCTGGAAATGTCCAGGGCCAGGCTGGACACTGGGTTTGGAGCAGCCTGGGACAGTGGGAGGTGTCCCTGCCATGGCAGGGCTGGATGATCTTGGAGGTCTCTTCCAACCTGGATGATTCTGTGAAACACATGGTAAAGATCAGGTAAAATAACACCAGATTTGGGTTACATCATGTTTGCAAAGTCAGATCATTTTAATCCCACTCACTCTTGAAAGGAAGCAGGGGATGAAGAATCTGGAAACTGGGTCAGTTCAGTAAAATATTTTCCTTCCACTGAGCACTGTGAACTCAGGGACTCAGCTTTGCACTTGCTGATGTTTTCTAGGGTTTTCTGGAATTGGTGCTTGCTTCCTCTAAAGGGAAAACCTTATCTGCCAGAAGGAGAAAGGAATTCCCATTCCCAGCAACATCCAAGCGTTCCTTTAGTGACCTGGGCACGGAGCAAACGGGGCTGTGCTGGATCCAGAGCCCCACAGGACCCCTGGCACCAGGATCTGGCAGATGCCCCAGCAGAGCTGCCACTGCCTCAGCCCTGGGGAGAAGCTCCGTGGAGCTCTCAGCTCATCCAGTCTTGGGATCCTGGATACAGACTCTGGAACGGGATCCAGACTTTGGAACCGGGATCCAGACTTTGGAATTTGGATCCAGTCTTTGGAACTGGGATCCAGACTTTGGGACCTGGATCCAGCCTTTGCAACATGGATCCAGTCTTTGGGACTTGGATCCAGATTTTGGGACCTGCATCCATTCTTTGGAACCAGGATCTAGTTTTTGGAATATGAATCCAGTCTTTGGGACTTGGACCCAGTCTTTGGAACCGGGATCCAGCCTTTGAAATCTGAATCCAGTCTTTGAAACTGGGATCCAGACTTTGGAGTCAGGATCCAGTCTTTGGGACTTGGATCCAGTCTTTGGAACTGGGATCCAGACTTTGGGACCTGGATCCAGCCTTTGAAATCTGAACTCAGTCTTTGGAACTGGGATCCAGACTCTGGAACCTGGATGCAGACTTTGGGACCTGGATCCAAACTTTGGAAACTGAATCCAGTCTTTGGAATCTGGATCCAGATTTTGGAACCCAGATCCAGACTTTGGAACCAGGATCCAGTCTTAGGAACCCAAATCCAGCCTTTGGAATCTGGATCCAGATTTTGGAACCCAGATCCAGACTTTGGAACCCAGATCCAGTCTTAGGAACCTGGATCCAATCTTTGGAACCTAAATCTAGTTTTTGGAATCTTGATCCAGTCTTTGGAACTGGGATCCAGTCTTTGGAACTAGGATCCAGTTTTTGGAATCTGGATCCAGACTTTGGAACTAGGATCCACTTTTTGGGACCTGGATCCAGTCTTTGGAATCCGGATTCAGTCTTTGGAATCTGGATTCAGTCTTTGGAACTGGGATCCAGACTTTAGAACCTGGATCCAGACTTTGGTACCTGGATGCAGTATTTGGAACCAGGATCCAGTTTTTGAAACTGGGATCCAGCCTTTGGAACCTAAATCCAGTCTTTGGGACCTGGATCTTGTTTTTGGAACCTAAATCCAGTTTTTGGGATCTGGATCCAGGCACACACGCTTGGGATCTCTGGGCTGGTGATCCCGTGGCCAGCAGCACATCCTGAGCACTGGAATGTGCAGCGCAGGCAGCAGAGCCCCAGTGGTGGCACCTCAGGGTCTGCCACAGCCCCAGCTCCTCCTCTCCAGACTCCACAGCAATCTGGGCTCTCCCAGCTGTGCTGCTGCCTCCTGGCAGATGTTACGTGGCAGACACGAGCAGACTGATCCATAAAAGCAGGAACGGGCTGTGAACAGAACTTCTGGAATGTCTCGTTGCTTCCAAGGCCCAAACAGGAGAATGTTGGTCCTTAGAGAAGCTCACACTCCACGGGCTCAACACCCTCCCTTCCTCTGGAGCTTTTATGGTGTCTGGGCATCAGCTCCAGCTCCTCCTCAGTGTGACCAGACTTGCAGCAATTTCTCTCAATCCTGCTGCCAGATCTGCTTCTCTTTTCCCAGCCCCAGCCAAAGCTTCCTCTGCTCCTCCTGCAACACATTTTGAAGATGTGTTTTGGCCAACTTTGTTGGATTCTTTGTTTTCTGCTTAGTGAGTTCCATCACCTCCTGAGAGTGTCCCTGCCCATGGCAGGGGGCTGGAATGAGGCGACCTTTAAGGTCCCTTCCAACCCAAATAATTTTGGGATTCCATGGTTTAACCTCAGAGCACACTCAGGAGGGGTGCAAGGATTGTTATCCCTCCTTTTTTTATAATGAGCACCAAGCAAAAATAAGAATTCAGTGAATGCTGCCAAGTTCACCAGAGGGGTTTTAAAGTGGCCACTGTTCAGCACTAACCAGCGACCCCCTGTCCCTTGTGGGTTGGGAATGAACCCGCTCATCCCCCAAACCTGTGGCTGAACCCTCTCATCCCCCAAACCTGAGGTGTCAGAGCTGGCTGGGAGCAGCAGGGGCCAAGCACGGAGCCTCTGGAGCTGATCCCAAAGTTCTGCCTGGCATGGGACACTCAGGGAGGATCCCAGTCACCCTCCAGGGTCCCACCAAGAGCTCATGGGCAGCTCAGCTGGGGCCCAGCACCCTGAGCCTCCTTTCTGAGGACAGGAGCCACAGAATCCCAAAATCCCTGGGGCTGGCACAGCCCTGCCGGCCCATGCAGTGCCAGCTGTGCCCCATGGGCACCTTGTGCCCAGCCCAGAGCACTCAGTGCCACCTCCAGGGCACACCTGCAGGGATGGGCACTGCAAAGCTCCCTGGGCAGCCCCTGCCAAGGCCTGGAGTGGGGGTCCCAGCTGTGGGTTTATCTAGGTTTGCATTGAAGGCACTTGAGATGGGGTTTCATGTTCAGACTCAGGTGTTTATTATTTGTTATCAGTCAAACAGTCTCACTGCTGTGAGTTCTGCAGCTTTTCATCAGAAGGCACAAAATGGCCAACAATCTCTTGTTCCAAGGTCTTTTAAGGCTAAACTATCCAATGAAGAACTGACACCTGGATTATTTTCCCTTTTAACCCAATGACTGATCCCACAGAGCTGCAATGGGGACTTTTCTGCCCAATTACAAAATGCCACCCAAACCCATGGAGAAGGAGGAAGAAGCAGCATGAAGAACAAACCCAGGACAGCACCCCGTGCCCTCCATCTTGCTGCCATCCACAACACACTAAAAACCCCAAATCCTCAATTTCTCACCCAGTGATGCATCTACACTGCTCTCTATAATCTATTTCACACTTTTGTGGATTCCAGTCTATCTTGAACTCTGGGAAACTTTCTCCATGGATGAGGGTCAGAGTCAGTGCTGCCCTGGGGGTCAGGGCACCCCAGAGCAGACACAGAAATATTCCCTGTGTGCCCTGGGTTTGCACAGCCTGAGCTCCCTTTCCATGGGCGAATTCCTGCTGCTGTCCCAGCTGAGCCTGCCCTGGCCCCTTCCCAGCTCCCTCAGCCGGGATTGACTCTCCAGACCCTTCACCACCTTCAGCAGGAGAGATCGTGTCTGCAACTGAGGCAGAGACTGAATCTCCACCCCAGCTCCAGGTCATCTCCATCTCCCATGTCCAAAGGAAAAGCTGATTTCAGCAGAGGAATCATTTCAGGATGAGCTGAATTATCTGCTACATCTGATTCCAACCCCACTCCGCTCCAAGGGAGCCAGCTCCCACTCATGTTTCACCTGAAAGCCTCTGGAAAAAGCCACCTCCAGCTCCCTGTGGGTTAATCACAGAATCCCAAAGGATGCAGCCAACAGCTCCTTCCCTAGTTAAACACAGTCTGAATTGGGTATTAACTACCTGCTGTGTTTGGCAGCTCTCTTATTCCTAAAATAAATAACTGTATGAAAAGTCATAAACTCTATATTGGACTTTTTCATTAAAAAAAAAAAAATCAAAGTACTGTCAGGATTTTAGCAGCCTCACTTCTTGCAGTAAATCTGCTTCCACAGCTGTTCCTGCTGTACTGTGTCCTTCAGCCAAGAGCTGCTGCAGTCCAACATTTCCTTCTTAAGTTATTCCTTACCCAGAGCAAAGCCAAGGGAATTTTGGACAGGGCTCGCCTGCTCAAAATTATGAATGTGCTCTTATTAGAGCAGGTTGCATGTTTTATATTAAATATTCATTCAAATAACAATCCAGCAAAATGTTTGTCGGGATAAGAGTTACTTTGGCTGAAAGGACGCATTTTTCTTCCAGTCTCCACCAAAACTCGCCCATATTTTATCATGTCCAAGATCTAAGAGGGTCTTGCTTGAACTTGGTTGAGCTCCCTCAGCAGTGCCAGGTCCTGTTCTCCTGTTTCAGAGCTGCACCACTTCAGGAATTGCTGGGTTGCCACGGGGGAAAAGCCTTTTACAAGTTCCACTGCAGCTCATAAAACGGGGGGAAAAAAGGAGGGAAAAATAAAGGAAAGTGGCATTTTCTCCTCCTGCCTCTTAAAAGCCTGCCCATGTTGAGCTGAGAGCCACAAAGGGTCTCATAATGGATTGATTTCATGGAATTTTGGAATGGTTGGGGTGGGAGGGACCTCAAAGCCCACCCAGTGCCAGCCCTGCCATGGCAGGGACACCTCCAAAAACCTCCCTGGCCAACCTGGGCTTCACCACCCTCACCATAAAGAATTCCCTGCCACAATCCCATCTGTCCCTGCCCTCCCTCAGCCTAAAACCATTCCCTCTTTTCCCATCACTCCATCCCTTGGGAAATGTCCCTCTCCAGGTCAAACCATGAAGGAAAAATTTCCTCAAAACCCCAGAGAACTCCAGAGCTCCACTCCTGGTTCCAGCTCCAGGAGCTGCTTCCATAAACAAAATTAAGGATTAGCAATGTTGCCATCGTGTGGCTGCTCCCAGCAAAAACTCAGACATCAGCCTGAATTTATCCATCAGAAAGAATTTTCCACCTGGATCCTGCTGGTAAAACTCAGAGACAATGCTGGAAGTTGTTACTGCTACAGGATATAATTAGAATAATTATTTTTATAGCAAGAACGTGTGTGCAATGGACAGGGTGAAACCACAGCTCTGCCTGTGCTCCTCACCCTCAGGGATTTATAGATCTTATTTACAGAAACAACGGTGAATTTACAGAAATAATGGTGAATTTCCAGAAACAATGGTGATTTACAGAAACAACGGTGAATTTCCAGTAACAATGGTGATTTACAGAAACAACGGTGAATTTACAGGAACAACGGTGAATTTCCAGAAGCAAGGATGAATTTACAGAAACAACGGTGAATTTCCAGTAACAATGGTGATTTACAGAAACAACGGTGAATTTACAGGAACAACGGTGAATTTCCAGAAGCAAGGATGAATTTACAGAAACAACGGTGAATTTACAGAAGCAATGGTGAATTTACAGGAACAATGGTGAATTTACAAAAATAATGGTGAATTTACAGAAACAATGGTGAATTTACAGAAACAGTGGTAAATTTACATACACAACGGTGAATTTTCAGAAACAACGGTGAATTTACAGAAACAATGGTGAATTTACAGAAATAATGGTGAATTTACCACCCCACCTGCTCCAGGAACCAGCACATCCCAGATCCTGGCAAAGTTCTCCAATTTTTTTGGTGGAAATCCCTGCCTGGGTATAAAGTGCAGTTGTTTTATGCCCACCCTTTGCCACTACACAGGATTTCCCACTCCAAGGAATTAATATAACCCATCTTTTTCCTGCACTCTCTGCTCAGAATTACACATTTTATCCAGTAAAATATTGCAGCAGGACAGTTTTATGCTATTCCTGCTGATCCAAGCAAGGAACTTTGATTTGCCTGTTCCCTTCTTGTAAAATCCATCCCACGGCAGAGATGAAGATTTTTTTTAGGGATTTCAAATTTGGAATATTGGAGCACACAGCCAAGCCCTCCTCTCCTGCTCTGCTGTTTATTTTTAAGCAGATCCAGCTGGTGCAACCCCACTGAAAAGCAAAAAACAAAAATATCCAGAGGCTCCTGCAGCTGAAGGAGCCTTGCAGAAGGAGCACTCAGCGAGCCCAAAGTTCCATTTTGAAGGAGATCAATTGACCAGGCTGAGATCCCACAACCATTCCCATTCCAACCTGGCCCTTTTCCATTTCCCTCAGCAAACAAAACTTCAAAATTCCTTAGTTCAGCTTGGCAGAAATCAAAACAAAAACTCCTGCCCGGCTTATTTATTTACTTTCGGTGGGTGAAGGGGAGAAGTTTATGCTGAGACAAAACCTGACATTATTTAGCATCAAAATTTTGCATTATTGCACTTAAAACTCAAACCCTGAGGAGGAAAAATGCCCAGAGAAATAATTCCCTTCAAAATGAAGCTTTCCTGGTTCAACTCTCAGCAAGGAAAACATTTTAAAGCGGAAAACACAAATAACTGGAGCACAAACAGGAAGATTTGGGGAGTTCATCCCTCACAGAAAAGATGGCAACAACTTAAAAGACACAAACAGGTTCCTCTCCTTTCAGGAGCAGCAGGATCAGGTTTTCCCAGGCACTGGAAGAGCCCCAATTTATACCCAGTTTCCAGACAGAAAGAAATTTGTGAACCTTTTTAATTCTCCATGCTCTGAGAGGCAAATCCTCTTGGATTGCAGGCCCGGAGGCCTCAGGGCCAGGGATTTTCCTGGGATTTTTCAGCTGAGGGAAAAATCAGCAAAAGCCTCAGCAATACCAACATCCCTGGGCTGGGAGTTCAGCAACCAAAGGAGGGAAAACTGCTCCCAGCTCACAGAATCACAGAATCCACAAAATTCACAGAATCCCAGAATTCCAAAATCACTGGGTTGGAAGAGGCCTTCAAGACCATCGAGTCCAACCCAGCCCTAACACAGCTAAACCCTGGTTGAAATTTTTGCCCTCAATGTCCAGGAGGAATGATGAGGAGGACTCCATCTTATCAGAAGGCTAATTAATTAATTTATTATACTATATTATTCTAGTATAATTTTATCTATATATTTCTATATATTGATATATATTTATATAATATAATAATATATAACATATATAAATATATATATAATTATTTTACTACTATTACTCTTATTATACGTTATTATACTATATTACATTATATTAAATTAGATCTAAACTGAATCTGCACTCATCTCATGACTGTCAGCCCACAGTCCTCACACACCCCTGGATTCAATTGGTCAGTGAAGCAAAACTCACAAGAATCCAATTATCCATTCTCTTCAGGTAAACAATCTTCCACAGTGCATTCCTCTTGTGAACAAACACAGGAGCAGTAAATGAGGTAAGAATTGTTTTTCTTCTCTCTGAGGTTCAGAGAATGTGAATCTCAGAAATGTTCTTGGGAAGTTGTGCCTTGTGTTTCTCTGTGAAGAGAAACATGGCTACACCCAGCGCCACATCCAGGCTCTGTTAAACACGCCCAGGGATGGGGACTCCACCCCCTCCCCGGGCAGCCATTCCAGAACTTTCTCACCCTGGCTGGAAAAACCTTTTCCCTGCTCTCCAGCCTGTATTTCCCTTGGTGCAGCTCGAGGCTGTGTGCTCTGGGTGTGTCAGTGCTGCTGCAGACAGAGCCCAGCCCCAGGTGAGCACAGGCCCCTTTCAGGAGCTGTGCAGAGCGATGGGGGCAGCCCTGAGTCTCCTTTTCTCCAGGCCGAGCCCCCCCAGCTCCCTCAGGGCTTCCTCACAGGGTTTGTGTTCCCAGCCCCTCTCCAGCCTCGCTGGCCTCTCTGGATGTGCTCAGTGTCCCAAGGTCCTTCCCAAACTGAGGGGCCAGAGCTGGGCACAGACTCCAGGTGTGCCCTCAGCAGTGCAGGGGCAGAGTGAGCTCCCTGCTCCTGGGACAGACAGGGACAGACACAGGGACAGCCAGGGACAGACACAGACACAGGGACAGACACAGGGACTGCCAGGGACAGGCACAGGGACAGAGACAGGGACGGACACAGGGACAGACACAGGGACAGGCAGGGACAGACACAGGGACAGACACAGGGACAGGCACAGGGACAGCCAAGGACAGACACAGGGACAGACACAGGGACAGGCACAGGACAGACACAGGGACAGGCAGGGACAGACACAGGGACAGACACAGGACAGACACAGAGACAGAGACAGCCAGAGACAGAGACAGGGACAGACACAGGTACAGACACAGGCACAGACACAGGGACACAATGACCTCCCTGCTCCTGCTTGCCACACCATTCCTGATCCACACCAGGAGCCATTTGCCTTCTTTTTTTCCCCATTCCAGCTTTTCTGCTGGCCTTGGAGCACCTGCAGGGAGACCCCAAGATGATGAGCATGGAAAAGTTTCTCCCACAGGGATGGGGAAGGAGGAGCAGCCTCAGCAGCCCCAGGCCCATCTCTCTGCAGCTCTGTCAGATCCCCTTGGAAGGGGAATGGCAGCATCCCAAAATCCCACACCTGAGGAAGACCAGAGCTGGTGTGTGGGGTTGGGGCTGCGCAGGGAGAGCCATAATTGGGACCAAATGTTGGGATTTGACTTCAGAGATGGTTGGTAAAAGCACTGCTGAGTGAGGGCTGAGACATCCGAGCAGGAACGTGTGGAATGAGCAGGGAAAAATAGCTGGGAGGGACAGAGGGGTTTGGGATGGGAGGAACCTTAAAAATCATCCAGCTCCAACCCCCTGCCATTGCAGGGACACCTCTCACTGCCCCAGGCTGCTCCGAGTCCTGCCCAGCCTGGCCTTGGCCACTGCCAGGGATGCCTCAGGTTTGAGCATTTTTATTTTTCCCATTCTGTGCTGCTTCAGTGTGTGGGTCTGGGTTCACATTCAGGGATGGTGAGCTCTGTGCACAGAGCAGGGACACAAAACAATTCCTGCTCCAGCTGGGCACTGTGGTATTTTCTGGGTCCCCCATCGCTGGGAGGAATGCTGAATCTGACTCCCTGTTCTCAGAAGGCTGATTTATTATTTTATGATACTATATTGTATTAAAGAATGCTATACTAAACTATACTAAAGAATAGAGAAAGGATACAGACAGAAGGCTACAAAGATAATAATGAAAACTTGTGACTCCTTCCAGAGTCCGACACAGCTTGGCCGTCATTGGCCAATAAGTAAAAACAATTCACATGTTGGATAAACAATCTCCAACCACATCCCAAGGCAGCAAAACACAGGAGAAGCAAATGAGGTAATATTGTTTTCCTTTTTCTCTGAGGCTTCCCAGCTTCCCAGGAGAGAAATCCTGGGCAAAGGGATTTTTCAGAGAATGTGATGGTGACAGGGGACCAAGGACAAATGAGCCAAATCTCAGCCCAGGAGCACAAACCCCGTGGGCTGGAGAGAGAAAAACAAGCAGGGTGGGACTGTCTGGGCTAAAGCTGGAATGGGACAATGAACTGCAAGGTGCAAATGGAGCAGAACTGATCCCAGGGACAGAGCCCGTGCCCGGCCGTGCATTTTGGGGCCATTTTGGTTCATCTTGGGTGCAGCCCTGGCTGGGCTCTGGTGCTGCCCAAGGTGCATCCATGGAGGAGATGCTGGGAATAAATCCCTGCTTTGTTCTGGAGCTCTGTCCGAGCTCAGCCTTCCCAAGGGATCCAGGGGCAGCCACAGCTGCTCTGGGCACCCTCCCAGGGAACAATTCCTGCCCAACATCCAACCTAACCCCGCTCCCTGTCATCCCAAAGCCGCTGTCCCTTGTCCTGTCACTCCTTTTTTCCCATCACCTCCTCCAGGCACTGAATGCTCTTCCCTCACTGGACTTTTCTCCCAAACCCCAAATCCATTCCAGTCCCGCAGCTCTGTGGGCTGTTCCTGCAGCCAGAGGTTGTGCAGATGTGCAATCCTGGCAGTTGTGTCCCCTCACCCATGGCTAACCCAGCATCTGTTGCTTGGACCCTCTGTGGTGCCAATTCCTGCTGGGAAAGCCTCTGGATTCACTGAGTGGGAGAGGCTCTGATCGTGACTGAAATCATCCTGCTGTGCTCTCTTCCCTCTAAAACCCTGTTTGCTTCTTCAGCATGTAGAAAAAAACCCGACATGATCAGTTTGTAGAACAAAAAAAATAAAAGTGAAGAGGATGAAAAATGTCTGAAGGATGAAGTTTAAAAAAAGACTGGATGTGGCACTTGGTGCCATGATCGAGTTGAGGTGTTGGAACGTGGCTTGGACTCGATGATCTTAAAGGGCTCTTCCAACCTAGAATTTCTGTGAAGTCTGGAGTACAGGGCAGTTCCTGCTCAGTTTGCTCTGCTTTAGGGAATGCTGTCCCCTGCTGGCAGGAGAGGCAGAAATTGGAGTTTTGTGGGAAATAAAAGAGCTTTACCATTCCAGAGGGGAAAAATTCCATAAAAACCTCCCAGGTAAAACCCAGGCTGGGGAATGAGGCGTGCTCGGGACAGAAGGATCCTCACTGAGGGTCCTGCACAGGGATTCCCAAAGTCCCTCTCAGCTTCCCTCCCACTCCTTCTCCTCAAACGTGAATTTTGCCTCCTTCTCCAGCCTCTCTCCAACCCCAGCTCCCATTAACCCCTTCCTGTCCCTTCTCCTCTCCCATTCCCATGCACCCTTTTCCCTTTTCCATCTCCACCTTCCAGGAGCCCAGAGAAAATCAGGGCAGGGATCTCTCCCACCTCCCTGAATTCCACAATTCCCACTGCTCACAGGCAGCGCTGAGAGCTGGCACTGCCAAAAACTGTCCTGGGCTGGGGTTGGGAAAAAATCAGGAAAAATTTGTCCCTGGAAAAGGAAGGATGCCCAGGGAAGGGGTGGAATCACAGCCCTGAGGTCATTTAATTCCTGACATTTTGTTAGCACAGAATTCATCTGCCAGAGCAGAAAACACCCAGAGATCCCCAAAAAGTCTTTTTTTAAAATTAATTTGATGGTCTGTATATTTTGTATTTATATTATATTTAGGACAAATTTTATATATTTTAAATTTTTATATATAATATAATATAATATAATATAATATAATATAATATAATATAATATAATATAATATAATATAATATAATATAATATAATATATCATATAAATTATTTATTTATATTTTATATATTACTTTTATATTTTCATGTATTACTTATTTATATAAATTTATATCTATTTAAAATGTATTTTAATTAGAATTTTTATTTTATAAGTTAGATACATTTATATTATGAATATATTATATATTTATAAGTTTTATTTATAATTATGTTATACTTAGGCTATATTATATCATGTTATATAATGTATTACATATAATATAATGTAATGTAATGTAATGTAATATCTACTTGAAACTGATCTAAAAAATGCAAATTCTATTTGAAATTAAACCCATCTAAAAATTACAAATTCTATTTGAAACCCAGGTTAAAAAATGTAAATTCTATTTGAAACCCATCTTAAAACCCACAAATTCTATTTGAAACCCATATGAAAAACTATAAAATCTACTTGAAACCCATCTAAAAAAATTGCAAATTCTATTTGAAACTCATCCAAAAAATTGTAAATTCACTTTGTAACCCATCCAAAAACCTGCAAATTCTATTTGAAAAATTACAAAACCCACTTGAAACCCCAGAAATGTCAGAATGATCTCTCTGTAATTCTTCACTAGAAGAAAACCCAGCTTTAATTAAGTCTAATGAAGATCCACCCTCACCACAGCAAGAAAACAAAGATCCCACCAACACCACAGCAAGAAAACAAAGATCCCACCAAGTCTTCTACAACTTTTTGCTCATTAATTGTTGAAATTTAATTGGAGGCAAGATTCATTTGCCTGAAGGACTGACAGAGGTGTTTGTTAACATTTCCTCCCTGTGAGACTTTTGTGAGTCACTTCTGGAACATTTCTATTTCTGCTTTTATGAAGTATTAAATGCTAAAAAGAAATTTTAAGTGTAGCAGTTTCCCATCCACTGGATTGTGTTTTATTGGCTAAGGGAGTTGGGGAAAAGGGGAAATTTCAATGTACACACTCAAATCTCAAATCCTGCTGCCTCAGGAAAATCCCACAGCTGCATTTCTATTTTCAGTCCAGAAATGAAACAAGAAGAACTTTCTGCTGTTTCATTCTCCCAGCAGCTCTTCAGAGAATTTCTTCCTTTTGCTTTCTTGTTCTTGCAGTTCCATCTTCTCATTTCTGCTTCCACATCCCAGCCCTGAGCTTTGTGCTGAGCTCAGAATGGATCAGCTCCACCCCACAGCCACTGGGAGCATCATTTGACACCAAAATAACCCAAAAGGCTGCAATGACACAATTTCCTCTTTTTTTAGGTCTTGAACAACATCAAATCTTATGAATGCATTGGATTCTGTTTGCCAGACAGGCATGATGCTTTCTAAACAGGATTTAGGGACTCTGGTGGAGACTCACATCTTACTGGATGGATTTTTAATCCCCAGATTTCCCTGATTTCCTTATTCTTGATGTCACTTCCAAACTATTTCTCCTGCTGCAGAACATTCCTGAAAACTGGATCTTCTACTGGCAGTTTCTTCACAGAAATGTTGATGTTTCTACACCAAACCTGGGAACTCGGACTGGGAACTGAGGATTGAATTTTTGCAAAAAGAAATGAACGCAGACATTGCTGTGATTCGGGCTGGGAGGGTGTGCTCAGCCTTTATTTGTTGGGCTCACAGCTGGTTTGGTCATCATTTGGAGCATCATTTTACACCAAAATAACCCAAAAGGCTGCAATGACACAATTTCCTCTTTTTTTTAGGGCTTGAACAACATCAAATCTTCTGAATGCATTGGATTCTGTTTGCCAGACAGGCATGATGCTTTCTAAACAGGATTTCTGGTGGAGACTCACAGCTGACTGGATGGATTTTTAATCCCCACATTTCCCTGATTTCCTTATGCTTGAAGTCACTATTTCTCCTGCTGCAGAACATTCCTGAAACCTGGTTCTTCTACTGGCAGTTCTTCACAGAAATGTTGATGTTTCTACACCAAACCTGGGAACTTGGATGGGAATTGAGGATTGAATTTTTGCAGAAAGAAATGAACTCAGACATGGCTGCTGTGATTCAGGCTGGGAGGGTGTGCTCAGCCTTTATTTGTTGGGCTCACAGCTGGTTTGGTCAGCATTTGAAGCATCATTTGACACCAAAATAACCCAAAAGGCTGCAATGACACAATTTCCTCTTTTTTTTAGTCTTGAACAACATCAAATCTTATGAATGCACTGTTTGCCAGACAGGCATGATGCTTTCTAAACAGGATTTAGGGACTCTGATGGAGACTCACATCTTACTGGATGGATTTTTAATCCCCAGATTTCCCTGATTTCCTTATGCTTGAAGTCACTTCCCAACTATTTCTCCTGCTGCAGAACATTCCTGAAAACTGGTTGCTTCACTGGCAGTGTCCTCACAGAAATGTTGATGTTTCTACACCAAACCTGGGAACTTGGACTGGGAACTGGGAATTGAATTTTTGCAAAAAGAAGTGAATTCAGACATGGCTGCTGTGACTCAGGCTGGGAGGGTGTGCTCAGCCTTTATTTGTTGGGCTCACAGCTGGTTTGGTCTCCAGCAGGAGCAGGAAGGGGCAAATCCTCAGTCCTGGCACGTTTTGGGGCTGGGGGAGCTTGCAGGCTCTCATCAGATGGCTTCTCTGCAAGAATCAAGACAGGAAAATAATTTCAAATGAATAAATTCAAATTAAAAAAAAATCCCCAATCCTGGTCTGAGAGTGCCCAGCACCTGCAACAAGGATAACTTGAAGTACAGAAGTCTTTAAAAGCTGGAGAACATCATGAATTCATCCTTGTTTTCATTGCTATAAACTGCAGGGAGTCACCACCAGCTGCCCCAGAGCAGGGAGAACACATTTCATACTGCCCAAAGCTCCCCTCAAATCCATCTCAATCTCTCCAAGCACACATCAAAACAGTGAAGAAGCTTTAGGATTTGCAATCAGAGTGAGGATTTTTTTACAATATAAATCTATAATGGAAAAATCTGTCTGGGCTGGTGTTAAGAGCCACAAAAACTCACCATGGTCCTGCTCTGAGGAAGGAGGGATGGGGATGGGGGCTGGCTCTGGATGTGCAGAGGTTGGGGTGTCTGGCTTCAAGGAAATCAAGTTTATTCTCCTTTAAAAGAGCAGAAAGATTAAAGTTGCTTTATAGACCTCATTTCCATGAGTATTCCACTTCAAGATTTAATTAATATAGAATCATTTAACTGCTAAGGTAATTCTGATGTATTTTACTGCACATTTTCCCTTCTTTTTCCAAGTTGAATGGGGCATTATCCACTTCCAACTCCCTCCCATGGGCAGGGCCACCTTCCACTGGAGCAGGCTGCTCAGAGCTCCAGTACAATCAATATTATTGGCAATTTCCAAAAAATGAGATCTTTTAGGAAGTCTAATCTATATTTCATAGATTTCATTCTATAATATATTTTATATTTCATTCTATCTGATCAATATTTCAAGTTCCACACCAAGGGCCTGGCTAGACTTGCAGAAGGGTGTTTAAACAGCTCCTGGCAGCTGAAGGTTTCAGGCACCATTTTTGTGCACAAAACTGGACCTGAAGACAGAATCACAGAATATCCTGAGCTGGAACAGACCCAGGAGGATCAAAGCCCAACTCCTGGCCAGGACAGACACCTCTGGTTGTCAAGGCTCAGGTGAATTTGCTGCCTCACATTTCAAGCACATTTAGGAGACATTTTGACCTCTCATTTGCAGCACAACAAAAAAAAAAAAACTCCACATCAAGAGAGCTCCCACTCACAGCCAGGGCTGGGGGTTTGTGTGCAGAGCTCAGCCTTTCAATGCAGCACAAGCACAAATTGGCTTGGCCCTTTTATTTCCAAGTGGAAGGTGGGAATAGAAATCCAAAAAATCTCACCTGGGTGTTTTGAAACAGGACTGCAGAGTGGTGAGGGCGACCCTCCTGGGCTGGGGGGCTCTGCTGCCCTGGGTGCTCCTCCTCTCCTCTGGGGATGGCACTGGGCTGGCTCTGATGCCCACAGGGGTGCCAGGGGATGGCACTGGGGTGCCAGGGGATGGCACTGGGGTGGCTCTGATGCCCACAGGGGTGGAAGGGGATGGCACTGGGGTGGCAGGGGATGGCACTGGGGTGGCTCTGATGCCCACAGGGGTGGAAGGGGATGGCACTGGGGTGGCTTTGATGCCCACAGGGGATGGCACTGGGGTGGCTCTGATGCCCACAGGGGTGGAAGGGGATGGCACTGGGGTGGCTTTGATGCCCACAGGGGATGGCATTGGGGTGGCTCTGATGCCCACAGGGGTTGAAGGCAGCTCCATCCCAGCAGTGCTGGGGGTCCGGGGTTGCACTGGGGGATCCTTGCTGGGAGGGGTCCCCTCTGGCAGCCTGGAACCTGGGGAAATCACTTTGTGGGATTGGCTTTTCTTGGCTTTCTTGTCTGCTGCTGTTCCTGCAGGAGTCCTGACAGGGATCTGAGGCTTCTCCTTCAGGGGCACTCCCAGCTCATCCTCCTCGAAGGTGACGAAGGAGCAGTACCCGTCCGTGGAGGAAATGGCCAGGAAGGATCCATCACTGGACCTGGTTGGGATTGATTTATTTCCATTAAAGGCCAAGCTTTTACTTGATTAAAAGCCATAATTGTCTAATTGACAGAGCAAACAGGGATGGATTGCTGCTCAGACACTGAGTGACCACGTGTGTGGCAGAAATTAAATACAAACCCAAGGCAGGACTCAAAGTGGGCACAGAAAAAGGACATTTCCCATCACAAGAAACCTCAGGAATACAATTCCTTACCATGAAATGTCACTCAGGGTGTGGTAGTGGATGTTGGAGACATAACCAAAGGGGAAGGACTGCTCAGTGTCATAGAAGAGCACAGAATCCTCTGAGGCAACAGCAAACACCAATCGATAGGGGAGGCTGAACAGGGCAGGGGGGGATTTGGGGCTGATTCCATCTGCAAAGAAATGAACAGTGAGAATTCTCTTGGATTTATTGCAAGGCAGTGACTGCACTTAGCCATGAATTTAAATAAAATTACAGCATCAATCAGTATGAACACTGAGCAGACAGCTCTTGCACAAAATATAAAATTTAACATTTCTGTTGTCTGACATTTACTATTTATTTTCTTAAAACAAAAGGGCACCTTTCTCTCTCTGGATTGCTACTGTTTTGTTCTGTAAATTTTCCCCTCTATTTTCCAGTATTTATAAGAACTTTAATATTAAAGTCTCCCTTTAGAGGAGCTACAGAGACCAACTGCAGGCCCTCATCTCCCTCCTTTGCAACAGCATGGATCTAAAATTATGATGGAAATAGAACAGGTAAATCCTGTAAGGAATACTACAAATGTAAGCAAGCTCTGCCTTTTCACCTGAGTAATGTCAGTCTTGTTAAAATATAAACACTCCTGGAGCCACAATAAAGCTGGATTAAATAAACACAAAATAAATTCTTGTGCAACTTCACATAATCCTGTCCCCAGCTCAGAATTCCTGCTGTGCCCAGTGACACCAGCACTGCTTCCCTGAATAAACACCAGAGCTTGTGGCAAACTCCTCCACTCCCTGTGATGTGGGCAGCTGAGACCAACAGGAATTATTTCTCTGCATTGCTCCTCTGGTGCTAAACCAGGTTATTTCTTTGGAACACAAAATGGTTAACAGCTCAAGGAAAATATTTCACAGTGGTCGTGCAGCCTGAGAGGCCAAGGAACAACATCCATGCACTCTACAAAGCAACTCATGAGGGACTTGAGGTGAACTCGGGGCCTCAGAGTCAGGAAACAACTTCTCAGCACTGTCTTAGAGGAATGCTGAAAGGCTGGGGCATAAAATAACAACCAGGCACATCTTTTCCCAGATTTGCTGGGAGTTCCCACTCCCTGAAGTGGGAAAGTTCCCACTCCCTGAAGCTTCCCATATGTCTGAGGTTGGAAATGGGGCTGTGTGTTCTGTTTCCATTTTTTGAGCTGGGGCAGTTCTCTGCTGTTCCTGGGCAGTTTTTCCTTTCTCTCTCCCACAGCCAACCCTCCCTCCAGGAGATCTCTGCTGCCCATGGCCACTGAGTGTCCCTGCAGGGCTGAGCCAATCCCAGCATCCCATGGGGAGATGCTCCGCCCAGGGGAGGAGCCAAGCATTCCTGCCTGGATCCAATCTGAGGTGCTGGCACAGCAGCACAGGGTCACTGACATCTTTTCATAAAAACCCTTTCTTTGGGATTTTTCCTCTTCTGGGAAGCTGAGGCCCCAGAAGAAGAATTGTAAACGGTTGTTATCTGCTGATGTGGGATGTAACAGCTGCAACTGGGATTGGACCATGTTCCATGTTTACAATTAAGGGCCAATCAGGGACCAAGTTCTCTGGGACAGATTCAAAGAGAGCTCTCTTGTTATTCGATTCCTATTCTATCCTTAGCTTAGCAGCTTCTGAACTTTCCTCTCCATTCCTATTAGTACAGTCATAATGTGTTATATATCATAAAATAATAAATCCATTCACAGAGAGCTCTCTTGTTATCAGATTCCTATTCTATCCTTAGCTTAGCAGCTTCTGAACTTTTCTCTCCATTCCTATTAGTACAGCCATAATGTGTTATATATCATAAAATAATAAATGCAGCCTTCTGATCATGAAGCCAGAGATTCTCGTCCATCTCTCTCACCCTGAAGACCCTTGCAAAGCCTTGAACTGCACAGCAGCCTTTGCCCCCTGCATTGCCAGAGGAGCAGCTGCCTCTTGCCCTGGAGCTGCAGAGGAAAACTCCCCCCTTGTGCAGGATCCCTGCTGCAGCAGAGCCACAGCTGGCACTGCAGGAGGGCTGAGCCCCCTGGGATGGGGCTGGGACACCCCCTGACACACAGGGGGGTGTCACAGACATTTTTTCATAGAAATCCTTTCTTTGGGATTTGTGCATCTTCTGGGAAGCAAAGGGCCCCAGAAGAAGAATGTAAACAAATGAAATGTAGCAGGTGATCCTGTGATTGGCTCATCTTCCATGTGTACCATTAAGGGCCAATCACAGGAGCAGCTCAGGGACAGATTCCCTGCACACAGAACTTTGTTATTCATTCTTTCTATTCTATTCTTAGCTGAGCAGTTCTCTGCAATCTCTCTCCTTATTCTTTTCAGTATAGTTATAATGTATTATATATCATATATCAATAAATCCAGCCTTCTGATCAAGAAACAAGATTCTCATCCTTCTCTCACCACGGAGACCTCCTCAGGTCGCTGTAATAGGGGGGCAGCTCCTATTCTTACTTTGTCAGTGGTTTTTATTTTTGTTTGTACTATTGCATTTCTATTTTTAATTTTCCCAGTAAAGAGCTGTTATTCCTACTCCCATCTCTTTGCCCCAGAGTCCCTTAATTTCAAAATGATAATAATTCAGATATAATAATTTGCATTTTCCATTTCAGAGAGGCTCCTGCCCTTGCAAAGCCCCACTCCATACCTGCAGCAGAGGCTCCTCTCAGCTCAAAGTACACAGGGCAGCAGCGAACAGCCAGAGTGCCCTTGCCAGGACAGGGCAGGTGACCCACGGGCCTTCAGAGAGAGCCAGGAGTTCAGTCAACAACATTTGCACTATTTCAATGGTTTATTTTTAAATCCAAATCAGATTTTTATCTCATTAAACCCCTACCTTTTAAGATTGTTTCTGGAGAAAACATAGGTGGTGTTGGTAACGTTCTCTCCCGATTCCACACAGCCAGCTGCAAAAACAAAAGTTCCAACGTTACTCATCACCTCAGAGAGCTCCTGAGCACACACCTTGTGTCCACAAACATTCCAGTTCCTGGCAATTTGGCTTCTCCAGAAATATTCTAATTCCCAGGAATTAAGCTTGTCAGTTGGGCAAAAGCTGGATACAACTTAAAAAGGCATCCCAAATATTTATTTAGTGCTGGTTTTGTTTTCCCTTATACATTTCCCTCTTCAAAGCTGCTTTTTGATGTTGCCAGACATCAATAAAAGCAGGGTTTGGACAGGCACACACTGATCCCTCCTTGCTGGGCTGTTTTTACTCTGAATGTTCTGAGGGAAGGACAAAATCAAAAAAAAATCCCACTCATTATCCTTCATTTCTATCTTAAGACTTCTGGTGTTGCAATTTATCCAGCAAAAATGTCATAAATATCACTTTTATCACAGGAGAAAGTTGGTGTTGTGGATTGTTAATGAAGAATATTGTGGAGTTTTTATTTTCTTCAATAAGGAGAATGAGGAGTGGCTTAATTAGGATAAATCAGCATCTCTGAGATGCATAAAATATTAAGGAGCATTCAAATTAGGATATAATAGATTGAGGGAGTTGGGAAGGAGCTGGAGAATCCCTGAGGAGCTGGAAGGGGCTGCAGAATCCCTGAGGGAGCTGGAAGGGGCTGGAGAATCCCTGAGGGAGCTGGAAGGGGCTGGAGAATCCCTGAGGAGCTGGAAGGGGCTGCAGAATCCCTGAGGAGCTGGAAGGGGCTGGGGCTGGAGCAAAGGAGGCTCAGGGGCCCTCGTGGCTCTGCACAAGGCCCTGCCAGGAGGGCACAGCCGGGGGGGTCGGGCTCTGCTGCCAGGGAACAGGGACAGGAGCAGAGGGAACACAGAATCACAGAATAATGAGGTTGGAAGAGACCTCTGAGATCATCAAGTCCAAGCTATGCCCAAACACCTCAAGTAGACTATAGCACCAAGTTCCATGTTCAGTCTTTTAAACACATCCAGAGATGGTGATTCTACCACCTCCCTGGGAAGAGCATTCCAGTACTTTATTATTCTTTCGGTGAAAATCTTTTCCTAATATTCAACCTATACCTTCCTTGACGTAGCTTCAGACAGCCCCAGGCTGGGCCAGGGCAGGCTCAGCTGGGACAGCAGCAGCAATTTGCCCATGGAAAGGGAGCTCAGGCCTTGGCAGGGGCTGCCCAGGGAGCTTTGCAGTGCCCATCCCTGCAGGTGTGCCCTGGAGGTGGCACTGAGTGCTCTGGGCTGGGCACAAGGTGGGGATGGGTCACAGCTTGGATTGCATGACCTTGGGAATGTTCTCCAAGCTCAGGGACACAGCCCAAGTGCCAGCAGATGTCCCCACACCTGGAGTGAGCAGGTAGGAGCCATCAGGGGTGAAGCTGAGCCTGCGGAAGAACGACTTCATGCTGTCATCGTGGAACATCCGAAAGCTCCTCACCTGCAAGACAGAAATCAGGATTGTGGAAAAGGCCAGCAATGTCCAGCTGCAACTCCTGGACACAAAACATCCACTTGGACGCTCCAGCCTGATGGAACTTTTCAAATAAAACCTTTAAAAAGCTCCTTCAAGCTCTCTATAAATTCTTCCCAGCTAAGAAAAATAATCCTTGATCCCTCTTGAGCTGCAAAGCAAAACACTCCCAGAGCTGTCACCTTAAAGCAGCCATCAAAAACCAGCCATAACCTGGAGAACAACATTGTCTAACACCCAGGGCTGCTCAGGCATCCCAGGCTAACCCCAGGATTAGAGGTTGAAAGAGAATTTCTCTCATGGCAAAGTGCCTGCTCTCAGGCCTGTTCTTCAGTGTCCATAAAACTCTTACCCATGTTTTCCTCCCAAAAGAAAAAGAATGAATAGAAGGAATTAAGAAAGTTATAGCCAGACTAGAGGTGTTATTTTACTGTCACTTAAAGCTGTTTGGGAGGAAAAAAAAGCTCTTTGTTTTCCCTCTTAGGGTTAGAGTTACCTAAATTATCCCTAATTCATATTTTTCTTCACAATCTAACTACCTTCATGAAAATTCCAGGCTGTTAACTTTAAAATATTATTAACTTTAAAATATTATTAACTTTAAAATATTATTACTATTATTACCACTGTCACATCTATTAATAAACTCCCAGCTACTGCCAAGGATTTCTGAAGTTTCTCCTGTTAAGAATTGTTTTCTCCACACTATTTTTAACTTTTACAACTGCAGGATTGTGTTACTGCTTTCATCAGCAAAAAATTCTGGGGATGTGGTTTCGGGGTGATGATGATGGGAGGGGATGAGTGCGAAGGTCTCTTCCAACTTTGATGATTCTACAACACAGGAATTGTTTGGAAGGAAAATGTTTGATCCTTGGGTTTGATGGGACGGGAAGTTGAGATGAAAGAGCCCCCAGCAGAGCTGGCAGCCCCAGCAGGTACCTCTCCTTCAGCTCCCGAGCCCGATGGCATCTTGGTGACATTGAAGGCCACTCGCTTGGTCTGGGTGCTGTAAACTCGCAGGACCCTGTGTGGGAGAGCAGAGTCAGCCAGCAGGGAGTGACAAAATGCAGCAGGGGTGGGAGGGACATGAAAATCAGCCATTGCTGCCATGGCAGGGCCACCAACACCTCCCACTGTCTCCAGTGTCCAGCCTGGCCTTGGGCACTGCCAGGGATGCAGGGGTGGAATTCCATGCCAGCCCTGCCCACCCTGCCAGGGAACAATTCCTCATTGCCAGGATCCCACCCAGCCCTGCCCTCTGGCACTGGGACCATTCCCAGCTGGGTTTGCACAGGGATCCCTGCCAGGGGTGGCTCTGGAAGGAACCTGGACACAGGGAGTGAGTCCTGAGGGGATGGAACTCAAATCACAAGGGAAGGCAGAGGGAATCAGAGAAAGGATTAACAAAATCTGGATTTGGGTTGGGAGGGACCTTAATAAAGATCTTCCAGTGCCACCCCTGCCATGGCAGGGACACCTCCCACTGTCCCCAGTGTCCAGCCTGGCCTTGGGCACTGCCAGGGATGCAGGGATGGAATTCCATGCCAGCCCTGCCCACCCTGCCAGGGAACAATTCCTCATTGCCAGGATCCCACCCAGCCCTGCCCTCTGGCACTGGCTGCCATTCCCTGGGTGCTGTCCTTCAAACCCTGTGAGGAAGCCCTGAGGGAGCTGGGGGTGCTCGGCCTGGAGAAAAGGAGACTCAGGGCTGCCCCCATCGCTCTGCACAGCTCCTGGAAGTACTTTCATCAGTAAATCTGAGACCACACTGAGCTGGGAGCTGTGTCCATCTGCTGGAGGGTAGGATGGCTCTGCAGAGAGACCTGGAATGGTTGGATGGATGGACAGAGTCAAACAGGATGGAGTTTAGTAAGTCCAAGTGTTGAGTCCTGCATTCTGGCCACAAGAACCCCCTGCAATGCCAGAGGCTGGGGATGGTGTGGCTGGAGAGTGCCCGGGCAGAAAAGGATCTGGGGGTGCTGACTGACCATGAACCAGCAGTGAGCCCTGGTGGCCAAGGAGGGATGGCCCCAGGCCTGGATCAGGAATGGAGTGGCCAGGAGGAGCAGGGAGGTCATTGTGTCCCTGTGTCTGTCCCTGTGTCCGTCCCTGTGTCTGTCCCTGTGTCTGTCCCGGGCAGTCCCTGTGGCTGTCCCTGGCTGTCCCTGTGTCTGTCCCTGGCTGTCCCTGTCTCTGTCCCTATATCGGTCCCTGTGTCTGTCCCTGTGTCTGTCCCTGGCTGTCCCTGTGTCTGTCCCTGGCTGTCCCTGTGTCTGTCCCGGTCTGTCCCAGGAGCAGGGAGCTCACTCTGCCCCTGCACTGCTGAGGGCACACCTGGAGTCTGTGCCCAGCTCTGGCCCCTCAGTTTGGGAAGGACCTTGGGACACTGAGCACATCCAGAGGGGCCAGCGAGGCTGGAGAGGGGCTGGGAACACAAACCCTGTGAGGAAGCCCTGAGGGAGCTGGGGGTGCTCGGCCTGGAGAAAAGGAGACTCAGGGCTGCCCCCATCGCTCTGCACAGCTCCTGAAAGGTGCCTGTGCTCACCTGGGGCTGGGCTCTGTCTGCAGCAGCACTGACACACCCAGAGCACACAGCCTCGAGCTGCACCAAGGGAAATACAGGCTGGAGAGCAGGGAAAAGGTTTTTCCAGCCAGGGTAAGAAAGTTCTGGAATGGCTGCCCGGGGAGGGGGTGGAGTCCCCATCCCTGGGTGTGTTTAACAAAGCCTGGATGTGGCACTGGGGGCCAGGGTTCAGTTGGGGCTGGGCTGGACTCGATGGCCTTGGAGGTCTCTCCCAACCCAGGGATTCTGGAACTCTGTGAAATTGTCTCTCTCCAGCTTTCCTGGGGCTCCTTCAGGCCCTGCAAGGCCACCCTGAGGTCACCCCAAAGCTTCTCCTCTCCAGGTGGACAATCCCAGCTCTCCCAGCCTTTCCTGTGCTTCCTTTCACCCCAAGTTTCCCAAAAATGCCCCAGGATCTCCCTTCTCAGTCAGCACCTAAAATACAAACCTGGACCACCAATTAAGCATTAATTAAAATTCTCCTCATGAGACACCACCAGAGGGATGTGTTTTAATGAGCAAAGAATTAATGAACTCCTCACAATGCTTGGACTGCACAAGGTTTGGGAAGTCCCAGCATTTGGATTTATGGAGGAAAAAGGGAATTAGGACAGGCTGTTCCTACCTGCACTGTGGGTTCCTCAAGAGTGAGAACTCCCCTTAAAAACAATTAATTACATCTCCATCATCATGGAGTGCTTTGGGGTGGAAGGGACCTTAAAGATCATTTAATTCCATCCCTGCCTTGAGCAGGGACCTTGCACTGTCCCAGGCTGCTCCATGCCCAAGGATGAATTTATCAGCTCATTAACACAACCATGCAGCCCCAATAATGATCAATAACATAAAAACTTAACTCCTAAATGAAGACTCCTACAAAAGTTTATTTGCTAAGAGAGACTGCAGGGATCCCTGAGCACAAACTAAAAAATTAACTAAAATATAATTTTACTTTCACATCAACCTGCTTACATAACAAAGTGAATAAAGCAAAACCTCATGTTTATCTGCCATATTTCTTTTTAACCTTGCACTGTCCCAGGCTGCTCCATGCCCAAGAATTAATTTATCAGCTCATTAACACAACCATGCTGCTCTCTTTTAAGAGTATCAGTAATGATCAATAACATAAAAACTTAATTCCTAAAGGAAGACTCCTACAAAAGTTTATTTGCTGCTCAGAGAGACTGCAGGAATTGTTTACCTCAAGCCAAAAACTTAAAATATCATTTTACTTTCACATCACTTTACTTTTACATCAACCTGCTTACACAACAAAGTGAATAAAGCAAAACCTCATGTTTATCTGGCAAATTTCCTTTGAATTCACCCTCCTGGAAAAAAGGAATATTCAGGAAAACCCCTCAGACCAACAGCTCACCTGTCACAACTCAGGGTTGCAATATACTGGCCCAGAGGATCCCAGGTCACTCCTTGGACATAACTCTTGTGCTCATTAAATATTGAAACTTTCTGGCCTGAAATTACAAACAGCTTTCAGATCATAAATTCCAACGTGTTTCCAAATTATTTCAGACATCAAACAAGACAAAAAAAGATGCTTCAAAATGTAGGGAAATAATTCTTTGAACATAAAAGTGTCCATTGGATGGTGGCTGATAAGAATATCAGCAAAAGTTGCTTTTAAAGTGCCAGTTTGGGGTTTGTTCACTACAAATTTGATAATTAATTAGAATTAATATTAGATTATTATTTAGGGTTTGCTCACTACAAACTTAGCAATTAATTAGAATTAATATTAGATGAATATAATGACTCAGATAAGCAAAGGCAGGAGCTCTCTGACCCCACTGATGTTCCACAAGGGAAGGTCTCAGAGCCAAAACATTGATGAGAGAAAGTTACAGAGAATTCTAAAAATACTTTGTTGAATATTGGCCACAGGTGGGATTTGTCCTATTATTTAAGTGTTGCTTTCTTGCAAAGAAATACCAGAAGCTGCCAAGTGTCAAAGAAAATAAATAGCTTTTCAAAAGGAAAGACACAAGCAGAGCTCAGGCCATGCTGCACAACACCAAAAAGTGAAATAAAAAGTTTGTGCAAGAATTTTGGGGGGTAAAAAATGTGTGAAGTTGTTTCCTGAATACTCCAAGGTGATCAGATTGCTCAGGTGTAAATTCTGTTGGCCTGAGAATATTTTATATCTATTTACAGAGGGCCCTCAAACACACACCCAGAAAATCACACAGAAAAACAATAATAAAAAAAAGATGTTTCCCATTTTTTGAGGGGAAATGCCATCAGGCACTTCCAGCAGATGAGGAATTCCAAGGGATAACTGCAGCATTTACCTTTATTGACATCCCACATGATTGCTGTGTTATCCACAGAAGCAGATGCCATGTAATTCCCATCTGAGGTCCAACAAATATCATACACATCTTCCAAGTGGCCTCTAGAAGGCAGGAGAAACCAATTATTATGTGAAAATTAAAAGCTATGCGTGAATATGATTTTTATGATTTTTAGGTTAAAAAAAATACCAAGAGAGAAATAAAAATTGCTGCTGGTGCTGCAAGCAGTTCTGCATTCCTCTCACAATAACCTCAGCTGCCAAGAACTGCTCTTTCAGCTTAAAACCTTTGCTCTTTGTCCTGATTATTCAAAATGTCCCTCTCCCTCCTTTTGCTGAGTCTCATTAACAGGGAGTTAAAAGGATTAATATTAAAGTAAATGAATTGTAGACAGTGCTGGAGTTCTACACAAACTGAAAAGTGCACCACATGTTAAAAAAAAAAACAAAACACAGAGAAACCAAAACCACTGAAGAGAAAACCAAAGTTTTCTTTGGTTTAATAATAAATAATAAATAATAAATAATAAATAATAAATAATAAATAATAAATAATAAATAATAAATAACCTCAAAGTTTTAATGACTGCCCAGTTCTCCTTGTTGAGCTGAGCTTCATCATCATCCTGAAACACCAACGGCTCCAACTCTTTGCTGTCATTCAGCTTCCACAGCAAAATGACAGCATCTGCAGAAGAAACCAGAGCAAACTGATTTATTTCCCTTTGTCCCTTTTGCTCATTCAGGTGGATTTAATTCACTTTAACTCCAAAATGCTGCAGGATGAGGCAGAGGGGAAGCAGCTCTCACCATCCCCTCCCGAGGCCAGGATGTCCCCGCTGGGAGAGAAGCGCACGACGTTGACGGCCTTGGTGTGGCGCGCCAGGTTGGACAGGAACTCCACGATGGCTTTTCCATCCGGGCCCTTCTCCACCTTCCAGATCTGCTTGGGAGAGTGTGAGACAGCTTTCCAGGGCAAAGGGGATGGCACAGGGTCCTCAGGGTGGGAGGGACCTCAGGATCATCCAGTGCCACCAGCATCACCCTGTTCGGTTTTCGGCTGTTTGGGTGGCCTGGAAAGGCCCGGGGTGGCCTTGGGGCAGCCCGCGTTCCAAAGGAACAGAAGAGGCTTCAGTTCTTTTCTCGGTCTCGGTGTTTATTAATTGTTTATCTAAAAGATTTTCTCTCGGCCCGACAGAGCTCTGCTCAGCAGCCAGCCATGAGCACACTCCCTGCCCTCTGGGCGGTCACCTATCTTTATACCCAAAGTTACGTGTACAATATTTATCATTTTTCCCCAATACCTTTCACCCTTATTGCCCAGTGCACTTTTAGTAATGACCAATCCCAAAGTGCCACCATCACCACAGAAGATGGAGGAGAAGAAGAAGAAGAAGAAGGACAGGACACGCCCCAATTCCTCCATCTTACTTCTCTAAACCCCCCTGTACAGAAATCCTAAACCCTGTGTTTCACTCTCTAATTAACTTATCCCTTCACCATTCACCCCGGTGAAACCCTCCTATCCTCATACAGGTGTCGTCTCCTGTGTGGGATCAAAGTCCAGCCACCAGACACTTCTGGAACATTCCAGGACTCCCCAGCCCCCCAAGGGTGGTCTCGGTGACTCGGCACCTCAGTCCTGAGCTGCTGAGATCCCACATCTCCCCAATCCCTGTCCCCAAGGGCACATCCAGACTGCTCTGGGACAATTCAGTGACTCCAAACCTCCCTGGGCAGCTCAGCCCAAGGCCTCACCACTCTATGACTCTGATTCATTTTCAAGTCTCCAATCTGAACCTCCCTCTGATGCAATTTGAGGCCATTTCCTCTTCTCCTTTCCCTTGGTAATGGCCCAGGTTTGAGCTTTTCTATTTTTCATATTCTGTGCTGCTTTAGTGCGTGAATTTGAGCTTCACATTCAGGGATGGTGAGCTCTGTGCACAGAGCAGGGAGACAAAACAATTCCTGCTCCAGCTGGGCACCAAGGACAAATGATCCAAATCTCAGCCCAAGGGCACAAATGTGAAAGTTTGCAGGCAGCCCCGACATGGAAAGAGATGAGAATCTTGACTCCCTGTTTCAGAAGGCTGATTTATTATTTTATTATCTGTATTATATTAAAAGAAACGATAATATCTGTATTATATTAAAACGATACTAAAAGAAGAAAAGATTTCATCAGAAGGCTTGAAAGGAAATAAAGAATGAAATGATAATAAAATCTTGTGACTGACAGACAGTCTGAGGCAGCTGGACTGTGATTGGCCATTAATTAGAAACAACCACATGAGACCAATCACAGATGCGCCTGTTGCATTCCACAGCAGCAGAAAATTATTGTTTCTCTTTTCCTCTGAGACTTCTCAGCTTCTCAGGAGAAAAAATCCTGGCAAAGGGATTTTTCAGAAAATATCATGGCTACACACAAACCCCGTGGGCTGGAGAGAGAAAAACAAGCAGGGTGGGACTGCCTGGGCTGAAGCTGGAATGGGACAATGAACTGCAAGGTGCAAATGGAGCAGAACTGATCCCAGGGACAGAGCCCGTGCCCGGCCGTGCATTTTGGGGCCATTTTGGTTCATCTTGGGTGCAGCCCTGGCTGGGCTCTGGTGCTGCCCAAGGTGCATCCATGGAGGAGATGCTGGGAATAAATCCCTGCTTTGTTCTTTAGCTCTGCCCAGCTCTGCTCTGGGGCAGCCTGCACAAGGCATCAGTTTCTGGTGACCAGGAATCATTGGGACGTGACAGAAGAGCCTGACCCCACCTCACTCCACCCTCCTATCAGGGAGCATATTTTTTATGTCAGAGAAAACCGACATTTTTCCAGCCCTAATATATGTATAAAAAAATCCCTGAAACATATGCACCATCAGGGAAGAAGAGGTCAATTTGCCAGTGAGGAAGGAAAAAGTTTTATGAGACAACTGGAATAAACTACTACAGAGAGTATTTACAAGAGTGTGTAATCACAAGGGGGAGTGGTTTCAAACTAGGGGAGTAGGTTTAGAGTGAATATTAGGGTGAAATTGTTCCCTGCCAGGGTGGGGAAAGGCTGGGATGGAATTCCCAGAGCAGCTGGGGCTGCCCCTGGAAATGCCCAAGGCCAGGTTGGACACTGGGGCTGGAGCAGCCTGGGACAGTGCAAGGTGTCCCTGCCATGGCAGGGGTGGCACTGGATGAGCTTTAAGTCCCCTTCCAACCCCAACTACCTTATAATTCTATATACAATTTACACTCTTTCCTGAAGCCATCCACTCGCCTTGGCATGTACCTGCCAATAACCCAATATTTTGGATAATGAAACCAACCCAATATTTTGGTAATGAAGCCAACCTGATATTTTGATAATGAAACCATGCCAGTATTTTGGATAACAAAACCAACCCGATATTTTGGGTAACAACCCCCACACCCCGCCCATCTCCATCCCAGCCCCAGCTCACCCTCACGGCCGTGTCCACCCCTGCCGAGGCCAAGCGATTGATCCTCCCATCCGCTCCATGCTGGAAGTCCAAGCTGTAAACCGGCTCCTTATTATGCCACACGATTTCACAGGTGATGACCTTCATGTTTCCTGGAGAAACCAGAACAAACCTCACATCAATCCTTGTTCCTTATGGCTCTGGCGGCCAAACTTTGTGCGCGTTTCCCAGGCACCGCTGGCAGAGCCTGGAACTGCACCGCAGTCATTGACAGATTGAGGAAGGCTGTTTCTAAAAGTTGTGATTATTATGGCTAAAGTTCCTGTTTAGGGGCTTCAAGAGGACGGTATCAAGCCCTGTGCATCGGTTTAAGACTTGAGAGAAAAACTTTGTTGGGGGTAACAACCCTGCCCGGAATCTAAACAAGGAGCGGGACAGGCGGCCCGGCGCGGGCTGGGGAAGGGCAGAGGCGCCGCTGGCCGCTCCCGGAGCTCCGGGGATCCCCAGTCCCGCTCTCCAGACCCCGAAGAGCCCCAATCCTGCTCCCCAGAGCCCCCAAACCCCAAATCCCAGCGCGGCTCCCCCGACTCGGGTCCCCCTCCACCCCTCACCTGCGGCCCGCCCGCGGCTCCCGCGCGCTCCCGCCTTTGCCCGCCCCGCGCATGCGCGCGCCCGCCCCGCGCGCCGCCTCAGGAGCCCTCAGGGGCTGCTGGGGGGGAAAAAACCGCAAGAACATCAGAATAAACCTAAAATGAAAAATGCCCAGTACTTGCACTGCTCAAAAGAGTTTGTTTGGGGGTTTGGGGGGTTTTTATTTTATTTGTTTGTGTTTTTAATTTCACAGGCATTACTTTGCTTGGCCGGTGTAAATGTATGAAAGTCCTAATGGGGTAATGTGTCCCCAGACTTCCCTGTTTCAAAGGCAAGCATTTTGCCTTAAAAACATAATAATAATGACATGTTACATTGTGAGAAAACGGTTTCTGCTTGCACTTCTTGCCCCAGGGAAGAAGAGGTTGAAGCCCAAAATGGGGCTCTGAGAGCTCCCCAGACCCCACACGGCCTCACAGGCAGGAGAGGGAGCAGCGGGGGACAAAGGAAGATGAATTCTACAGCACACAATCACGGAACATGAAAAAAAGCCCAATGCTTGCACCTCCTCAAAAGAGTGTTTGTTTTGTTTTGATTTTTTAATTTCACAGGCATTGCTGTACTTGCCGGTGTAAATATATGAAAAGTCCTAATGGGTAATGTGTCCCCCAACTTCCCTGTTTCAAATGCAAGCATTTTGCCTTAAAAACATAATAATAATGACAAGTTACATTGTGAGAAAACGGTTTCTGCTTGCACTTCTTGCCCAAGGGAAGAAGAGCCTCTGGGCAGGGAGGTGAAGCCCAAAATGGGGCTCTGAGAGCTCCCCAGACCCCACACGGCCTCACAGGCAGGGGAGGGAGCAGCAGGGGACAAAGGAAGATGAATTCTACAGCACACAATCATGGAATGGTTGGGGTGGAAGGGAACTTAAAGCTCACCCAGTGCCACCCCTGCCATGGCAGGGACACCTCCCACTGTCCCAGGCTGCTCCAAGCCCCAGTGCCCAACCTGGCCTTGGGCACTGCCAGGGATCCATGGGCAGCCCCAGCTGCTCTGGGAATTCCATCCCAGCCTTTCCTCACCTTCCCAAGGAACAATTTCATCCTAATACTCAATCTAAACCATCTGTATTAGTTTGAAGCTATTCCCCCTTGTCCTGTCATTCCATCCTTTGAAAATTGTCTCCATCTTTCTTATCACTTCCCTTCAGGTCCTGGAAGGCCACACTGAGATCACCCCAAAGCTTCTTTTCTCCAGGCTGAACAATCCCAATTCTGTCAGCCTTTCTATTCTCATGGGAGAGCTCTTTGCTATCATCCCTGTGGCACAGCTGTCATTGTCCCCAAACTCTCTGGCCAACCCTTGAATTCTGGAGTCTCCTCCTTGGGACTCCTTTGGCTCCACATTGTGCCAGGGCCCAACACAGAGCTCAGATCCTTCCCAGCCTGGTGCTGTGCCAGTGCTCCATGGCAGGAGCCACCTGGCTTGGGGACACGGGGGCTGTGTCCTCCTGTGCCACCCTCACAGGGGACAATGACAGTGTGAAAAATGCCAATCACTTGTTTTTAAATTGTTAAAAGTCTAATAGTAATAAAATGGTTATAAAAATAGCAATATAATTAAAGTAATAGCAATTTGGACAATTTGGATTAGGACAATATGAGACAATAAAAACAAAGAGTTATGGATGTCCAGGTACAGCAGCACAAGCCCAAGAAAGGCCCCACGTTAACAGAGGATTAACCCTTAAAAGCAACAGCCTGTTGCATATTCATACACCTCATCCATGATGCATAAATTCCATTCAAACACAGGATTCTGTCTGGGCAGTGTCAGCTTCTTCCTCTGAATCCTGACAGCGCCTTCGAGGCGGGAAGTTCATTTTTTTCTGATAATGGGGCAATAAATTATTTTTCTCTGAAGGATTTAGGTGTCCTGTGGCTGCTATCTCACTGCAAATCCTTTCTTTAAAAAAGAATCTTACCTAGCATAGTTTCTATTTAAACAATTTTTATAACCTAAAACTATATTTAACACACTGTTTAAGAAAATGAATACAGCATTACTTTCTAACACAACACATCTAGTATTCATTTGAATATTTGGAAAAGCCAATCATAAAATACGCATTTTTCACCATGGTAACACCCCGAGCCAGGGGTGTTGGGCTGCAGGAGAAGGCCAGGATGTGCCTGTCTCGGGTGAGTTATCCTGAGGGAACTCCCTCCTTTGGTTTGAGACCAATAATTGAATTAAATGCTGACAGATCCAGTGCCCTCCTCATCCACCCCCATCAATCTTAACCCCAAACCCTGACCCACAAACCAACCCCTTCCCTCTCCATCTCCTTCCAGCAGAGGGACAAGGATGTGGATGGAATAGGGGATTTTAAAATTATTTTTACAGAAGTCCTGAGGAGTTTCACAGCAGGAGGAACTTGCTTAGGATGGTGCAAGTGCACGTGCTTGGAGATTTTCTGAAGGTGAGGAAACTCGTCCATGAATCAACAGCAGAACTTCCTGAAATTCTGGAATTTCAGCTCAGGAATTCAGCTGAATTTGGAAATGTGAAGATTTCCAAATTTGATTTTGGAAATTTCAGCTGGATTCTGGAAATTCAGTTCTCTGAAATTCAGCTCCATTTCACTAAAACCCTCTGGATTACATCAGTGCTGCTTTTCCATATCCAGGACATTCCCATCCCATTTCCATCCCAGTCCAACACCAGACTGAGCCAGGCTTTATTTAGAAACAAACACAAGTTGGGATCCTGCAAACTCCAATTCATATCTTTTTATTTTTTACAAAAAATACATTTTAACAAGTAAATAGAAACCATTTCCATAAGTCCACCATTGTCCAAAGTGTAAATGTACATTGTAAATTTGCCATTTTTAATATAGACATGTGCTCTATTTTGCCTGTTGTCTACAAGAAATTCAGCTACGGTCTGATGAAACATAATAAATAATGATGATTAAGAAATGGAAAAGCTACACACCAAGAAATGGGAAATATAAACTTTGCAAAAGTCATACATAGTTATATTACAGCCACCTCTTCCCAAATCAAACATTCAATTTCTCTTGATAAAGTACAACAGTAGTGCATTCCCGTTATTGGCATAGAGAGAGATCTTCACTGAAATACTGTCCATGGAAAGAATTCCACTGAACTGCAGCTCAAAGGGACACCAAGGGATTAACTCAGGACAGTAGCAGTGCAACAGCCACAATATTGGCTTTATTTAAATAAAAAAAAAAAGATACTTCCTAAGAATTAACATATTGAACACTAATTAAATTATGTATTGAATTTCAAAGCAAGAATGATTTTTCTGGATTGCTCTTTGGGTGACCAATCCCACCACAGAGGAAAAGATGGATTTGCTGTCTTTGCCACCCATTTTGTCATTCCCAATGACTTGGGAAGAAATCCCTGCAGCTGGCTGGGAATTTCTCTTGGTACCATTGCTTCCAGGTTTTCCCATGATCATGGAAAAATAGGAAGATTTAGAGCACAAAACTCTAAAGGGAGGGGATGTGAAAAAGAGGAATTCCCTTTTCCTGCCTGAAATAAAAACTGTCTAAAGCTGTTGAAGCTGAACATTTTCACCCTGTTGTTTACACCACAGATAAAGAAACATCCCTCCTTCTCCAAGTGCTTCCATCCAACTGGTCCATCCCCAGTTTTCAGGGTGAAACCCTTAAGAACCCTTCTTTTGGTAGTACCACACAAATATTCTCCAAATATGGCCCAAATTCTCACCTACTACTCACATTTCTATCCCATGAATGCAACACAGAACACTGCTGGGAGCAATGGAACAACACTGTGGGATACAACAACTCTGGGAAGGAAATCAAGGAAGTTCTTTTTTCTTTTTTTGCATTTCTAAGATATTCCACTACTTTAAAAGAGGAAATACTCACAGGTATTAATGCTTATATAAGATCCAAAGTCAACCAAAAGGTGTCTGTAGAAAAGTATTAAGATTCCTAATAGTAAAAATATCTGCAAATTTAATTACAAATACATTTCCAAAGCAAAATCCTGAATTAAGTACATCAGGGTGGGTCAGTATTGACCAGTGCTCCTTGAGGAGGAAGTGAACAGCTAAATGTGGAATATTTACACTGAGAGATCCAACTATGTCAAAGATATAAAGTGAAGCAGCCCCATTTACAGTCTGCAACCTATCATGGAAGAGCAATAAAACTCTGCTACAACACCGAGATTTTAAGTACTGCTGATTTCATGCATTTGTTCCACCACCTGCCCTAAGATTTCATCCACCACATCGATGTCATAATTCACTTGCTGCAGGTCCAGGTCGGGCATGATGGTGGCCAGGAGCTGTCCCACGTTCACTCGCAGGGAGCGCAGCTTCAGGCTGGGGAGAGAGCAGCACAGCGTTAGCCGGGCATGGATTCTGGGCTCAGAGCTCACCTGGCACAGCTGGAGCCACCATCCAGCTGGGGGTGCTCCATGACTCCCAGAAAACAACAAAAAAAAATGGATGCGTTTTTTTTCTTGATCAAGATTATTTCTAAAGCTACACGTTTTTCCAAGCTTCTCTTCAGTTTTCAGCTTCAAGGGGAATATTTCCTCAATACGAAACTGAATTCCTGTCAGAAATATTTCACAATAAGCATTGGTACAATCCTTTCCCCCACAGCACCTGTACTTGTCAAAGCAGCATTAAGGCCTGGGATTTTTATCCATTTAGAAACCCAAACTACCACAACCCACGGGAACAAAAGGAGAGAAAAAGAGAGGAGAAGGCAAGAAAGAGGAGTTGGTCCAAAGGCTTTAAAATATAAATAGGAAGTAAGAGTTCTAGCCCAGGGAAAAGGCTGGGCCTCCCTTTTTTTGGTTTCTTTGCTGGATGTGCTTGCTGTGTCCTTTTCCTGATCAAACTGTTTTGCCATGAGCCATCCCTTCTGCTCTCAGATCCTTTCTCCAGCTCTCCCAGTGCTGCCACATCTCCACCAACTTCTGGGGAAAGTTACTTCCAACTCCTGCATTTATTTGCTAATTCTTTTAATAAACACACATCAGAGCTATAATGAAAAATAAAATTAAATGCTGACGGGTAACTTTTAATGTGGGGCAATTTGTTTTTTAAGACTGTGGAAATTATGCAGGTTATTCTCCACTCTGTGGATGCAGCACTCCGTGGCTGGGCTGCCCATGCCCGGCAGCAGGGAGGAGTCACCGGCCCGGCCCGGCTGGAGCTCGGGGCGGTGCCACCAGCAGAGAGCAGTGCTGGCTCTCACTGCTGGCTCTCACTGCTGGCTGTCCCTGCCCTGCCACCCCAGCACCACCGGGACTTCCTCCAGTTCTGCCCCGGCAGGAATTCACAGGTGCTCTGTGGAATTTTCAGGGGATTTTCTCCAGCTTATTTATGGCATTGGTCAAAGTCCCTCGGCAGCAGCTCTGCCCTACTGAGCTCTCTCCACTTTGATGGCATCAGGAATGTGTTGAGTTCATTTGGCTCTGTCACCCAGGCCATGAATCCCAGGATTCCCATGGCTGGAAGAGAACTTTGGGATTATCCAGTCCAACAATCCCCCAAAATGATATCCCTGAACACTCCCACAGAAAGGGACCCCAAAGCTCCCTGGGCAGCTCAGCCCAAGGCCTGACCACTCTGCCAGGGAAATTTTCTGTGCCAATCTCCAACCTGAGCCTGCCCTGGTGCCATCTGAGGCCATTTCCTCTCCTCCTTTCCCTGCCCCTCCTGTCAGGAACTGTGCAGAGCAATGAGGTCCCCCCTGAGCCCCCTTTTCTCCAGGCTGAGCCCCCCCAGCACCCTCAGGGATCCTCCCTGGATGTTTTCCAGCCCCTCCCTGGCCACACTCCAGCCCCTCACAGTCCTTTTAAAGCAGCCCAGAACTGGACACAGCAGTTGAGGTGCAAAAGCCTTTTCCATCCTCGGCCTTGCTGCTGCTCCCCAGTTTGCCCTCAGTCACCCCACGCTGCTTGTCCTTACTCCCTTTGGACTCACATGGGGCTCCAGGTGGCTTCCAGGCAGATTTATTCCATGTTTTCCCTGGGATTGAGGCTGCAGTGACTGGATGGAGCTCTGGCTGTCCTGAATATGAGCGTAACAACTGCCTTTTTCCAGGAATGTTTAACTGCTGCAGATACTACCAGGCCCTCAGCTCCCTCTGAAATACCTCAATTCCCGAATTGATCCCTGAATTGAGTCCCCTTTTATCCCAGCTGATGCTTCCCCCTTGGATTCTCCCCTGGCAGGGACCTCAGCTCACTCTGCTTCCCCCTGCTCTGGGTTCTGTGTGTGTGCTCTTCCCACTTCCTAAGAGCTCCAAGCTCTCCAGCTGGAAATTTCAACTTTTGTTGAATTCCAAGACACACCCCAGCTCCTGATCCACAGGATTTGCCTGCAGCAAGGAGTTCTTACAGGAAAGTTTCAAATCCAGGCTCTTCAGTTGATTCAAGAGAGAAAAAGAGACTCTCAAAGTGAAGTTCATTGCACAGCAGAAAATAATGATCACCCTCCTCTTTCCTGCCTCCCTTTTCTCTCCTTGGTTTGCAAGTTGTGTTTAGAAATTATACGACATTTTGGGTATTTTCAGAAGTATCTGTTTGCTATTCTGTTGGGGCCAATCCTGCTCACACAAATCATAAATCACAAACATCACTTGATAAAAAAGAAAAAAAACAACAACATTAGTTAGGAGTCACAAAAGGCAGTAGAAAAGAATTGCAAGCATCACATTTTATTATACAATTATCAAACATAACCTTCATCAAAACATTTGAAATACAACCAACAAGGAAAAATCTTGAAATAACATCTAGAAAGAACAAAACTGATACCTTTCTCCATCAGAAAAATTTACAGAGTCTTCTACATTACTGGTGGTAGAATCATTTGCCCGTGCTACAGCCTGGGGGATGGAAGCTTTTAACTGAGCCAGCTCTGCCTTGAGCTCCTCACACTGACAGGCCATTTGGTTCTTCTCCACTTCCAGGACTTCAATCTGCCAATTAAAAGAAAAATAAACCTGTAAAAATTATTCAAAAAAAAAAAAAAAAAGATTCAAAACCTTGTGTAGTAGAAGTGCTGTGAAACAGGGAGTAAAACACAGAGCTAATCAGTGTCAGGAGTGTTTTGGCAGTGTCCTGGGGTGACGTTATGATGCTTGTATATCCCCATTCATCTGTTCTGTGCCTTTAAGACCGGCTCTGAAGAGTGGAAGTTTTGTTTGGGTTTCTCTTATCAGGGACACAGAGGAAAGCGGTACATAGGGCTGGTTTTTTACTTCCAGCTTCAGCTTGCTGCTTTTGCTTGCTCTCTTTTTCTGCTCTTGCTTCTGCTCTGCTTTCTGCTATTGGAATATGATTCCCAATATAACCAGTTAGATGGTGCCTGGGCCAGTTCTGACCCTCGCTGCTGGGCCAAAGGCAGCACTGTGGTGTTTTACCCCAGAGATACCTTGGCTGCTGGGGATTGCAGCGGGGCACTGAACAAGTCCAGGCTTGTCAGGACTCCGTTTACCTCAGGAGAGAGAGCTTCTGGCGATGGTGAAGAGAAGGAAGGAGTGGATTCTGCTGGAGGGTTATATCCAGATGTTTATTCCACGGGTACAGAGGTCTGCACCGGGGCAATTCCTCCAACAGAATGGAGGCCGCATGGTCTGATTAACCTTTTAAGCTCAGGGCAGGGGAAGGGGAGGGGACAGGTGAGCCACCAACCAGGTGAAGGGGCAGGGTCTCAAGGGACTAGGGACACCTATCCAATGTCCCCCAGGCCTGAGGGACCAATCACACGACGCCTTGCTGGTATGTTAGCCTGATTGACAGGGCACACTCAGCGAGGGGCGAGGGGGAAGGGAGAAGGGATAGGCACAGCTGGGAAGGGACCGGAAGTTTAAAACAGGACATTGCAACACACCGCAACATTCTGCCTCTGCTTATTAGCTAGTTCTAGCTAAACAGTCCACATTCCTTCCTGGACTGTTTCTCCTCTCCTGTTCCTGTGACCATCTGGAACCTGCTCCGGACTGGGACCCAGGAACACCGAAGGTTCGGCTGCAGCGGATGGCCCAGCGCCGGAGGGACTGAGAACAGAGCAACCACCCCCAAAAGAGTCTTTCTGATTTTGCCATCTTTCTCAGAGCGGTGTCATCGGGTATTGTTCATTCTGTGTGCTGGGGGGTGCGGGGCCAGTCAAATAAACAGGTTCTTTCCACCTCTCTCCGAGGAATTTTTTCCCGAATCGGTTGTGGGGAGGGGCCGTGTGGGTTTTGCTTTCTGGAGGGGCCCTCCTTTGCAGATTCCTTAACAAATTTGCCCTAAAGCAGCACAGCAGGTTACCTGGCTTTTGTAGCTGTCCCTCTCGGTGGTGCACTTGTCCAGCTGCCTGAAAACATCATCCAGCTGCACGGCCATCTCATCCAGCTCGCTCCTGCTCTCCCCATCAGCGCATTTGCTGCACTCAGCCTTGAGGTTCTGCAGGGTGCTGCACTGCTGCCTGAGCGCTGCTACCTCGCCCAGGGCCTGCTCATAGAGAGCCGTCACCTCTGCCAGGCTCCTCCCATCAGCGCTCCCCTCCTGGCATGAGGGAGCTGTCTCTGTGGCCTGGTGGCACATCTCCTTTTTCACACATTTATTGTTCATCTCCAAAAGCTGCTGCTCCAGTGTTTGCACCTGTTTGGTTAACGCTTCGCATTTGCTTTGGTACATTTCTTTTTCTCTATTCAATGATTGCAGCTGATTTTTCAGTTCATTTTCCATCTCTACAGATATCTCAGGAACACCATTGACCTTGGGCTGTTCCTTTTCCATCCCTGGCCCAGGAACCTGGACTGGGATGTCCTCCACCTCCTCCTTTTTCACCACCAGCTTGGGGAGCTCTGTCTGTGTTGATGAGCTCAGCTGTTCACTTCTTGCCTCTGAAGTGGTGGCACTGCAAGGTTCCCCCACAGGAGAGTTTTCCTTCTGCTTCTCCTCCTGATCCAAATTGATGCATTCTGTTTTCACCACAGGAACATCAGGATCTGCTGAAGGCTTTGGAGTGCTGCTCTCCTCTAAAATGATGACATCTTCATCGTCATCATCCTCCTGCTCGTGGTTGCTGAATGTTTTGTCACTGAGCCGAGGCGTCTTTAGGGACACGGGTGTGGCACAGCTCTGCGTCCTCCTTTTGAGGCTGAGGAGGAAAACATTAAAATAATCATTTTATTTGCATAAATGCTGCCAAACCATTTGTTTCCAAGCAAGTGCAGTGTTTCTCTGAGCACTGTTCAAAAATTACCACTCCAAAAAAATCACCTGCATGGCATTTTAATCAGAATAAATTCCTGTAAAAACGAGTGCCTGCCACCCACACTCCCACATTATTCCGAAACACACCCAGTATTGCCAGAACATCCCCACAGAGTTTCAGGAAAACAGCCTGTGGAGTGTGGAGAACACAAATTCTGTTCCTGAGCACACAAATCACTAAAAATGCTCCTTTCTCGTTTTCTTACATTCACTTTTGTATTTGACAAAGTCTCCTGGAGCTTCCCATGCTCCCAGAATTCCCACAGGAATTTCAGCAGCTGAAACTTCCCTCAATCATCATTTTCATTAAATTTTCCCCATCATTTTCATTAATTTATTAATTTTAGAAATAAACAGGAATCTCCTTTTTACAGCTCCACTCACCTGCTATCAGCATCCAAATGAGGAGAAGATACTTTGATTAAAATAGGCAGAGATCTCCTGACAGAAGCATCTGAGGATTTTGGTATAAGTAACCTTGGAAGAGCTTCCTTTGCACTCGAAGGTGAGAATGGTTTGAAGTCTTTACTTGAAGAAACAGATGTTTTTAAAAATATTTCATTATTGATCTATAAGACAATGTAAGTTAAGAATGGAAATAAACAGATATTAGTAGATTCTTCAGGAGAGATTTAAGCAATTCTTTATATACCAACACCTAAAATTCTGACATTTCTATATCCAAATACCTCCTTGAACCCAGGCTCAGGATTTTGGGATGATAAATGCTGACTGGACTACTGCAAATCCACTTTTTCATTTAAAGTGCTGTGCAGAATCCCAGGCAAGAGCTTTTCCCAAGCTGTGTGTGTGTCTGATACACAGACACAACCTCCAGGACAGACATCCCTGGGAAAGCTGCTCAGGGTTCACTCAGCTGGCCCAAAATGAGCAATTTTTTCCCTTTTAGAAATTCCTTTTGTAGTGGGGGAGATTCAATGGGAGAGAAACAGTAAAATGAAATAAATAGGTTAAAACAGCACATGCAGCATCTCTTCTCCAGAAATTATCTTAGGTCAGAAATTGAAAGCAACAGAAATGAAATCCTACTTAGAAAATTTGATTCTGAGTTAGAATCCAGACATTCCCATCCAACAGCTGGATCTGCATCTGGGTTTAACCTGAATTTAATGAGTGACTCCCTGCACAAGTGTAGCTGTTCCACCTCTGCCTATCCCCACTTTTTGTGGCATCTTTCCTTCAGATCCTCATCACATCTCTGTCCAACAAATCCCCTTTCAAGAACTGGGTGTCCTGCCAGCAAACAGCCACCAGTGACTGCCATCCCCTCCAGTTCTGGCCAGAGACCTTTGTCCCTCTCAAACTCCTTCCTAAGGAGAAAGAACTGGTGGATTTTCCAGCAAAAAAAGGGGATTTGGGGTTTCCTCCTGGTGAGCAAATCCTGCAGAGCACACCTGGGTGCAGTTACCTGGTGGCTGTACTCCAGTCTCCTCTTCAGTTTTTCCCTGTCCCTGCACAGCAGCAAGGAAAGAATAGAAATGAGAAGTTTAGATTCAAACTGTTCATTCATTATAAAAACTAAGTCTAAGATCTAAAAGCAAACACAATACTCCTCATCTCAGCTAGGTACAATAATCCGAGTATTCTTGTTTATTGAATGAAAATTTCCTCAGAAAGCTGGAAGCTTCTCTGATGTTAGCTTAACTTCCAACAACTTCCCTCTAGATTATTGATTAAAATGTTTAAAACAACCCCAAACTCCCAATTCTAGAATGTGAGGCAGCATCACAATTACCCAAATCTGTTTTTGACATACACTTTAGCTAAGTAAATAAATGTAAATAAATAATAAATAAATAAGCTAAGTAAATAAATGTAAATAAATGTACTGATCCTTTCAATATGCTTCAATGTGCACCTTTTAAAGTTACACAGCCAAGGTCTCCTAACAGCCCTCAGAGTTTGTTTATGGGACATCCCAACTGATTGTTCATTTATTAATGGAACATCCCAACTGACTGTTCATTTATTTATGGAATGTCCCAAACTGATTGTTCATTTATTTATAGGACATCCCAAACTGATTATCCATTTATTTATGGAATGTCCCAAACTGATTGTTCATTTATTTCTGAGACATCCCAAACTGATCATTTATTTACAGGATGTCTCAAACTGATTGTTCATTTATTTCTGGGACATCCCAACTGACTGTTCATTTATTTACAGGATGTCCCAAACTGATTGTTCATTTATTTATTGAATGTCCCAAACTGATTGTTCATTTATTTATGGGACATCCCAACTGACTGTTCATTTATTTATGGGATGTCCCAAAGTGATTGTTCATTTATTTATGGGATCCCAAACTGATTGTTCATTTATTTCTGGGACATCCCAAACTGACTGTTCATTTATTTATAGGACGTCCCAAACTGATTGTTCATTTATTGATGGGATGTCCCAAACTGACTGTTCCCACACTGCCAAATCCTCTGGAACATCCCCCCTCTGGGAGCTGGACTGTCACCCCAACTGCTGCCCAGCTCTCCTTGGCAGTGTTTAGAGCCCTGTAGAAATCTCAGAACTCACTTTTTCTTGTAGGTTTTCTCGTACGTGGGGTGTATTAAATCATCATCCTCCGGCTCTTCTGGCACGTCACAGTTCCTGAGGGAAGAAGAGAACAGAGAATCCCCCAGAGGAGAAGCAGCTGAGAGAACAGAAAAACCCTGAGAGAACAGCAAAACCCCCAGAGGAGAAGGAGCTGAGAGAACAGCAAATCCCTCAGAGGAGAAGGAGCTGAGAGAACAGAAAAACCCTGAGAGAACAGAGAATCCCCCAGAGAGAAGGAGCTGAGAGAACAGAAAAACCCTGAGAGAACAGAGAATCCCCAGAGGAGAAGGAGCTGAGAGAACAGAAAAACCCTGAGAGAACAGAGAATCCCAAAAGGAGAAGGAGCTGAGAGAACAGAAAAACCCTGAGAGAACAGAAGAACCCCCAGAGGAGAAGGAGCTGAGAGAACAGAAAAACCCTGAGAGAACAGAGAATCCCCCAGAGGAGAAGGAGCTGAGAGAACAGAAAAACCCTGAGAGAACAGAGAATCCCAAAAGGAGAAGGAGCTGAGAGAACAGAAAAACCCTGAGAGAACAGAGAATCCACAGAGGAGAAGGAGCTGAGAGAACAGAAAAACCCTGAGAGAACAGCAAAACCCCCAGAGGAGAAGGAGCTGAGAGAACAGAAGAACCCCCAGAGGAGAAGGAGCTGAGAGAACAGAAAAACCCTGAGAGGAGAAGGAGCTGAGAGAACAGAAAAACCCTGAGAGAACAGCAAAACCCCCAGAGGAGAAGGAGCTGAGAGAACAGAAGAACCCCCAGAGGAGAAGGAGCTGGGAGAACAGAAAAACCCTGAGAGAACAGAGAATCCCCCAGAGGAGAAGGAGCTGGGCAGCCCTGTGCTGCCAGGGGTGGGGCTGGCTGTGCCTACCTGAACTGGGGGTCGGGGTTCAGGGTGCAGTACCACTTCTCGGGCAGCTGCTCGATCCCGTCCGGCAGCTTGCGCCACTTGAGGCACGCGTCGCACTGCACCCACGTCTGGTCAGGCTGTTTCCTGCAAAACCCAAACCAGTCAGCACCTGCACACAGAATCACAGAATCACAGAAATTCTAGGTTGGAAGAGACCTTTAAGATCATCGAGTCCAACCCATGTTCTAACACCTCAACTAGATCATGGCACCGAGTGCCACGTCCAGGCTTTTTTGAAACTCTTTGAGGGATGGTGACTCCACCACCTCCCTTATTACAGTGACCTTTGATGGTCACTGTGGAGAGAGAAGGACGAGAATCTTGTTTCTTGATCAGAAGGCTTGATTTATTCATATATGATATATAATACATTATAACTATACTAAAAAGAATAAGGAGAGAAGTTGCAGAGAGCTGCTAAGCTAAGAATAGAATAGAAAGAATGAATAACAAAGTTCTGTGTGCAGGGAATCTGTCCCTGAGCTGCTCCTGTGATTGGCCCTTAATGGTACACATGGAAGATGAGCCAATCACAGGATCACCTGCTACATTTCACAGCAGCTGATAACAATTTGTTTACATTCTTCTTCTGGGGCTCTGCTTCCCAGAAGATGCACAAATCCCAAAGAAAGGATTTCTATGAAAAAATGTCTGTGGCACTCCCTGGGCAGATGATTCCAGTATTTGACCATTCCTTCTGTGAAAAACTTCCTCCTTAATTCCAGCCTGTATCTGCCTTGGCACAGCTTGAGGCTGTGTCCTCGTTCTGTTGTTGCCTGGAGAAAGAGACCGACCCCAGCTCAGCACAGCCACCCTTCAGGAAGCTGAAGAGGGTGATAAGGTCACCCCTGAGTCTCCTTTTCTCCAGGCTGAACACCCCCAGCTCCCTCAGTCGTTCCTCACATGGTTTGTGCTCCAAGCCCCTCACCAGCCTCGTTGCTCTGCTTTGGACATGCTCAAGCATCTCAAGGTCCCTCCTGAAGTGAGGGCCCAGAACTGGATGCAATCCTCCAGGTGAGGCCTCACCAGTGCTGAGTGCAGGGCAAGGATGAGCTCCCTGCTCCTGCTGCCACACCAGGGAGGGCTCTGCTCTCACACCAACAGGGACAACAGTGTCACACATGGCACTCACTGGATCTCCTCGACGGGCAGAGCCAAGGGATATTCCTCGTTTTTCTTGGTTTTCATCTCGTTCCAGTAATCGTTGAGCTTCTCTCCCAGTGCTGCTATCGTGAGTCTGCAAAGAAAAGAATTTAAAGATCACCTTGAATAATCCAACTCTGGCACAGAAAGAACCTTTATAAACTCCAGTGACAGAAAAGGTTCAGTCAATGTTTGCAATCAATGCCCAACATTTCCACATTAAAATCCACATTAAAAGCACTGCTGGGCACATGGAAAATGCCTCCTCCTGAACAGCCACCAAAGAATATCCAGGAAAAACACGGGAACAAGGTGGTGTGGATATTGTGGGAAAAATTTATAAAGAAAGAGGAGGGCAGACAAAAAAGGATCTAAAAAGAAATGTTTGCATTTAAACCAGGTTTGGTGACAACACCAGAAACTTAAGAATAAAAGTTATTCTTTTATTATATTATATTTATATTATTTATATTATATAAATAATATTTATTATATTATATTATATTATATTATATTATATTATATTATATTAATATTCTTTCTTTATATTATATTTAAATTTATTTAAAAATTATAAATTATAAAAATATATATTTATATATATAAATATATAAATATATAAATATATTATATTATATTATATTATATTATATTATATTATATTATATTATATTATATTATATTATATTATATTATATTATATTATATTATATTATATTATATTTAAATACTGCTATTTAAAGGAGCAGCTTTATCAAGTATTTCCCAGGAAATGACAATAAGGGCTAGAAAATGCAGATCAAAATACCTGTATTCATTGGTGTAGTCAAAATCCTGTTTGTTGTGAGTTGGTTTTAGGAAGTTGCACTCAATAATCCCAACAACACCCACACCCATGTTGTTTGCCTGCAAGGAATGAAAGTTTTATCAGGAAAACCAACACAAAATCCATGCCAATATTGCAAGAGTTTGCTGGAGGTAATTATTAACTGTATCTACACTGGGTAAAAAGGATTTTCTGGCTTGTGACTCCTCAGAAAATCTTGAACAAATCCTCTGCTTTACCCCTCTTTTTGTCCTGAAAAATGTGCTCAGATTATTTGTATCAAATTCATTTTTGTATCAAACAGCCTCAAAAGCAAACAACTTAATACAATTTTTAACTTCTGCCCACAGTAAAAAAAAAGGTGATTTTATAAAGTATACATCAATACCATGCTTTCCATCCATATTTTTTTTTAAACAGGGTTTGAATGGAATTTATCAAGATGTTGAAATATTCAGAAGCTTTAATTTCTTACCTTTAACTGACAGCCAACTCTTTCATAAGCTTTGATGAGTCTGTTCTTGTGGTACATCATTATTCCATAGTGATCTTTGTTCCTGCAGTTAAATCCAAATGTAATTCTGACTGTTTTGGCCTTTGGGCAGATATTAAGGAAAAATAGGGTGAATTTCACAGAACACAAAAAATAAGAGTTACTCTCAGTGGGTCTTAGAGGTAATTGAGATAATTCCTTCAGTAGGACTTAAAAACCAAAAAAAACAGAAAATAACCCCAAATTTACCAATAGAACTGAACAAAATCAGGTCACAGAATTCAGTTTTGCAAAGGATACATTGAGAAATTTGGGTCTGTAAATATCCCTCTCAATGAAGGCCAAACTTTTGGAAACCAGCTGAGTTTTCACTTTCTGCCCTCTCAGGATGATCTGCATGGTTGGCTTCAGGTACAAAATACTGCAGTAAGCCTATAAAACAGATTCTGTTAAAATTACAACATTTACACCCTCCAACTTCCAAAAATAATCCCAATTTTAAAGAACCAACACGTACTCTTAGGGAGTAATCACTTTCTGGAACAATCTGGTCCATCCTCTCCTGTTTTTTGTAGCCTCTTTTGCCTGTTTCATCCAAGTCTTCTGGAATTCTGATGTCGTATTTGTCCTTGTCAAAGTCAAATTCTGGTTTGTCATTTTTGTCTCTAAGAATGAAGATGGGAAAATGTATTAATTATAGGGGGAAAAAATGCAAATACAAGAGGAGGTGTGGTGGTGGAGGCAGGAAAGAAGGGAAAAAGGAGAATTCTTCAGAGATTTGCTAAAATAAAAAATGGGAACTCAAATTGTAAAGTGCACACAGCTTGTTCCAGTTATTCCACACAGAAAGAAATTTGAAATCTTTCTGTGTTTGCACACACTGAAAGAAAATATGAAATTAATGAGAGGTAAGAGACTGGGTTTAGCTTGCTAAAATTCTAGATTCTTCTATGTTTGCACACTGAAAGAAAATGTGAAATTAGTGAGAGGTAAAAGACTGGATTTCTCTTACTTTGTAAGATTCCAGATGCTTCTGTGTTTGTACACACTGAAAGAAAATATGAAATTAGTGAGAGGTAAGGGACTGGATTTCTCTTTCTGAGGTTCCAGATGCTTCCATGTTTGCACACACTGAAAGAAAATGTGAAATCGATGAGATGTAAAAGACTGAGTTTATCTTACCAAAATTCCAAATCCTTCTGTGTTTGCATACACTGAAAGAACATATGAGATTAATGAGAGGTAAGAAATTGGATTTCTCTTACTTTCTGAGATTCCAAATCCTTCTATGTTTGCATACACTGAAAGAAAATGTGAAATTAGTAAGAGGTAAGAGACTGGGTTTCTCTTTCTGAGGTTCCAGATGCTTCCATGTTTGCAAACACTGAAAGAAAATGTGGAATTAGTGAGAGATAAAAGACTGGGTTTCTCTTACTTTCTGAGATTCCAAATCCTTCTATGTTTGCATGCACTAAAAGAAAATATGAAATTAGTGAGAGGTAAGAGACTGGATTTCTCTTACTGTGGTTCCAGATGCTTCCATGTTTGCACACACCGAAAGAAAATGTGAAATCGATGAGATTTAAGAGACTAAGTTTATCTTTCTAAAATTCCAAATCCTTCTGTGTTTGCACACACTGAAAGAAAATGTGAAATTAGTGAGATGTAAGAGACTGAGTTTATCTTTCTAAATTTGCACACACTGAAAGAAAATATGAAATTACTGAGATGTAAAAGAGTGAATTTCTCTTACTTCCGGAGGTTCCAGATGATGATCCTGGTGCCCTTCTTGCCCATGATGGCATCAAGCTCTGCCAGCAGCTTCTCCTCACTGGGGAACAGGGAGTGGGCCAGGATGGCCCTGAGGCTGCTCCTGCTCTCGCCGGGCTCGCTCAGCTGCCGTGGCCTCGTTAAGGACACAATCACACAAAACGGGAAAATTCCAGCACTCACTTCCCAAATTCCCACTGCACATCCCAGAATTCCTGTCAGTGTCCAAAACCACAGAATCACAGGGATTATTTGTGGTGATTTTTATTAAGAGCTCTGGGAATCGGGGTATATCCAACCCTAATCTGATTCCAACCATGTCTGATACTCTATCATTACATAACTTTCATGTTAATTATTAAACTTACATTGTTCTATTCTACACATTGTCCGATTTTCGGCTGTTTGGGTGGCCTGGAAAGGCCCGGGGTGGCCTTGGGGCAGCCCGCGTTTCAAAGGAACAGAAGAGGCTTCAGTTCTTTTCTCGGTCTCGGTGTTTATTAATTGTTTATCTAAAAGATTTTCTCTCGGCCCGACATAAATGAGCCTTGCTTGGTCGTATCCTATGCAAGCTGTTACAGCTCCAGAGCTCAGTCCCCAAGGGGACTGGGTGCCAGAAGCCAGCTCGCTCTCAGACCAAGGCCGCGGGTCAGCCCCTAGCAAGCAGGGAGATATTCAGCTCTTAGTGATCAGGCAGCTCTTGTGATTTCAGCTTTGCTTGCTAGGCAGCTTTTCCCTTGGCCTAAGGCTCCAGCAGACGGTAGAGAGAGGAGAAGCAGAAGACGCTGGCTGTTCCACGAGTATGGCTTTATTGTAGGGTCCGGGAAGGGTCTCAGCTCTTCTTCTTCCGAGTTAGCAGGGGTACAGTATGCTACTTTTACACCCTTGGCCTGGATCCAATCCTGACCAATGGCAAAGGTGTTAGAGTGACCATAAGTGACCAATGGTAGGGTTTAACACAATATTGCCTTACATGGCTATAGGGATAAGGTACAAGGCGGATGTCCCTGGAGACAGGAAACTTCTTTGCCGCTGTGTCAGCATTCTATTCTCCAAGGGGCCCTGGCTAAACCTGAGGGGTTTACTACACCGACAGAGCTCTGCTCAGCAGCCAGCCATGAGCACACTCCCTGCCCTCCGGGCAGTCACCTATCTTTATACCCAAAGTTACGTGTACAATATTTATCATTTTTCCCCAATACCTTTCACCCTTTTAGTAATGACCAATCCCAAAGTGCCACCATCACCACAGAAGATGGAGGAGAAGAAGAAGAAGAAGAAGGACAGGACACGCCCCAATTCCTCCATCTTACTTCTCTAAACCCCCCTGGACAGAAATCCTAAACCCTGTGTTTCACTCTCTAATTAACTCATCCCTTCACCATTCACCCCGGTGAAACCCTCCTATCCTCATACAGGTGTCGTCTCCTGTGTGGGATCAAAGTGCAGCCACCAGACACTTCTGGAACATTCCAGGACTCCCGAGCCCCCCAAGGGTGCTCTCGGTGGCTCGGCACCTCAGTCCTGAGCTGCTGAGATCCCACACACATCAACTCAGCCCCTCTCTGAATTTCCAACATAATTTATCACTATTCTTCTTATGGTTATATAATAATTATATTTAATTACTAAATAATCATCACATCTAACAATTATATCATTACTTTTAATCATACTGCTTTGCATGCTGCTAAATTGATCATTAATTTATCGCACTGCTTGTGCAGGTGCAGGTGAGCTGGGAAAGCACAAACCCAAAGTCTTAGATTCTAGCTTGAACTTTTTAAGCCTGAAAATTAAAAAATTTGATAGAAATTTTAATACTTTACTTGATATAAATTTCATATAAATTATCATACTTTTATACAACATTAATTATTGCATTAATTCAATTAATTTTTATAGAAATTATATTGAATTTCATTTTTTATATAAAGATTGATATAAAAATTGATAAGCCAGAAAATTAAAAAAATTGATATAAATTTCTTTACTTCACTTGAGATCAAATTCATACAATTTGATATAAATTTTCATACTTTCATACAATATTAATTGAATTAATTATTGTATTAATTCAATTAACTTTAGATAGAAATTATATTGAATTTAATTTTTTATATAAAAATTGATATAAAAATTGACAAGCCTGAAAATTAAAAAATTTGATAGAAATTTTAATACTTTACTTGATATAAATTTCATATAAATTTTCATACAATATTAATTTTTGTATTAATTCAATTAATTATTGTATGAATTCAATTAACTTTTGATAGAAATTATATTGAATTTCATTTTTACATAAAAAATTATAAGCCTGAAAGTTAAAAAAATTGATATAAATTTTAATACTTTACTTGATAAAATTTCATACAATTTGATATAAATTTTCATACTTTCATACAATATTAATTATTCTATTAATTCAATTAATTATTGTATTAATTCAATTAATTTTTGATAAAAATTATACTGAATTTCATTTTTTATATAAAAATTGATATAAAAATTGATAAGCCGGAAAATTAAAAAATTTCATATAAATTTTAAGACTTTACTTGATATAAATTTCATATAAATTTTCATACAATATCAATTATTCTATTAATTCAATTAATTATTGTATTAATTCAATTAATTTTTGATATAAATTATATTGAATTTAATTTTTATATAAAAATTGATAAGCCTGAAAATTAAAAAAATTTATATAAATTTTAATACTTTACTTGATATCAATTTCATACAATTTGATATAAATTTTCATACTTTCATGCAATATTAATTATTGTATTAATTCAATTTATTATTATTATATTAAATTTAAAAACTGGATATAGATTTGAAAACTTTGATATAAACTTTGGATATAGATTTGAAAATTCATTATACAGTTGAAATTTTGATAAAAATTGGCAAATTTTCTCCTCTCCAAGGAGGAAATTGATATAAACATGAATGTATAAATCTGCTAATAAAAACTGAATATAAATTCACGTTTGTTTTAAATTGTATTAAATGTAAAAATGTGATATAAATTTGAAAATCTGATATAAATTTTCATATAAATTCACGTTAAATATTATATTAAAGTTGAAAACTGGATATAGATTTGAAAACTTTGATATAAACCTGAAAATTTATTATACATTTGAAATTTTGATAAAAATTGGAAAATTTTCTCCTCTCCAAGGAGAAACTTGATATAAACATCCATGTATAAATCTGATAATGAATATTTAATATAAATTCATGTTTGATATAAATTATATTAAATTTAAAAATGTGACATAAATTTGAAAATTTGATACAAATTTTCATATAAATCCATGTTTGATATATTAAATCTGAAAACTGGATATAAATTTGAAAATTTGATACAAAATTGAAGTTTTTATATAAACTGGAAACTCTGATATAAACTTGAAAATTTTCTCCAAGGAGAAACTTGATATAAACATCCATTTATAAATCTGATAATAAAAATTGAATATAAATTCATGTTTGATATAAATTATGTTAAATTTGAAAATTTGATACAAACTTGAAGTTTTTATATAAACTGGAAACTGATATAAACTTGAAAATTTTCTCCAAGGAGAAATTTGATATAAACATCCATGTATAAATCTGATAATAAAAATTTGATATAAATTCATGTTTGATATAAATTGTATTAAATTTAAAAATGTGATATAAATTTGAAAATTTGATATAAATTTTATATCAAAAAATTTGATATAAATTTGATATTTGATATAAACTTGATGTTTTTGTAGAAACTGGAAACTCTGTTGAAACTCAAAAATTTTCTCTTCTCCAAGGAGAAACTTGATCTATATACAAATCTGAAATACATTTTCATCCGAATCCATTTTTGATATAAATGATATCAAATTTGACAATGTTGATGTTGGGAATTTAGCTGACTAGAGACTGGAAAAGCACAAAGCTGTGGCTAATTCCAAGTTCTACACCTGCAAGAATAAAAATTGAGATAAAATTAAAAATCAGGCGTCCTTGGGCCCGGCTGGGTATGATAACAATGATAACAAACAGTGAAAGGGAGATGAGAAAAGAGAGATGGAACCCCTGAGGAATGGGGAGAGCTGATGTTGTGGTGTGGCCAATGGAAATTACAGAATATTCATGAGCTGATTATTTGCTGGGTAAGTTATTTTATATAATATATAATATTATCTATCATATAAATATAAATATAAATATAAATATAAATATAAATATAAATATATAAATATATATATATATATATATATATATATATATATATATTTAAAAAATAAACCAGACCTGTGATGAGTATTGGATTTGTGGGGTGCCCCATGGCAGGGAGGAATGGTGAATCTGACTCCATGTTCTCAGAAGGCTGATTTAGTATTTTAAGATACTAGATTATATTAAAGAATACTATACTTAAAGAATACAGGAAGGTTACTTACAGAATATATAAGGATATATATATATATAAATATGTATAATACAAGGATATATATAATATATATAATATAAATAATATAAGGATACTTACAGAATATATAAGGATATATATAATATATATAATATAGGGATATATATATAATGTATATAATATATATAATATATATAATGTATATAATATATATAATATATATAATGTATATAATATAAGGATACTTACAGAACACAGCTGGTGTTCTGGTCCCCTTCCTTCCACATGTTGATATAAAGATGAAAACTTTGATATAAAGTGGAAAACTTTCTCCTCTCTACAGAGAAAAGTTTGCTACCAACACCCACAAACAACCCCAAGCTTTCCTTCGTGTGCCGTTCTCCCCAACCCCGCCCAGGCATGCAGGAAGGATATGCTGGTTGCTGAAGGTGACGATGGGCACCATGACGTGCTCGGCCTTGGTGACCTCCAGGAAGGTCTGGGACAGCAGCCCCACGCTCATGGTGTCGCCGTTCTTGGTGAAGACGATGGCGTCCTTGCCCAGGCGCATGGAGCCCGACTTGAAGCCGTTGCCGTAGAGCCCCACGGGCACACGGCCGTTCATCGCCGACTTCTCGCTGAAACCGAAGCTGCGGCGGCAAACACGGAGGGTGAGGGATTGGAATGGGAATCCCAAAATTACCAGTTAGATTGTGCCTGGACCAGTCTGACCCTCGCTGCTGCTGTGGTGTATCACCCCAGAGAACCCTTAGCTTGCTGTGGTGTATCACCCCAGAGAACCCTTAGCTTGCTGTGGTGTATCACCCCAGAGAACCCTTAGCTTGCTGTGGTGTATCACCCCAGAGAACCCTTAGCTTGCTGTGGTGTATCACCCCAGAGAACCCTTAGCTTGCTGTGGTGTATCATCCCAGAGAACCCTTAGCTTGCTGTGGTGTATCACCCCAGAGAACCCTTAGCTTGCTGTGGTGTATCATCCCAGAGAACCCATAGCTTGCTGTGGTGCATCACCCCAGAGATACCCTTGGCTTGCTGTGGTGTATCACCCCAGAGAACCCTTAGCTTGCTGTGGTGTATCACCCCAGAGACACCTTTAGCTTGCTGTGGTGTATCACCCCAGAGACACCCTTAGCTTGCTGTGGTGTATCACCCCAGAGACACCTTTAGCTTGCTGTGGTGTATCACCCCAGAGACACCTTTAGCTTGCTGTGGTGTATCACCCCAGAGAACCCTTGGCTTGCTGTGGTGTATCATCCCAGAGACACCTTTAGCTTGCTGTGGTGTATCATCCCAGAGAACCCTTAGCTTGCTGTGGTGTATCACCCCAGAGACACCCTTAGCTTGCTGTGGTGTATCATCCCAGAGAACCCTTAGCTTGCTGTGGTGTATCATCCCAGAGAACCCTTAGCTTGCTGTGGTGTATCACCCCAGAGACACCCTTAGCTTGCTGTGGTGTATCACCCCAGAGACACCCTTAGCTTGCTGTGGTGTATCATCCCAGAGACACCCTTAGCTTGCTGTGGTGTATCATCCCAGAGAACCCTTAGCTTGCTGTGGTGTATCACCCCAGAGAACCCTTAGCTTGCTGGTGGTTGCAGCTGGGCACTGAACAAGTCCAGCCTTGGTAGGAACTCTGTTTACCTCAGGAGGAAAGCTTCAAGCTAATGGTGAGGAGGAAAAGGAGATGGATTCTGCTGGAGAGTTTAATATCCATGGTCACACAGGTCTGAATCTTGGCAACAGCTCCAACAGAATCGATGGCATGGCCTGATTCACCTTTTGAAGCTCCCAGGGGAGGGGAGGGAAGGGGCGGGGTCTCAGGGGAGGATGACACCCAGACAGGCCAATGACCTCTGGGCATCTTTTGAACCTGACCAACCACACAATGACCTTCCTGGAATGTTAAGCCTGATTGACAGGACTTGTTGGAGATTTTTTCAGAAATGGCTTAAAAGGCAGCTGTGAGGAGCAAATTCTCACAGCCTGTTTCTGTAAACAACTAGGTTCTCAGGGTTCTCAGACAGTTTTCTCATAACAGGTAAATATTCTATCTTTGGCTGTTTTGGGAAAGTAAAAGTAAGTTTTGAGAACACAAATCTTGGTATTGTAAACAAAAGGAGGAGTTGAAGTTTTCTCTACAGCCTATGGGGAGCTCAGATTTTGCAATATGCATGACGTGAATTAGCAGTGTTATAAAAGGTGTCAAATTTGATCAATAAACTGGAGTCGATGCTGACCAACAAAGGTGGGTATTGGAATATGAATCCCAATATAACCAGTTAGATGGTGCCTGGGCCAGTTCTGACCCTCGCTGCTGGGCCAAAGGCAGCACTGTGGTGCTTTACCCCAGAGATACCTTGGCTGCTGGGGATTGCAGCGGGGCACTGAACAAGTCCAGGCTTGTCAGGGACTCCGTTTACCTCAGGAGAGAGAGCTTCTGGTGATGGTGAAGAGAAAAAGGAGAGGATTCTGCTGGAGGGTTGTCCAGATGTTTATTCCATGGTTACAGAGGTCTGAACCAGGGCAACTGCTCCACCAGAATGGAGGCCGCATGGTCTGATTAACCTTTTAAGCTCGGGGACAGGGGAAGGGGAGGGGACAGGTGAGCCACCAACCAGGTGAAGGGGCAGGGTCTCAAGGGACAAGGGACACCTATACAGGTCAATGTCCCCCAGGCCTGAGGAGCATCCTTTGAAATCCACCAACCACACGATGCCTTGCTGGTATGTTAGCCTGATTGACAGGGCACACTCAGCAAGGGGCGAGGGGGAAGGGAGAAGGGAATATTGGCACACCTGAGAAAGGGACCCGGAAGCTAAAAACACACCACAACAGGTGGGTCATCTCCCTTCTCTTCAACACGGACTCACTCAGCAAGGGGGCGAGGGGGAGGGGAGAGGGGTACAGGCACACCTGGGAAGGGAGCCGGAAGTCTAAAACAGGACATTACAACACAACGCAACAGTGAGGCCTCCGCTTGGAGCTTTCATGGTTTTCAGAAGCTGTGCTGCTTTAGGGTGTGTGTCTGAGCTTCAGATTATGGGATGGGTGTTGGGCAGGATGAAACAAGAAAGCCTTTTAAATAGGACTGCCTAGCAAAAGATTTTGAGAATATAGAAACTATAAAGGAGATTGAGATGAAAGCAACCTTTGAGATACCTTAGTTGTGACCAGTTGAAACACATCTTGGGCATTAACAGTATTGCTTTCACAAATGAATCCCATTTGTTCTCTAGTAATGCAGGATTCTAAGTTTACTGTCTGCCACTTTTAATTCATCTTTTCGTGCCCACACTCTATGTTCTGAAGGATATTGTTTTTTCATGGTTTAATCTTAGGGCAATGATGGGATGGATAACATAAACAGTGGCATTACGTATGGTAAGCACAAAGGCAGTGGCCACATTAGTTGAATGTAATCCCCCCTGGAGGAAAAAATTCCCCCTGCAAGCAGGCAGACCTAAGAGTCAGAGCAGGCCTTGCAGCTTGGCAGATAAGGCCCAAAGAATAAGATTTAGGGTTTAACACGTAAATATAGTATGGTAATGGAGTGATTCTTATAGGTTGTGTGGAAATGTTATAAGATATGCATGCTGCAGTAGATTAGTTAATGAGAATCTGCATATTCAACACTGAAGATGATTTATTGTGTTGTAACGGGAGATTCACTCTCTTTTTGCTCTCTCTTATCTCTCCTCTCCTTTACCTCTTTGCCTGCTCTCTGCTCCCCTTCGCGCCCTTTTCTTTCTTTGTCTCTTTGCCTTCCCTCTGCACTCCTTCACCCCCTCCTCTCTACATGCTCTCTGCTCTTAAACTTTTGTCTTTAACTCTCTCACACTTTCAGCCTCTCCTCTCTGGGCCCTGCTCCGGGCTGGGGCTGGCAGCTGCAACAGGGCCCTGCACCCACGCCCTCTGTAACAAACCAATCATTTCACAACTTGGCTTCAAAGAGATCTCATCTCCATCCATCCCCACCCATTGAAGTGAAGGGAGAAGATCCACCTTTGTTGGTTCAGCATCTGACTCCGTTTATTGACTCAATCAGTCACTTTTTATAACCGTGTTAATTAAGCTCATGCATATTGCAAAACCTGAGCTCACAATAGGTCAGAGATAACACACCAACCCCTCCTTTTGTTTTCAATACCAAGATTTGTGTTCTCAAAATTTACTTTTACTTTCCCAAAACAGCCAAAGATAGAATATTCACCTGCCATGAGAAAACTGCCTGAGAACTCTGGTATGCAAGGTTCTCAAGGCCTTCATGTTTGTCACTTTTGCTTTCCCATACCTTATCCAAGGACAAGATATTTACTTGTAATTAAAAACAACCTGAGAACTTCTGCTGTTTACAGAAACAGGCTGTGAGAATTTGCTCCTCACAGCTGCCTTCTAAGCCATTTCTGAAAAAATCTCCAACACCTACCGTGTGTGATCCCCGTCGCCTACAGATGGTGAGCTCTGTGCACAGAGCAGGGAGACAAAACAATTCCTGCTCCTGCTGGGTGTGATGGTGCTCACAGGGGTCATTTGTTCAGGGAAGAGATGGAGATCTGATTCCGTATTTCAGAAGGTTTGATTTATTATTGTATGATATGTATTACATTAAAACTATACTAAAAGAATAGAAGAAAGTTCTCAGAAGGCTAAGAATAGAAAAGAATGAATAACAAAGGTTTGTGGCTCGGACAGAGAGCTGAGCTTACTGGACTGTGATTGGTCATTAATTATAAACATCCAACATGGACCAATCACAGATGCAGCTGTTTTATTCCACAGCAGCAGATAACCATTGTTTACATTTTGTTCCTGAGGCCTCTCAGCTTCTCAGGAGGACAAAATCCTAAGGAAAGGATTTTTTATAAAAGTTGTCTGCTCCAGCTGGGCACCAAGGACAAATGATCCAAATCTCAGCCCAAGAGCACAAACACGGTGGGCTGGAGAGAGAAAAACAAGCAGGGTGGGACTGTGTTCCAGAATGCAAGGCAAGATGGATTCTATTGCCATCTGGATGGCAGCTGTCTTTTGTCAAGTGGGCAGTTTGCTTTATCTCTCTCTCTGAGTGATCACAATCACTCCTCCCTTGGGAGGGGACATTGCTGATAACAGCTATTGAATGTCCCTGAGTGGCTGATAAGAACTACAGCATCCCATTGGGAGATGTGAGCCCAGAGGGAGGAGCCAAGCATTCCTACCTGGATACAATCTGGAGATTCTGGAACACCAGCCAAGCATTCCTACCTGGATATAATCCGGAGATTCTGGAACACCAGCCAAGCATTCCTGCCTGGATATAATCTGGAGATTCTGGAACACCAGCCAAGCATTCCTGCCTGGGTATAATCCTGAGATTCTGGAACACCAGCCAAGCATTCCTGCCTGGATAGAATCTGGAGATTCTGGAACACCAGCCAAGCATTCCTGTCTGGATAGAATCTGGGGATTCTGGAACACCAGCCAAGCATTCCTACCCAGATATAATCTGGAGATTCTGGAACACCAGCCAAGCATTCCTACCCGGATATAATCTGGGGATTCTGGAACACCAGCCAAGCATTCCTGCCTGGATATAATCTGGAGATTCTGGAACACCAACCAAGCATTCCTGCCTGGATATAATCTGGAGATTCTGGAACACCAGCCAAGCATTCCTACCCAGATATAATCTGGAGATTCTGGAACACCAGCCAAGCATTCCTACCCGGACATAATCTGGAGATTCTGGAATCTTCTGCACTGGATTGCCCAGAGGAACAGCAGCTGCCTCTTCCACTGGATCTTTGGAGGAAAGACTGCACCTTTCTCCAGGATCCCTGCTCCAGCAGAGCCAGCCCTGACACTGCAGGAGGGCTGAGCCACAATTCCAATGGGGCTGCTGCCAACACCCTGACCCACAGGGTGTCAGGTTGGGTTCTGACTCTGGCAGTGATATTCTAGTGCACTGCATTGTTCATTTTATCCTTTATTTTTCCTCCCTGTTAAAGAACTGTTATTTCCTGCTCCCATATTTTTGCCTGAGAGCTCCTTAATTTAAAATTTATAGCAATTCAGAGAGGTGGGGAGGGTTTACATTCTCCATTTCAGGGGAGGTTCCTGCCTTCCTTAGCAGACTCCTGTCTGTCCAAACCAAGCCAGATTGCATAACCTAAAGCTGGAATTGGAGAATGAACTCCAAGATGCAAATGGAGCAGTACTGGATTTGTGGGGTGCCCCATGGCAGGGAAGAATGGTGAATCTGACTCCATGTTCTCAGAAGGCTAATTTAGTATTTTAAGATACTAGATTATATTAAAGAATACTATACTTAAAGAATACAGGAAGGATACTGACAGAAGGCTAAAAAGATAATAATGAAAACTCCTGACTCTCTCCAGAGTCCTGACACAGCTTGGCACTGATTGGTCAATAAGTGAAAACAATTGACATGAAACCAATGAAACAATTACCTGTGGGTAAACAATCCCCAAACACATTCCACATGTGAGCACAACACAGGAGAAGCAAATGAGATAAAAATTTGTTTTCCTTTTTCTCTGAGGCTTCTCAGCTTGCCAGGAAAAATCCTGGGCAAGGGGATTTTTCCAGAAAATGTGAATGTCACAGAGCAGAACTGATAAAAGTCAGAGACCTTGTGACTGGTTGTCCATTTTGGGACCATTTTGGTTCATCTTGGGTGCAGCCCTGGCTGGGCTCTGGTGCTGCCCAAGGTGCATCCATTGAGTTCTCCAATAAATCCCTGCTTTATTCTGTAACTCTGTCCAGCCTCTGCTCTGGGTCAGCCTTCTCAAGGCAACAAGGGTGGAAAAAAATCCCTGCAAAACTTGAGGGTTCAAGAGATGCAAGTGCAGGATTGGCAAATTATTTAACCCAACCCTCTTGTTTTAGAGGTCAGGGATTCCTGAACAACTAAATCTTAAAATCACCTGGACAACGCTGCTAAAACCACACAGCAAAAACTCAGGGAAATCTCCTTCCAACTTTTAAGTATGGAACAGAAATATCCATTCTTAGAAATAAGTATGAAATACAAAGTTTGGAATTAGATGAAAAAGCATTTTTATGAGAATCTGGTAGTTATCCTTAATTCCACAATAAATACTAATAAAAGCCCCTAACCCTGTCTTTTTTCTCTCTCTGCTTCCTAGTAAAAGTTTGATTCACAAGTTTTCCATTTCTGTATCACACTTCAAGTAAAACTGCACATAGAATTTATGATTTATTATGGTATCTAACAGAAAAAGAACAGTTTGAATTCAAGCTTGCCCAAATTTAAATCTGCAGGCAGAGCAATTTTTTACACTAAGAGAGAAATTGCACAAATTTTTGCTACTGCAGAAATAAGAGAAAAATCAGTTCCAACCCAACAGAATATTTAAATAGACAATAATCTAAAAAATAGAAAATTCATTAATTTTTCTACAATACATTCTATTATTAATATTCCAATGGGTTTGAGCTGAAAATTCCTTTTTCTCTCATTCACTAACAAACTAAAGCAAGTGTGGTTGTGCCCACAGTGACCAAAATCATCCTCTCTCAGGGGGTGCTTTTGTGCTTTCAGCACTTGGATCTCACATATTTAATGTATATTATTGTTATTATTGTTATTATTGTTATTATTATTATATTTGAATTCTCCTTATCTCAGATAATAATTACAATCATCATCATAATCTTAGGGGGTGCTTGATGCCTTTGTGCTTTTAGAATTGGATCTCACATATTTCATGTACATTATTATTATTATTATTATTATTATTATTATTACTATTACTATTACAATTATTATTTTTAATTGAATTCTCCTTATCTCCGATAATAATAATAATAATCATCACCATCATCTCAGGGAGTGCTTGGTGCTTTGTGGCTTTGTGCTTTTAGAATTGGATCTCACATATTTCATGTACATTATTATTATTATTATTATCATTATTACTATTACTATTATTATTATTATTATCATTATTATCATTATCATTATCACTATTACTATTACTATTATTATTATTAATTGAATTCTCCTTATCTCCGATAATAATAATCATCATCATCATCATCTCAGGGAGTGCTTGGTGCTTTGTGGCTTTGTGCTTTTAGAATTGGATCTCACATATTTCATGTACATTATTATTATTATCATTATTATCATTATTACTATTACTATTATTAATTGAATTCTCCTTATCTCCGATAATAATAATAATCATCATCATCATCATCATCATCTCAGGGAGTGCTTGGTGCTTTGTGGCTTTGTGCTTTTAGCAATTGGATCTCACATATTTCATGTACCAAATTATTATTATTATTATCATTATCATTATTACTATTAATAATAAATAATAATAGTAAAAATATTTGAATTCTCATCTCCAACAATAGCAACAAGAATAATAATAATAAAGATTATGATGACAGTAAAAATAAAATATTTGAATTCTGCTTGTCTCCAGTAGTAGTAGTAGTAATAATAATAGTAATAGTAATAATAATAATAAATATTTGAATTCTCCTTATCTCCACTAGCAGCCACTACAGAGTTTCCACAGCATAAAGGGAAGGCTGAGAGAAAGGATAAAAGGAAATTATGAGGTAAAAGCTCCCTGACAAAGTTCCAAGGAAGCTCCAGCAGCACCTGCCTGGAGTCTCACCTGCACCTTTAGAACCTTCAGAACTGCTGAATTTATCAGCAAAATCAGTGAATTAGGGATGAGAAACAGGACTACAGTGAGCAATAGCAGAAGCAGAGGTGGAACCTGCAGCAGGCAGGGGTCAGGAGCTCCCACCTGAGCATTTTGTGCAGTTTCTCAGAGTTCATGCCGTTGCCGTTGTCGGTGAAGGTCAGGCAGATGTTGTCGTTGATGACGGTCTTGTCGATCCAGATCTGTTTGGCGCTCACATCTGGATCATAGGCATTGTCTGAGGGCAAGGAGAGCAGGGTGGGACACCAGAAAACAAAAGTTCACTGAGTGCAGATACATTTCAAAGTCAATCAGAGTGTTAGGGTGGAAGAGCTGCATCCAACCCAGGAGAACCTGGCCCAAACCAACACAAAACAGCCCAGACTGTCAATGATTGTCAATGACAGTGACACAAAAACCAAGATGGAGCTGGAGGTGAGCAGCTGACACGAGAACAGAAAATGAAAGCAAGCCCAGGTCCCAGTTTCATTTCCTGCCTGCAGAGCAGCTGGTGCAATGTCTGCTTTCTCCCCACCCTTACTGCCAAATGCTTTAGAGTCAACTTTGTGTTTACAGGATGTGAAAATCAAACATGAGCAAAGAGAAACCAGGGCTGCACAGAGCCCTCCTGGCAGCAAAGCCAGGCCCACCTCAGCTGCCCCGACACCTCTTCTGTCCATTTTTTCCCCTCATGCCCAGGGATCTGTGAGGGGGAGAAGGGTGGGGTGGGATGTGGTGGCACCTCGGCCTCCCTGCCTGCTCTGCAGCTTCAGCTGAGGGACAGAAAACAGCTCAAACCAATAAAGGAATCAATGGCTGGTGACTGAAACCTTGGCAGGTTTCTTCCTGTAAACCCAAAGTCCAAATTGCAACACAGTGAAATATCTCCTAAAATGTATTTCAGCATCACAAAAGAGGACAGACAGGTACAGCTGAAAGTTTGGAGTATTTGGAGTGTGAAAAGAGCTGAGATGATTGAACAGATTGTACTCCCAAAACAGCCAGGCAAAACATCCAAAACAGATAATCCAAAACAGATAATACATCCCAAAACAGGCAGGCCTGTCCACAGCCACAGGGCTCTGCTTTCCTCCTTTGGGACAGCTTTGGCTCATCCAGCTGAAAAATCCCTCCTTTCTTCTGTTAGGGAAATTTTGTGGAGGGAGGGAAAAAAGGAAAGGGGGGAAAGGAAAAGGAAAAGGGGGAAAGGAAAGAAAGGAAAGGGGGGGAAAGGAAATGAGGGGAAAGGAAAAGGAAAAAGGGGGGAAAGGAAAAGGGGGAAAGGAAGGAAAGGAAAAGGGGGAAAGGAAGGAAAGGAAAAAGGGAGGAAAGGAAAAGGAGGGAAAGGAAAGAAAAAGGAAAAGGGGGAAGGAAGGAAAGGAAAAGGAAGGAAAGGAAAAGGGGGGAAAGGAAAAGGAAAAAGGGGGGAAAGGAAAGAAAAAGGAAAAGAGGGGAAAGGAAAAGGGGGAAAAGGAAAAGGGGGAAAGGAAAAGGGGGGAAAGGAAAAGGGGGGAAAGGAAAAGGGGGAAAGGGAGGAAAGGAAAGAAAAAGGAAAAGGGGGGAAAGGCAAGGCAAGGCAAGGCAAGGCAAGGCAAGGGGGGGACAGGAAAAGGAAAAGGGGGGAAAGGAAGGAAAAGGGGAAATGTTGACCAGGAGTTGCTCCCTTTAGCAGCAAATTCTCAGCCAGCCTGGCTGGGCTCCCAGGCCACAGCTTTATTTTGAGGCAGCAGCTCCTCACTCCCTGCCTGTGCAAAAGAGGAACACTGGGGATGCCCAGTTAACTCCTGCCCAAAGCACAGCCACGATGATCAGCAGGAGCCAACAGAGAGATGCACGAGCCCCAGGTAATGCAGGCAACAGGAGCAGAACAAAAAGCAAAACACTGAGGAGGTTCAGCCAGGTTTTTCCCTAAAAGGAAGGAAAAAGGGTTTGAAACAAGAAACAAGAATTGTTCCAAGCTGTTCATCACCTACCTATGAGCTCTGCAATTGCACTGAAGGGCCAGGTGTGGCTGGTGGAGTTGGTGTGCAAGAACTTTGGGCACAGCTGCAATAAAGCACAAGCAGGGCATTAGTTTGGGCTCTCCAAGGCAGAAACCAGGCTGTTAAATAAAGGAAATTTCATGAGGCTGGGTTGGACACCACCACCAAAAGGCTGTAATTGAATTGATTTCTGGGTTTTGGCAGGGAACATTAACACAGCTCTTGAAGAGAAATTCAGCAGAGTTTCAGCATATTCTGAGCATGGGCTGTCATCCTAATAATCCTTATTTTTATAAAAATATAAGGAACTATTGCTATCTAATGATGCCAGAGATTACAGAAAACATCAAAGCCATGGTCCAAACCAGTAACAGAAGCTCTCAGATGTTAAAAACTCACATTTCAAACCAGGAGGATTCAAACTTCAGGTGAAGAGTGAGCAGCACCCAACACCCTCTGTGGGGCACTGTCTGTGCCCACAGTGACCAAAATCCCCTCTCAGGGGCTGCCTGGTGCTTTTTACTTGGATCTCACACATTTCATGCACACAAAGGCACAGAATTAGATGAAAATGTGCAAATCCAGCACCTCCTTATGGGATGTAACTCAGAGATGTCAGTGCCAAGGAATTGCCAAGCAGCCCCAGCCCAGGCTCACACACGTTCACTTCAAGACTGGGAAAAGCAGAACTAAAAATCCATGTGAGTTAAGGACCTGTCCATGAAAGATTTGGACAAAATGTAAGTGCTGCAGCTGCTGGTTGTGTTTGCATTAGCCCTGAGGAATCCATGGTTACACTCCCACAAAGCCTTTAACACAAACCCCTGCACAGATCTGCCCACCTGACTCGGGGTGATGGCACAAAAAGCAGCAAAATGAACACAAAACCACTGAAAACATCCCTTGTACCACTGAGTTACACAAAACCCACAGCAAAATCCACATTATTACACTGAGAAAATCTGAGAGAGATTATAAATACTGTGTGCATACCCACATTGCGTTTTTACAGAGTTATTTGTTCACAAGCACTTTTATCAAGGGACGAAGTGTAAATAAAAGTCAAGTGTAAATAAAAGTGCAAATAAAAGCAAGCAGCCACCTCAAAGCCTCAAGGTGAAAAGGAATGATGCTAAAAGCAAATCCTGGAGCCACAAAGCAGGCCCAGAGCAGGAAAATGGCACAGGGAGAAGCAGCAGCCCTGGCTCAGAGCAACAGAAGGTGCCAAGAGCTGTCACCTCCATTCTCAGGTCACAGCAGCACATGACACAATTCCAAGTGCAACCTAATCCCTGATTTCTCCATGGAGCAGCAGAGGGAGCAGACAGCACCTTCCTCGCTGCCATCTGTGCTGCAGAGCTCCAGGTTTGCAGAATCTGGTGCAGGGATGTGGGATCTCAGCAGCTCAGGACTGAGGTGCCGAGTCACCCAGACCACCCTTGGGGGGCTCGGGAGTCCTGGAATGTTCCAGAAGTGTCTGGTGGCTGGACTTTGATCCCACACAGGAGACGACACCTGTATGAGGATAGGAGGGTTTCACCGGGGTGAATGGTGAAGGGATAAGTTAATTAGAGAGTGAAACACAGGGTTTAGGATTTCTGTCCAGGGGGGTTTAGAGAAGTAAGATGGAGGAATTGGGGCGTGTCCTGTCCTTCTTCTTCTTCTTCTTCTCCTCCATCTTCTGTGGTGATGGTGGCACTTTGGGATTGGTCATTACTAAAAGTGCACTGGTTAATAAGGGTGAAAGGTATTGGGGAAAAATGATAAAGATTGTACACGTAACTTTGGGTATAAAGATAGGTGACCGCCCGGAGGGCAGGGAGTGTGCTCATGGCTGGCTGCTGAGCAGAGCTCTGTCGGGCCGAGAGAAAATCTTTTAGATAAACAATTAATAAACACCGAGACCGAGAAAAGAACTGAAGCCTCTTCTGTTCCTTTGGAACGCGGGCTGCCCCAAGGCCACTCCGGGCCTTTCCAGGCCACCCAAACAGCCGAAAATCGGACACAGGGAGTCAGGCTAAGCCAGCAAACACCTCCAAGAAATTCTGAATCCAACAGAAAATTCCTCTGGGTATTCATGGAAACCTCACATGTGGGCAAAAGGATCTTGGGATTTCTCCCTCCAGGGGATCCTCAGAGCCCTGGGGGATTCTGCAGCATCTGCTCCTGGGTTTTCCTAAGCTTTGGGATCCAAATCCACCAGAAGGTTTTTCCCACCTGAAATCCCTCCCTGGCAAAACAAAACCTCATTTAAAAACCCCAACCCAGCACAGGGATGCACATTCAGGGATTTGGCATCTGCTCAGCTCCCTGCAGGAACAGGGAACAACTCCAGGCACACAGGAGGCTGCAAGAGCTGGATTCCCTGCTGGATTCATGGCTGGATTCCCTGCTGGATTTATTCCTGGATTCATGGCTGGATTCCCTGCTGGATTCATGGATTCCCTGCTGGATTCATTCCTGGATTCCCTGCTGGATTCATGGCTGGGTTCATGGATTCATTCCTGGATTCCCAGCTGGATTAATTCCTGGATTCATGGCTGGATTCCCTGCTGGATTCATGGATTCACTGCTGAATTCTCTGCTGGATTCATGGCTGGATTCCCTGCTGGATTCATTCCTGGATTCCCTCCTGGATTTATGGCTGGATTCATGGATTCATTCCTGGATTCCTGGATTCATTCCTGGATTCCCTGCTGGATTCATGGACTCATTCCTGGATTCCCTGCTGGATTCATGGACTCATTCTTGGATTCCCTGCTGGATTCATTCCTGGATTCATGGATTCACTGCTGGATTCATTCCTGGATTCCCTCCTGGATTCCCTGCTGGATTCATGGATTAATTCCTGGATTCCCTGCTGGATTCATGGAATCTCAGCAAGAGGGACTTGGCAAGAAGCCCTGACTGTGTTTTTGACAGACGCATCAACTCACACTCGGGAATTTCATGGAATTCTTGAGGCTGGCACAGCCCTGCCAGCCCATGCAGTGCCAGCTGTGCCCCATGGGCACCTCCAGGGCACACCTGCAGGGATGGGCACTGCAAAGCTCCCTGGGCAGCCCCTGCCAAGGCCTGAGCTCCCTTTCCATGGGCAAATTCCTTCTGAAAAGGAAGCAGCACCTCCCCTGACCATCAGACAACATTGAGGGAGGACAGAAAGAACCTCAATGTCACCCACAGTGTCACCATCACCAATAAATGTCCTTTTTTGCCTGTGAACCAAACCATTCTGTGTGCACAGCAATCAAAGCTTGCCTGTGTAACACAACAACAGCTGCACTGCTGTGAACCAGTGGGAATTGTGAAAACAACATCTCAGGAGGAATCCTGCTGGCATTCTGCGTATCAGTGCCTGGGGGAGGGCCTGAGAAAGGCTGCAATGGGCTGGGAACTGGCACAGGGACAGGAGGGGCAAGGTGGGAACTGGAACCAATCTCCCACCCCTCAGCAAAAGCTGAGCACGATTGCCACAAGGGATTCATGGCACAGCTACCCCAGGGCACACAGCACCCCTTGAGCACAGAATCCACACTGGGGGAGGCCTGAGAAAGGCTGCAATGGGCTGGGAACTGTCACAGGGACAGCAAGGGCAAGGAGGGAACTGGAACCAATCTCCCATCTCTCAGCAAAAGCTGAGCATGAATGCCACAAGGAATTCATGGGAGAGTTAGCCCAGGGCACACAGCAGCACCCGAGCACAGAATCCACACTGGGGGAGGCCTGAGAAAGGCTGCAATGGGCTGGGAACTGTCACAGGTACGGGAAAGGCAAGGTGGGAACTGGAACCAATCTCCCACCCCTCAGCAAAAGCTGAGCATGAGTGCCACAAGGAATTCATGGGAAGGTTATCTCAGAGCACACAGCAGCACCTGAGCACAGAATCCACACTGGGGGAGGCCTGGAAAAGGCTGCAATGGCTCACAGGGTGGGAATTGTCACAGGGACAGCAAGGGCAAGGTGGGAACTGGAACCAACCTCCAACCCCTCACAAAAGCTGAGCACGAGGGAATTCATGGCACAGCTACCCCAGGGCACACAGCAGCACCTGATCCACACTGGGGAAGGCCTGAGAAAGGCTGCAATGGGCTGGGAACTGCCACAGGTATGGGAAAGGCAAGGTGGGAACTGGAAGAGAAAGGCTGCAATGGCTCACAGGGTGGGAACTGTCACAGGTACGGGAAGGGCAAGGAGGGAACTGGAACCAATCTCCCACCCCTCACAAAAGCTGAGCATGAGGGAATTCATGGGAGAGTTAGCCCAGGGCACACAGCACCCCCTGGGCACAGAACCCACACTGGGGGAAGGCCTGAGAAAGGCTGCAATGGCTCACAGGGCTGGGAGCTGTCACAGGGACAGCAAGGGCAAGGAGGGAACTGGAAAAGAAAGGCTGCAATGGCTCACAGGGTGGGAACTGTCACAGGTACGGGAAGGGCAAGGAGGGAACTGGAACCAACCTCCCATCTCTCAGCAAAAGCCGAGCACAAGGAAATTCATGGCACAGCCACCCCAGGGCACACAGCACCCCCTGGGCACAGAACCCACACTGGGGAAGGCCTGAGAAAGGCTGCAATGGGCTGGGAACTGTCACAGGGACAGGAGGGGCAAGGTGGGAACTGGAAGAGAAAGGCTGCAATGGTTCACAGCACTGGGAACTGTCACAGGTACGGGAAAGGCAAGGTGGGAACTGGAACCAACCTCCCACACCTCAGCAAAAGCTGAGCATGAGTGCCACAAGGAATTCATGGGAGAGTTAGCCCAGGGCACACAGCATCCCCTGATCACAGAATCCACACTGGGGAAGGCCTGAGAAAGGCTGCAATGGCTCACAGCACTGGGAACTGTCACAGGGACAGCAAGGGCAAGGAGGGAACTGGAACCAATCTCCCACCCCTCAGCAAAAGCTGAGCACGAGAGAATTCATGGCACAGCCACCCCAGGGCACACAGCACCCCCTGGGCACAGAACCCACACTGCCCTGGGCTGGGAGGGACCCTGAGCCCACCCAGAGCCAGCCCTGCCCAGGCAGGGACAGCCCCAGCAGGGCAGGACGCCCCAAGCCCCTCCAGCCCAGCCTTGCTCATGGAAACAAGGGCACAAAATCAGATTAAAGAGCAGCACAACAGTGGTTTCAGGCCATCACTTTTGTAGTTTCCTGCAGAGCAACCCAGCAGTCAGCAACCACTCCCTAATTCCTGATGAACTCACCAGGAAATATTTCAGTCCGTTTGTCCTTACACTTCATTCATCAATGCACCACTTTAATTAGCTCATAATTAATTGAGATTCAGTAAAAGCTGGACGCTCACTTTGCCAATCCAGCTGTTTTGCTCACTCAGCCAAACATATTTCGTTATTAAGTGGGTTTTGTTGGGTAATTTCAATTTCATTTTTTCTGTGCAGCTCAAACCTGAATATCTGAAAGTGACCCCTCCTCAGAGCAGCATCCCCTGCAGTTATAACACCAAATATTGAGGAATAAATCAGTTTATCTCTCAAAAATGACAGGCAGCTTTGGGAATTTCAGTTCCCACCCTTGCAGATCCCAAGGTGTGCACAAATCCCAGAGCCCTGCAGAGTTTGCCTCATCTCAGGAAATCACTGCTTGCAAATAATAAATTTTTATTGTGTCACCCATCATCACCACAGTAATTCACTCATTTGAGTGATAAATGCAGCTTGGTTTAGCCTGCATTTATTTAACAACTTCTTGGGAACAACTCTGCCATTTCCATGGAATTACAGAGGTTGGCAAAGCCCTGCCAGCCCATGCAGTGCCAGCTGTGCCCACCTTGTGCCCAGCCCAGAGCACTCAGTGCCACCTCCAGGGCACACCTGCAGGGATGGGCACTGCAAAGCTCCCTGGGAATCAAATCCCAAGCCCTGAGCTCCCTTTCCAGCCAGAAATTCCTCCTGAAATTTCTGCACAATCCCAGGTCAGCCCCGTTCAATGAACCACATCAAGGGACGGCTCCAAATTAAAAACCACCCTTAAAATACGAACCTGGATCACTTCCCTGAGCTGCTTCGTTGTACAGCTGGACAGAAATGTTGCCAGAGCTGCAGCAGGAGATAAAATTCCAGGCTGGGAATGAGTTCCCAGGCCCTCCCAGTGCCTCTGAATCCACGGGAATATTTTATATTCCCAAAGAAGTGAGATTATCAACTCTCCCCACCATTCTCTGCATCACAAAGCCTTTTACAAAACTGCATCAGCTGCTTCACCTGAGCAAAAAAAAAAAAAAAATAAATAAAAGAGAAAAACCCTACAAAACCCACAGCTTTCACTGGAAAGTCACTGAATGCAAATTCTCAGCTGTGCCTGCGACAGACAAAACCAAAGAGAAGCCTAAAAATAATTCAGAAAGTTCCCAAGTGCATCTTGTTTCGTTTGTACCTCTGAGAGTTCAGCCTGGCAAAGTGATTTCCACCTGAGAAAGATTTTAAACTCTGAACTGCCACATGCAAAGCCTGATTTTTAACATTTTTCCTCTCAAGACGACCAATAATGCATCCAAAAAGTAATAACAAATCCAAATCTTTATCTAAAAAAAACAAAACAACTCTGCTGCAATAAAATATCACACAAAGTGTGGATTTCAAACACTTGCAAGAATTTAAGACCCGAAATCAAAATCTAAACGCAATTTTGGAACTTCGAGGAGGTGACGTTTAGGGCTCATCTCTGGAATAATTCATTTTAGCAACTTTTATTAGGGTAATATAAATTCACATTAAGATAACAGAAATGGATGTTAGGGTAACATAAATCGATATTAGGTGATAAAATTGCAGCCAGAGGTGGGACTCAGTGATCTGGGAGGTCTTTTCCATCCTAAACGATTCTGTAATTCCAGCAGGGCTCAGCATATTCCAACAGTCACTTCTGTACACTCAGTATTTGTCACTCAAATATTTCACAAGTTACTCATCGGAGCACTGTCCTAAAGGTGATGAGAACAGGTGAGGTTTACACACATTGAGTAGGGAAAACCCCTCCTATTTCCCCTAAAAAAGCAGGAAATTTAACTTCATTTCTATCAGCACAAACAACCGAACCGATCGCCACAACAGCTCGGCAACAGCACCGCGACTGAAAAGCCAACCCAGCAGCCCCGAACTGCGCGAACACTCATCGCTCTCAGCCGCAATTAGGGTTAAACTCTAATTAGGCCGCTCGCAATAAAAGTAGTTAAGATTTGGAGTTCCAAGTCGGCAATTAGAGGTCACGGCGCTCGCCAGAGGCGGGGAAATCCCGCCCCCAGCCCCTAGCCCACCCCCAGCCCTCACCGTCCCCTCGGACAGCCCGGCCAGCCCCACAGAGCGGGATTTTGCCGGTTCTGAGCGGGGATGAGGGCGGGGAGCCCCCGGCCCCACGTCGCCCACAGAGACACAGCGCTCCCCGCCCTCGCTGGGGGAGTCACCCCGGAGGTGCCCAAGGCCAGCCCGGACGGGCTCCGAGCAGCCTGGGACGGCGGGAGGTGTCGCTGGCCATAACAGCAGGCTGGAAGGAGCCGGTCCCGAGCGGGTGCCCCGGGTGCCGTGTCCCGGCCGGCCGCGGCCCCGCCGCCCGCCCGCACTCACCGCGCTCAGGCGGATCCCGCCCTGTGTTTTCGCCGCCATCTTCAGGCCGCGGCCCCGCGCGCGCTTCCGCCTCCCCGCGGCCTTGCGCGCTTCCGGGCCCGGGCGCGCGCACGCGGGGCGGGGCTTGCGGTGAGGCCACGCCCACTCCTCCGGTGGGCGGGGCTGGGGCGCTGAGGGCGCTGTGAGGGGATGGCGGCGGGGCGGAGTGAGGGGATGGGTTGGGACAGGGCTGGGATGTCATCCAGGACAGCTGTGCCCGATCACCGCTTTGTCCCCAGCCCAGAGCAGTCAGTGTCGCCTCCAGGGATGGACACTCCAAACGCCCCTGAGCACCCTTTCCAGGAAAAAAATTCCCAATATCCACCCTAAGCCTGCCCTGGCCCAGCCTGAGGCCGTTCCCTCTGCTCCTGTCCCTGTTCCCTGGCAGCAGAGCCCGACCCCCCCGGCTGTGCCCTCCTGGCAGGGCCTTGTGCAGAGCCACGAGGGCCCCTGAGCCTCCTTTGCTCCAGCCCCAGCCCCTTCCAGCTCCTCAGGGATTCTGCAGCCCCTTCCAGCTCTCTCAGTTCCTCCTGGGGCTCCAGCCCCTTCCCAGCTCCCTCAGGGATTCTGCAGCCCCTTCCCAGCTCCTCAGGGATTCTGCAGCCCCTTCCAGCTCCTCAGGGATTCTGCAGCCCCTTCCCAGCTCCCTCAGGGATTCTGCAGCCCCTTCCCAGCTCCTCAGGGATTCTCCAGCCCCCTCCCAGCTCCGTTCCCTGCCCTGGACACGCTCCAGCCCCTCCAGGGCTCTCCTGCAGGAGCAGAACTGGGCACAGCCTCTCAGAGGGGCCTCTCAGAGCCAGCACAGAGGGACAATCCTATTGTGGTCATGGTCCCCTGAACAGGGACACCTGGAATCAGCAGAAATGCTGAAGTAGAAATTGCTCTGGGAAGCCAGACAGCAACACTCAGAGCGCCTGGAGGGCAGAAGCACTGTGGGAAAGTCCCAGCTGTGCCTCAATGGGAAAAGGCCCTGGGGGTGCTGTGACAGGGCTGGACACAAACCCAGGGGTGCCCAGGGCAGCTGGGCTGGGTGGGGAATTGTGTGTGCAGCAGGAGCAGGGCAGGGATTGTGTGGTGGTCACATCCTCTGAACACAGATAGACATGGTTCTCTGCCAGAATTTTTCTGAGAAGCTGTGAGAAAGTTCAGAGAAAAGAATGAGAAACAATTCTTATCTCCATTTGCTACACCTGTTGTTGTCTACATGTAGAATGTGTTGTGGAGATTATTTACCAAAGAGTGATTTCTTAATTAGACACTGGATGGTGTTTAGAGGGATTGGCCAGTCAGGTCAGAGCTGTGTCAGACTGTCAGTAAGGGTTATAAACTTCTTAGTCAGATAGTGTAGTACAGTACAGTACAGTACAGTATTATAATATAATATAGCTTAATGAAACAATTGATCAGCCTTCTGCAATCATGGAGTCAATACTAATTATTCTCCATTCAGGGGACCATGACCACAATAGGATTGTCCCTCTGTGCTGGGTCCCTCGAGCGCTGGGCCCAGTTCTGCTCCTGCAGGAGAGCCCTGGAGGGGCTGGAGCGTGTGAAGGGCAGGGAACGGAGCTGGGAAGGGGCTGCAGAATCCCTGAGGGAGCTGGAAGGGGCTGCAGAATCCCTGAGGAGCTGGGAGGGGCTGCAGAATCCCTGAGGGAGCTGGAAGGGACTGCAGAATCCCTGAGGAGCTGGGAAGGGGCTGGAGAATCCCTGAGGAGCTGGAAGGGGCTGCAGAATCCCTGAGGAGCTGGAAGGGGCTGAGGCTGGAGCAAAGGAGGCTCAGGGGCCCTCGTGGCTCTGCACAAGGCCCTGCCAGGAGGGCACAGCCGGGGGGGTCGGGCTCTGCTCCCAGGGAACAGGGACAGGAGCAGAGGGAGCGGCCTCAGGCTGGGCCAGGGCAGGCTCAGGGTGGATATTTGGAAACATTTCTTCCTGGAGAGGATGGTCAAACATTGGAACAGGACACTCAGGGTCGTGGTGGGGTCCCCATCCCTGGAAATGTTCCAAAACCTTGTGGATGTGGCACTTGAGGCTGGGGTTTCATGGTGAACGTGGTTGTGGTTCCCTTGGATGTTCCCTTGGATATGTGGAAGTGTTCCCTTGGATATGTGGAAGTGTTCCCTTGGAGATGTGAAAGTGTTCCCTTGGAGATGTGGAAGTGTTCCCTTGAACGTGTGGAAATGTTCCCTTGGAGATGTGGAAGTGTTCCCTTGTATATGTGGAAGTGTTCCCTTGGATGTGTGGAAATGTTCCCTTGGAGATGTGGAAGTGTTCCCTTGTATATGTGGAAGTGTTCCCTTGGATGTGTGGAAATGTTCCCTTGGAGATGTGGAAATGTTCCCTTGGATGTGTGGAAGTGTTCCCTTGGATGTTGAAGTGTTCCCTTGGATATGTGGAAGTGTTCCCTTGGATATGTGGAAATGTTCCCTTGGATATATGGAAATGTTCCCTTGGAGATGTGGAAGTGTTCCCTTGGATATATGGAAGTGTTCCCTTGGAGATGTGGAAATGTTCCCTTGGATATATGGAAATGTTCCCTTGGATGTGTGGAAGTGTTCCCTTGGATGTGGAAATATTCCCTTGGATGTGGAAATGTTTCCTTGGATGTGTGGAAATGTTCCCTTGGATGTGGAAATGTTTCCTTGGATGTGTGGAAATGTTCCCTTGGATATATGGAAATGTTCCCTTGGATGTGGAAATGTTCCCTTGGAAATGTGGAAATGTTCCCTTGGAAATGTGGAAATGTTCCCTTGGACGTGTGGAAATGTTCCCTTGGATGTTGAAGTGTTCCCTTGGATATGTGGAAATGTTCCCTTGGAGATGTGGAAATGTTCCCTTGGAAATGTGGAAATGTTCCCTTGGAGATGTGGAAATGTTCCCTTGGAGATGTGGAAATGTTCCCTTGGATGTTGAAGTGTTCCCTTGGATGTGTGGAAGTGTTCCCAAGCTCAGGCCTTGGCAGGGGCTGCCCAGGGAGCTTTGCAGTGCCCATCCCTGCAGGTGTGCCCTGGAGGTGGCACTGAGTGCTCTGGGCTGGGCACAAGGTGCCCATGGGGCACAGCTGGGACCTGATGATCTTGGAGATCTTTTCTGTATTTGAATTTAGGAGCTTTTCCAGAGTCAGATAAAAATTAGAATTGGTGAGTGAGCAGTGAAGGCAGGTTGAAAAATAAGAACTGCATTTGAAAAGGCATTGCAAAATAACATTTAATATTCATAGAAGAATTACATTCATGTATGGTATGGGTACACAACCATCACTTAATGCTCTACACTTCAAGTCCTGCTGCTCTCCAGCAGTTTCCCTTGGTTGCACCTCCTGATTTTGATTTTTTCTTTCAGGACAATGAAATCCTTTGGAATATTTCCAGGTCCCCCTTTGAGCACTGTGGCTCTGCTGCATTGGAGCCGAAGTGTCCCAAGGCCAAAGCTGAGCTTGGTTAGACTGAAAAGCAAAATCACAGCAAAGCAAAAGCATTTCCTGCCCTGGAAAAGCAGAGATGTCTGGAGTTCCAGGCATTTCCAGATGGCCAGAGAGGCTGCTCTGCTTTGGTGGGAGCAGCTGAGAGCAGGAGAGCCCTGCTCTGGCTCTTCAGGGGATTCATCAGTGGGAGAAAACAACCACAGTCAGTCCCACATGGAACAGTAATAAAGTCATGGAATAAAGCAATCAAATATTCCCCTTTGGGCCTGTGGAACTCTGCTCCTCCAGCACTCCAACAGGACTTTTCAAAGTCCTTTTCTCTGTTTTCACACCTTATTTATAATTATAAAAGATCTGCTTGGATACCAAATCATAAAGAACTTTTTCTTCTGAAGTGGAAGGATTCTGCAAGTCCCTGAAATGTCTGATGCCACTGAAAGCAGAAAGTTTTCTTAGATTTTAACACCATTTGATAAAATCATGGAATAACAGAATCCTGGAATGGTTTGGGTTGGAAGGGACCTCAAAGCCCATCCAGTGCCACCCCTGCCATGGCAGGGCCACCTCCCAGTGTCCCCAGTGTCCCCCTGGCCTTGGGCACTGCCAGGGATGCAGGGCAGCCCCAGCTGCTCTGGGAATTCCATCCCAGCCGGGAATTCCTTCCCAACATCCCATCTAACCCTGCTCTCCTTTCTCAGCATTTGAAGGGAAATATCCAAGTGTGGAACGCAACCCAACTGAAAGTAAAAGCAGCAAACCATCCTGAGTATTCAGATTATCCATAAAAATTATTGAAGATAGGTGGGAAATGAACACCAACATTTTAACAATGTCCTGCTCCAACATTCAAGTGATGCTTTCAAAGGGAAACTTTTCACTTGTGCTCATTCCAACAGCATTAGAGACCATTAATAAATTATATTAATAGAAATAATTCACATTCTTAATGACCACACCTCAGTCCACCACCTTCCTTCCCTGTAAAAATGCAAAGATTTAAATAAGTTCAGCACAAGCCTCCTGTGCTGTTATTTTTGTACAGTATTCCAGTGTGTGAGAGGAAAGGATATTGCATTATTTTTGTTTATAAACCCAAGATGAAAATCTCATCCATCTGTACCTAAAACTGCAGAGAAGCCTCTATTGTTGTTGTGGGAGTTTGGGAAAGAGAAATCCTTGACTCCCAACCAAATCTTTTCCCATGTCCTTTTTAACTTAGGAAAAGCACTGGCATGATCCCCCTACCTCTCTCACCATCCAGGAACAGCCAAATACATTCTTTTGTACAAAAAACGTTCTTACAAAAACAAAAAACAAAGAATATTATTTGCATTTTAGTTAAGCAATTTCTATTTTTACAGCATTATCTTCATTTAGTTGCATTGCAGAAGCTGCAGCCACCTGAGTCACTGAAAGAACGAAAGTTTTTAATTTAAAAAATATGAATTTAAATATTTTAATCGATTCATTAAAATCAAAATCCCCTCAAGTAATGCTAATTCCAAACTGTTCCTGCAGAGGTTTGTGTTTTATGCACATTTCTGATTTGTTAGGAATTGCTAAGCCTGAAGATGCTGCTCTGAAACGACAGCCAGGGCAAAGCTGCAGCTCCTTGCACAATGCTGGGACTCAGACAATCCATCTGTGGGGAATTTGGGGGATTTTTTTTAGAATTTGATCAGTTTAGGTCAAATTAGGGGCTTTCACCTCAGGAAATGACTCGCTGCAAACTGATTGTACGCTGACATGCAATATTGGATTTTCCTTCCATTTTTCCTTCAGGACACAGTTCCAAAAACACTTTAAAGTCCTGGAGAACTCCCAGGGCAGCTGCTACTTCCACCAAGTCCAAAATATTCTTCCTCTATTTACAAAACATCTTTAATCCTTCCCACAGAAAACAAATAAACCACAGAAACTCTGAGAAATTCCCACCAAACTTCCCTTCTTCCCTTATCTCCACAGCAGCTGGAGATTCCTCCTTTTCACCACCTGAATAACTGAAGAGAAATCCCAAAATGCAGCTGGAAATCTGGGGAAAAAACTCAGAATTTCAGCCAAGCTTTCTTTGTGGTTAACTCAGGAGTGTCCCAGTGTTCAGCTTTCCAAAATCCCAAAATACAGCTGGAAACTCCAAAATACAGCTGGAAATCTGGGGAAAAAAACCAGAATTTCAGCCAAGCTTTGTTTGTGGTTAACTCAGGAGTGTCCCAGTGCTCAGCTTTCCAAAATCCCAAAATGCAGCTGGAAATCCCAAAATACAGCTGGAAATCTGGGTGGGAAAAAACCAGAATTTCAGCCAAGCTTTGTTTGTGGTTAACTCAGGAGTGTCCCAGTGCTCAGCTTTCCAAAATCCCAAAATGCAGCTGGAAATCTGGGTGGGAAAAAACCAGAATTTCAGCCAAGCTTTGTCTGTGGTTAATTCAGGAGTGTCCCAGTGCTCAGCTTTCCAAAATCCCAAAATGCAGCTGGAAACCCCAAAATACAGCTGGAAATCTGGGTGGGAAAAAACCAGAATTTCAGCCAAGCTTTCTTTGTGGTTAATTCAGGAGTGTCCCAGTGCTCAGCTTTCCAAAATCCCAAAATGCAGCTGGAAATCCCAAAATACAGCTGGAAATCTGGGTGGGAAAAAACCAGAATTTCAGCCAAGCTTTCTTTGTGGTTAATTCAGGAGTGTCCCAGTGCTCAGCTTTCCAAAATCCCAAAATGCAGCTGGAAATCCCAAAATGCAGCTGGAAATCCCAAAATACAGCTGGAAATCTGGGGGAAAAAACCCAGAATTTCAGCCAAGCTTTCTTTGTGGTTAACTCAGGAGTGTCCCAGTGCTCAGCTTTCCATATTTTCCAGGAAATCCAACTCCACACTTTGCTCCAGCTGCTGCAGGAGCGTGCTGGTGCTGCTGCCAGGGCAGTGCAGGGGGGCAGCTGCAGAGGGCTGGCAGCTGTGGTGGGCACTGCCAGGCGCTGTGAATGCCCAGCACAGGGTCTGGAAGAAAGGCAGCAGCTGGGTGATGCTGGACACCGAGTGCAGGCTCAGCAGGGGGAATATGGCATTCCTGGCAGCTCCCTCAGGGTGCTTTGGGTCCTGGAAGGGAAAAAAAAAATGCAGGGATTTATTAAAGGTTGGGAAAGGATCTTGAAGATCATCAACCATGAGTTCCTCCACTGTCCCAGCTGCTCCAAGCTGGCCTTGGACGTTCCAGGGATCCTGAGGCAGCCACAGCTGCTCTGGGCAGACTTTTCCTCACAAGGAATATCTAAAAATCCCTTCAATAACTTCAAAACTTCACAGAATCACAGAAATTCTAGGTTGGAAGAGACCTTTAAGATCATCGAGTCCAACCCACGTTCTAACACCTCAACTAGATCATGGCACCAAGTGCCACGTCCAGTCATTTTTAAACTCTTCGAGGGATGGTGACTCCACCACCTCCCTGGGTAGATGATTCCAGTGTTTGACCACTCTTTCTGTAAAATACTTCCTCCTTAATTCCAGCCTGTATCTCCCTTGGCACAGCTTGAGGCTGTGTCCTCTTGTTCTGTTGTTGCCTGGAGAAAGAGACCGACCCCAGCTCAGCACAGCCACCCTTCAGCCAAACTTCCATTTAAGGAGAACAACAGCAGGCCAAGAGGTTGAAAGTTTATTGGCTGAAAGTGGCTGAAAAAGTGGCTGAAAGTTTATTTTTGCCATAAAATAATCTCATTTCCAGACCAAAGGCCTCGAAACCAAGATTCCTGTCTTTCCTTGCTGAGCTCATTTATCTGTTGGAACTCAGAGATTCAGAAATTTTATTTAAAATTAAAAAAAAAAAAAAACCCAAAGCATTTGTTGAAAAAAAGACTTTGCTTTTTTACAGAATTTCTGTCATGGAATGGTTTGGGGTGGGAGGGACATCAAGGAGCAGCCAATGCCAGGGGCAGGGACACCTTCATCTACCCCAGGCTGCTCCAAACCCAATGTCCAACCTTTGGGCCCTGCCAGGGATGCAGGGGCAGCTTCTCCTCCTCTTCCTCACAGGGAATATCTAAAAATCCCCTGAATAACTTAAAATCTTGTGTTTGGAAAAAGTCAATTAATGGATTAAGAACTAAAAAAAGGAGAAGTTTCTTTACCCCGTATTTCATCCTGAGCAGATCCATGATCCTCACGATGTGTGGTTGGCATTCCTGGTGGTTTTCCACCAGCTGGGAGGTGACAGGAGATGCTTCTGTGTCCACCTCTGGCACAAAAGCCCATTTGTACCTGGAATAAATGGGTTGATTCCTTAAAAAAGTGGAAATCCTTGTTTGGGTCATGCCTACTTTAGTGCAGCACTGCTTGTTTCCACAAAAATCTGTCATAAATATTCTTCTTTGCTATTAATAAATTATTACATTGCTAATTTGCCAATATTTAAATACAACCAGCTCCAAAACATTCCCAGATGGAAAACAATCTCCACCTTTCTCCTCTCCCAATTTTCCAAGTTCAGGGATCCTAAAGAGGATGGGGAAATCCTCCTACATTATTGAAGTCGGAGGGAGAAGATCCACCTTGCATTGATCAGCATCAACTCCAATTTATTAATCAATCAGGCACTTTTTATAACCGTGTTAATTAAGTTCATGCATATTGCAAAATCTGAGCTCACAATAGGTCAGGGATAACACACCAACTCCTCCTTATGTTTCCAATACCAAGATTTGGGTTCTCAAAATTATTTTTGCTTTCCCAAAACAGCCAAAGATGGAATATCTACTTGTTATGAGAAAGCTGCCTGAGAACTCTGGTATGCAAGGTTCTCAAGGCCTTCATGTTTGTCACTTTTACTTGTAATTAAAAACAACCTGAGAACTTCTGCTGTTCACAGAAACAGGCTGTGAGAACCTGTCCCCCACAGCTGCCTTCCAAGCCATCTCTGAAAAAATCTCCAACACTACACCACGACCAAATTCTTCTCCCAAATCCCATTTATCACCATAAATTCAATATCACCATAAATTCAATATCACCATATATTCAATTCAATATTTATCACCCTATATCCAATATCAGCACTCCTAAAAGGAACTGAGCAAAGGCAAAACGAAATCTTGAGGAAAACCAGAATTCTTTCAAAGGCTAAAGGAGCAAGAGGAGAAGAGGGACTCACATTTGGAAGAGGTGCATCCTGTCAGGGGGGAAGGAAAGTGCAGTGTCCAGGAATTTGCAGGCTGCCAGGTACAGGCCCAGCTCCTTGGGCTGCATCTCAGCCCCTTTGCCTTTGCTCATTTTGCTGTTGCTCCTGTGTTTAAATTAAAAAAAAAAATGTCCCACTCAAACTCCAACCCACCCCAGGTTTTTCAGTCAGCACAAGAGGAATGCCCACATTTACACTAAGGAGCTCTTGGATAATTATTTTTATTCTGTAGGAGGCTCTTGTATGAATATTTTTATTTTATTTCTGCTCTGTAGGAGCAAAATAATCTAAAATATACCCAAAAAATGGCACCATGTCAAAATATTCAACTGCTGTCTTAGCATGTATTTTTGTACACAAAATAAAGACTTAGTAATTATACACAAAATACTTAATTATATTTTTAAGCATATCACTATTTTACCTGATTTTAAAAAAAATCTAAATTATGATTTACCAGTAATAGAAAAATAAAAATGCAATAGGAAAATATCCTCTTGGCTCCTCCCTATCCCAGAGAATTAATTTATTAATTTTAAAGAAATCTCTCAAACTCTCCTCCCTATCCTAGAGAATTAATTAAATTAATTAATTTTAAAGAACTCTCTCAAATGGCAGCTCTTACTTTGCCGGTTCCTCTTCCTCAGTTAATTCTTCCTCCAGCTGCAGAAACGTCTGGATCTTTAAAAAAATAATTGTTGAGAAGCTGAAATGTTCACACAACTCAATCCCAACTAAAAGTGATGATTTACATTGAAAATAACCTTTATGACATGTAACAAATGAATAATTCAGGCATGAGATTCCATTAACAACACCACAATTAATCCAAAAAGGAATTTCCTAATGACAATTTAACTTTTCCCCCCCCAAATTGTAGATTGAGGTAAAACATTAATGTGGAAACATTTCCAAGCAGGGAAGAGGAAAAAGCTAAACTGGGAAAAGCCGCAGGCTGATTTTTTCCAAATGTAATTTTTTTTCAAAAATTTTTTTAAATGTAAATTTTTTTTTTTTTCCAAATGTTCAAAAGTTCTTTCTTACCAGTTCTGTGACCATGATTGGCCACAGTGAGGTGAGATGCTGAGGGGAAATCCTCAAGAGGAGAACTCTGAAGAAGAGAAACATCTGGGCGGCCACCAGAGAGGTCTGGCCCACGCGGAGGTTCTCAGTCAGGCGCTCTGGAGAAGCATAAAAAGGGGAAAAAGCAAAAAAAAAGCGGCATTTTCATGAATTTGTGTTGTTTGGGAATTCAAGTGTGGAATCATGGAAGGGTTTTGGGTGGGAAGGGACATTAAAGATCATCCAGTGCCATGGCAGGGACACCTCCCACTGTCCCCAGTGTCCAGCCTGGCCTTGGGCACTGCCAGGGATGCAGGGATGGAATTCCATGCCAGCCCTGCCCACCCTGCCAGGGAACAATTCCTCATTGCCAGGATCCCACCCAGCCCTGCCCTCTGGCACTGGGACCATTCCCAGCTGGGTTTGCACAGGGATCCCTGCCAGGGATGGCTCTGGAAGGAACCTGGACACAGGGAGTGAGTCCTGAGGGGATGGAACTCAAATCACAAGGGGAAGGCAGAGGGAATCAGAGAAAAGGATTAACAAAATCTGGATTTGGGTTGGGAGGGAACTTAATAAAGATCTTCCAGTGCCACCCCTGCCATGGCAGGGACAGCTCCCACTGTCCCCAGTGTCCAGCCTGGCCTTGGGCACTGCCAGGGATGCAGGGATGGAATTCCATGCCAGCCCTGCCCACCCTGCCAGGGAACAATTCCTCATTGCCAGGATCCCACCCAGCCCTGCCCTCTGGCACTGGGACCATTCCCTGGGTGCTGCCCCTCCTGGTGAAAGGTCCCTCTCCACCTTGTGGAAGGTGGCAGAATATTGAAGATGGAGGGAGAAGACCCAACTTTCATTGTTCAGCATCGACTCCCCTTTATTCATCAATCAGGCACTTTTTATAACCGTGTTAATTCACTTCATGCATATTGCAAAATCTGAGCTCCTGACAGGCTGTAGAGAAAACTTCAGCTCCTCCTTTTGTTTACGATACCTGAAGTTAGTTTACTGAAACCAAGATCAGTGTTCCCATCATGATATGAAAAGTTCTCAAAACCTTCATATCTGTTCCCAGACCAACCGTCTGTTCCCAGTAGCAGCCAAGGACAGGACGGTCTGAGAATCTTGTTGTTTATATAAAAGGTGGCTGAGAACCTTAATTATTTACAGGATCAAGCCTGGGAAAGGCTGCTTTACAGCAGGCTTCCATATTTCCCTCAGCTGAATACCTTCATGGCTTCTTTCTTTAAGCCATGTCTGAACCAGGCTCTCCACAGCAAAACACAATTTGTATTTGATCATCAGCTTTGGGCTGAGTTCTTTGCATTGTATTAACTGAGTTGGAATTCATACAAAGCCTGAGTGGGTTTATGGAACACAAAATGTGATCAAAACTGGCATTTAAGGAGAACAACAGCAGGTCAAGAGTGGCTGGAAGATTGCCATGAAATAATTTCATTTCCACACCAAAGATATTGTACTTGCAGGGACCCCTGTGGCAGGGAGGAATGATGGATCTGACTCCATGTTCTCACAAGGCCAATTTATTACTTTATTATATTATATTATATTCAAGAATGCTAAAGTAAACTATACTAAAGAATGGGGAAAGGATACAGACAAAAGGGTAAAAAGATAATAATGAAAACTCCTGACTCCTTCAGAGTCCTGACACAGCTTGGCCCTGATTGGCCAAAGAGTGAAAACAACTCACATGAAACCAATGAAACAATCACCTGTGGTAAACAATCTCCAAAGGAGCAAAACACAGGAGAAGCAAATGAGATAAAAAATGTTTTCTTTTTTCTCTGAGGCTTCTCAGCTTCCCAGGAGAAAACTCCTGGATTAAGGGATTTTTCAGAGAATGTGAATGTGACACAAAGGCCTTGAAACCAAGATTCCTGTCCTTCTTTGCTGAGAAGAACATTTATCTGTTGGAACTCGGGGATTCATAAATTTTGTTCAAAATTAAAAAAAAAAAAAAAAACAAACCCAAAGCATTTGTTGGCAAAGAGGTGACTTTGTTTTCATAGAGAATTTCTATCCTGGAATGGTTTGGGTTGGGAGGGACATCAAAGATCAGCCAGGCCCATGGGGCAGGGACACCTTCATGAACCCCAGGGTGCTCCAAACCCCATCCAGGCTGACTTTGGGCACTGCCAGGGATTTCTGTGGCCACAGGGATTTGTTTGGCAGCCCAGGGAAGGGCAGGGGAGGCTCACCCTGGATCAGGGGCAGGTACAGGTGGTACTGGTCCATCTCCCCGCTGAAGACGGCGAACGCCTGGCGCTTCAGCAGCATGGCCTTCTGCTCACAGCTGGGGTACAGCTTCAGGGCACTGCTCTGCATGGCTGCGACACACAGCACAGTTAGCCACCACCAGGAACTGCCTCCTTTGGAGCTGGACATCAGCCCTGCATCCTCAAATTTTCCAGAAAAAAAACTCTCCTGGGTCAGTTATCCACCCCTCAGGAATTGCCTCCTTTGGGGCTGGCCATTATCCCTGGATACTGAAATTTTCCAGAAAAAACTCTCCTGGGTCAGTTATCCACCCTCCCTCAGGAACTGCCTCCTTTGGGGCTGCCCATCACCCCTGGATCCTCGATTTTCCAGGAAAAAAAAACTCTCCTGGGTCAGTTATCCACCCTCCCTCAGGAACTCCCTTTGGGGCTGCCCATCACCCCTGCATCCTCAAATCTTCCAGGAAAAACTCTCCTGGGTCAGTTGTCCACCCCCCCTCAGGAACTGCCTTTGGGACTGGCCATCAGCCCTGCATCCTCAAATTTTCCAGAAAAAAAACTCTCCTGGATCAGTTATGCACCCCTCAGGAACTGCCTTTGGGGCTGGACATCATCCCTGCATCCTCAAATCTTCCAGGAAAATTCTCCTGGGTCAGTTAGCCGTCCCTCAGGAACTGCCTTTGGGGCTGGACATCAGCCCTGCATCCTTAAATTTTCCAGAAAAAAATTCTCCTGGTTCAGTTATCCACCCTCCCTCAGGAACTGCCTTTGGGGCTGCCCATCAGCCCTGCATACTGAAATTTTTCAGGAAAAAAACTCTCCTGGGTCACTGACCGAGAATTGTAAAAGAAAAAATGCAACTTTGTGATCTCATTTTTCAGCAAGACCCTTCTAAGAGAAATCCTTTATTAATAATAGAATAGGTTTTTCTTCCCTGCAAGTTTCCAAAGACTGTTTTCACAGTTTTAGAAATGACAGCACAAATTTTAATTAAAGTCAGAACCAAATTGCTAACTTTAGCAAGTCAAAAATTTGCAGTTATCTATTTACCACTGGAAAAAAATTCTCTTAATTGAGCAATGCAAAATTCGGATAATTCACAGTATGCATTGTTGAAATTCCCAAGTGTTTGTTCTGTTCATTACCCAGCTCACAAATTATTACAAGCAAAATTGAGCTTTAAAAAAAACACCTAAATTAAGTGAAGAACTTTTAAATGCAGTAACTCTCTTCACTGATAGCTCTAGCAAAAATCACAAATCTGTTCTAACTTAGTTAAACCAAACTTGTCACAGTAGCCCCATCCCGTTGGTGTTTATATATAAATTGCTGGCACACATCACATAATAAAATTTATCTTGTGTTATAACACAATAATTCTTTTAGAAAGGATGAAAAATGCACCCAAATGGCTCAAATGCAAATGGATTTCAAAGTGAGGTAGAAATAAATGATCAGCAGCTGATACTTACTCATCAAATCCTTGAACATGGTTTTCTCATGTGTGAGGAGATGATCAATGATGGATCTCCAGCTGCAGGAGAGAAAGAAGGGATTAAAGATCCAGGGAAAGCTGTGGTGTGGATGCACCTCAGAAATTATTTTGGTCAAACTTTTCATACAAGGAAACAGTTTCAGGCAAAATTTGTGTGCAGACTCTTGTCTGGAGCAGAGTTAGTGCTGAGATTCATTTTTAACATTATCCCATTCCATGAGAAAGAAATAAATGGAATTTTTTCCCCAATGTTACTCTTCTCCTTTAAAGCCTTTCCTTATAAATTCAGAATACAAGCTTGGAGTGCTGCAATTCCATATCTTACTGAGTGCAGGAAGTGTCCATCTGGAAAAAAGATGGATCCATGTACAATTCCAGCACTTCTTTCTTCCAGGCTCTCTTGGTGTAGGCATATCCACTCAGGGAGCTGAGCAGCTGAGCACCAGCACGGAAACTGGGAACGTTGTAGGCACTGGGGGCGAGCACAGAAATGATCAATACGGGCTTTTTTTAAATTCCAAAAGAGATTCCAGCTCTCAAAAGGGTTGGTTTGAATGAGATCTTTAGGAAGGGATTGTTCCCTGGCAGGGCGGGCAGGGGCTGGGATGGAATTCCATCCTGGATCCCTGGCAGTGCCCAAGGCCAGGTTGGACACTGGGGACAGTGGGAGGTGTCCCTGCCATGGCAGGGGTGGCTCTGGGTGGGCTTTGAGGTCCTTTCCAACCCAAAACATTCCAGGACTCCATGCCCTGTGTCCCCACTGGATAACATCCATATTTCCCACATTTGTGAGAAAAACTAGGAAGGTGACAGGGAGAGAGGATGTTTTTGGGCTTCCTGGTGGATCCTGGGAGCTGCCCATGCTCTGCTGCCCATCCCCATCCCCTGACAGGCACAGAAAGGGGAGATCTGAGTAAAACCCAAAATCCCAGGTGGGGCAACCAGAGCTCAAACAACAACAGGTTCAGCTCCTGGGGGAAACACTGCTCAAACCCATCAGAATGGGAACAGAGAATGGAGAAACAAAAAGATGAGGGAGGGAAATGGCAGGAGCAGGGGGAGACTGGCCTGTGGTTCCTCAGGTAGGGGAACACGAAGTAGAGCAGGCGGGAGATGAGGGGCACGGCCTTGTCCTTCTCGTCACTGCGGTACACCACGTCCAGCAGGGAGGCCAGCACCTGCACAGGGACACAGAGCTCTGCACACTCTGCTGCCACTGCTGCAGGTGTTCCAGCCTGGTTCAGGATGGGAATCTGTGCACTGCAACAGCCCCCAAAAGACTGGCACTCCTGTTCAATGTATCAGGAAAATTCTCCTCACAGAACTCACAGGATCACAGAATGACCAGGTTGGGAGAGACCTCCAAGACCATCGAGTCCAGCCCAGCCCCAACCAAATCCTGGCCCCCAGTGCCACATCCAGGCTCTGTTAAACACACCCAGGGATGGGGACTCCACCCCCTCCCCGGGCAGCCATTCCAGAACTTTCTCACCATTGCTGGAAAAACCTTTTCCCTGCTCTCCAGCCTGTATTTCCCTTGGTGCAGCTCGAGGCTGTGTGCTCTGGGTGTGTCAGTGCTGCTGCAGACAGAGCCCAGCCCCAGGTGAGCACAGGCCCCTTTCAGGAGCTGTGCAGAGCGATGGGGGCAGCCCTGAGTCTCCTTTTCTCCAGGCCGAGCACCCCCAGCTCCCTCAGGGCTTCCTCACAGGGTTTGTGTTCCCAGCCCCTCTCCAGCCTCGCTGGCCCCTCTGGATGTGCTCAGTGTCCCAAGGTCCTTCCCAAACTGAGGGGCCAGAGCTGGGCACAGACTCCAGGTGTGCCCTCAGCAGTGCAGGGGCAGAGTGAGCTCCCTGCTCCTGGGACAGACAGGGACAGACACAGGGACACACACAGGGACAGCCACAGGACAGACACAGGCACAGCCACAAGGCCAGGCAGGCCCAGGCAGGGCTGAGGCCCCTCTCTCTCCCTGAGTCTCCTTTTCTCCAGGCCGAGCACCCCCAGCTCCCTCAGGGCTTCCTCACAGGGTTTGTGTTCCCAGCCCCTCCCCAGCCTCGTTGGCCCCTCTGGATGTGCTCGGTGTCCCAAAGTTCTTCCTAAATTTGAGGCCATTTCCTCTCCTCCTTTCCCTTGGGACAGCAGAGCCCAACCCTCCCTCAGCGCCCTCATGTCAGGGAGTTGTGCAGAGCAATTCCCAGAATTCACAGAATCTCAGAATGACCAGGTTGGAAGAGACCTTCAAGGTCATCATGTCCCACCCAGCCCCAACAGCTCAACCAAACCCTGGCCCCCAGTGCCACATCCAGGCTTTGCCAAGGCACCTTTCAGGAGCTGTGCACAGTGATAAAATCCTCAGCTTAAAAACCCCACAGATGAGAGGGCCCCACTGACCTCTGCCAGCAGAGAAAGGGCTTGCACACTGTAGATTGAAGGAGCAGAGGCAGAAACCATTGAAGATGGTGCCACTGATGTATCTAAAAAAAGCAAAATAATGAAGTTTTCTCTTCAGACAGGTTTAAATGCTGCTGTTTGTTAATCTGCTGCCCAAACAGAACATTTATGTGCAAATTGGTGTTCATGAAATATGAAATCATGCAAACCACACATCATCAAACCCCTCGTGCTCCTCACTGCCTGCAGCGGAGGAGAGGGAGCAGCAGAGTCAGGGAAAGTCAAGTTACCATTGACATCCTCCGTGTTGAACTCATCTGGTAAAATCTGAGGCTGAGCTTTCACTTCCAAATTCCTGCTCAGCCAACTGGTCTGCTCCAGGGAAGAACCAGCAATGGTGCCCACAGCCTCCAGGATCTTCTGGGTCACCTCCTGTAATGCAACCAAAGTGGCACCAGGTATTTAACTGGTATGATTAATTCCCAGGGAAACAAGGAGCTGCAATGAAACCAAATTCAAACAAAGCGAGGCAGAGGCCGTAAAATGACATTTTCTGTCATTTTGTTGGCAAGACTCTGAAGCAGAAGGGGAGATTGAATTTCTTTGTTGGCACAGGAAACCCAAACCCAGGCAGGTAAAACCCACCCCGTGTTCAAACTGTGCTGCTGAAATAAGGCAGAACAGGAGGAGGATCCTGCTCTGCTCCTTTCTTTACACAGCTGAGCTCAGAGCCATTCCCATTGCCAAGCCCAGCTGGGAGCTCCAAGGATTAATCAATTTTCCTAGACAGCTTGGAGATTTCAATGTCCACACACACAACTTGAACTCATGACATCTCACTTGTGTTACCAGCTCAGTTCTAAGAAAAATAAAAAAAAACCCAACAACCCAGATTTGAGGAGATTTCAAGCATTTGGGACAAAATTCTGTTTGATTCTCATGTTTGAGTCTGCCCTGTTCACCAGGCCTCAGCCAAAATGCGTGGATGCACATCCAGGCACTCCCAAAAAACAGGAATTCAGATCCAAAGCACAGATCAAATCATCTCCACTTGTCCTTACATGAACAGTGCCAGGTCTAGAACTCAAAGGAGAATTTGAACCCTCTGTACCTGCAGGTCTTTCTGGTCCTTTTTGCTCTCCAGGGTGGGTGTCCTTGTCACAAAGTCATTGAGGATGCTGGGGGAGAGCAGAGCACCCTCAGTTAGGAATTACAATGTGCAGCCCCAGAGGAAGCTCTGCTCTCTGCCACAGTACCTGAGGAGAAGGAAGTGGCCAGGAGGAGCCAAGTTCAGCTGCACTGACTCTCTGAGGAGCCCCAACAAGGGCTGGAAATTCTCCTGCAGGGCTGGGACAGGCAGTCTGCCAAAAAAAAAAAAACCAAACCAAAGCACACCTGAGTGAAGGTGGGGTTAAGGAAAGAACAAAAACCAACAAATAAGAGGAACTTGGTGGCCTGAAAGCTTCAGGATCAGTGCTGCCCTTCCTGAGTGTCGGTGTGACAGCCCTGGCACTCTGTGTGTGTGTCAACAACCAGGGGACAACACAATTCCTGCAGGGAAGTGTTCTGGGACATGGAGATCCAAGGACAGAAAAATAGCAATGCTGGCTGTTCCCTCCTTGGAGTCAAACAGAAAATTCTCTTTTAGAAAAACTGAGTTACCTCTGAATGAAAGCAAAACTGAACTGCAGCACTGGGATATCCACCAGAGAGGATTTCTGAAAAACAAAAGCAAACCCACACTTACTTGTTATCTTCTTTTCTTCTTCCTTTGGCCGTGTAAAAGAGCTGTTTAAAAATGCAGAACATGTCATACCTCCTCCCCCTTGATCTGTGCTGGTTTCTTCACCACCTCTTTGACCAGACACAAGATGGTGTCGATTTTCAGCGTGTTCAGGGCACAAATTAAATCCACCAGAATGAGCTGGGATGCACTGGCCACTGGGAGAATCTGACAAGAGAAAACCAAACACAACACACGCATTTCAAAATGAAATGTCAATCACAGAGCAAAACCAAACCCAGCCCTTGCCATTAAAGGTCTCCCAACACCTCATGAAACAAACTGGATTCTGCCCCAGAGAAAGCAGCAAAGGAAAAGTTCTCCCAGAATAAATAATGATTTCCAGAGAGCACAGCTCTCATTTTCTATGGAAATTGAGCTGATTAATGCTTTAAAATACAACTGGCCAATTGCAATCCAGTATTGAATAAAAAATGGCTTTTACACTCGGATTCAAACCCACAATGTGGGTTTTATTTGATTATTTATTGAGGTTTAATTGCAGTCCTGATGCTTGTTCTAACTAAGAGGATTTCAGATTTTTCAGTCCTATTTAAAAAACCCCAAAGAATCTACAGAATTGAGAACTGACCACAAAAATGTAACATTTGCCTTTATATAGGAAATAAATGGGTGCTTTTCTTTAGCTTCACCTTGGTTTTACTGTGACTCCTGTGAGGTTTTTTGCTGTTCCACACTGCTGCAGTTGCTGCCATCAGCTGGATTCCAAGGTGTGCTGTCAAGGGATTCAAAAAGTCCAATATTTTTGTTCTTAGTGTCTGTAAAATGAAGAAAATAATTATTAATGTAAGGCAATGACCAGCTCCTGGTTTATAAAATATCATTTCTTTTCCCAGGACATACAGAAAATATGGTATGTTTAATCCCTAGGGAAATGAGGAGTTGCAATGAAACCAAATCCCACGTAAAAATAAAAGTTTAAAACCAGTAAAAATAAAAGAACAATGTAAAAATAAAAGAACAATAAGAGAACTCCATGTAAAATGCACTGGGGAGGATGAGAAGATTAAAAAAATCAGGATTTTAAAAGAGCTCCTACCTTGGTTGCTTTGAAGTAGACTGAAGAGGAGCCCTTGGTTGTCCCAAAGAAGTCAGTCGGTCTTTTTTGGGAGTCTTCCCTCTTGATGACCCCCCAGAGCAGGCTCATGGTGTTCACAATCCGGGGCAGCTCCTCCAGGATGGCATTCCTGGCATTCCTCAGGTTGGCAGGTTCAGCTGAACAGGATGACTGGGAGAAAAAAAACCCCCAAAATATCAATTTAAAATCACAAGAGCCTAACAATTGTAGGGAACACATCACATTATAAACACAAAACCTTATAAACCCAAAAGGAAATAAACCAGTTTGTTAATAACAGAGGAGTGATATCTGCACCACCAAGATCTTGATGAACAATGACTGAAAATTCACTTTGCAGGCTGCAAATACAGAAAAATTGATCTGAGTCCTTTCACCTTGAGTCAGTTGGGTTCTTTGGGAGTGCTCTGAGGCCTCTCCAAGGTTATTTCCTTGTGCAATTCCCCGTTTCTGTTCACCTGGCAGGGAAGGGGATGTGCTCTGCTCTCAGGGGTTCCCACGTACCTTTTTTGTGGGATGGGGATGATCCAGAAGACAGAAGTGCCCGATGGTTGTCAGCCCTTCCAGAAGGGTCAGGGGGTAATCAGGAGTCACATTTTCTCTTTTACAAGTGAAGCTTTGTAAGGAAGAAAAAAAAAAACCCAAACACGTTAATAAGCCAAGTGGTATTTCCTTGATTAAAAATTCCTGTTTCTAGTCCATAGCTAAAATTGGAGGGAATATTCGGTGTATTAGGTCAGGAATATCAAAATGAAGGGATCCATAAATCTGGGAGCTTTTATACTTGGATGGGAGGCAGAGGGAGCCAGGAAATATCAGAGCTGCTGCTCCTCTCTCCTCTCTTCCTCCAGGTGCAGCAGGAATTAAGGATCAAACACAGGGACCTACAGTGCTGACCCAGGGGGAACTCCCAGCTCTGTGGAAAGGAGAATTTATGGAATAACAAATCCCCCCTTGTCACAGACACATTTTATGAAAAATCCTTTTCTTAGGATTTGTCCTCCAGAGAAGCTGGGAGGCCTCAGGAACAAAATGTAAACATTGATTATCTGCTGTTGTGGAATGCAACAGGTGCATCTGGGATTGGGCTCATGTGGTTGTTTTTAATTAATGGCCAATCACAGCCCAGCTGGCTCGGACTCTCTGTCTTTGTTATTCATTCTTTCTTTTTCTATTCTTAGCCAGCCTTCGGATGAAATCCTTTCTTCTATTCTTTTAGTATAGTTTATATATCATAATAAATATAAATATAATAAAATATATAAATATATAAATAAATATAAATATATATGATAAATATAAATATATAAATTATAAATATTAATATATATGATAAATATTAATATATATATGATAAATATATATCATAATAAATCAAGCTTTCTGCAACATGGAGTCAGATCCTCATCTCTTCCCTCATCCTCAGAGCCCTGTGAACACGGTCACAGCCCCTGGTGGCTCTCACCTGGCTGATGTTTTGGCAGAAGTCTTCACAGCTTCATTCTCGTACTGCTTGACAAGCTCATCCAGGTTTTTACAGATCTGCACCACAAATGGGGCCACGGTCCAGCCCAAGGACTTGCCAAAGTAGGGCAGGGAGCTGGTGACCAAGGCCACCCACGTGGGGTGCATGCCGTGGCCGTACTCGGGCTGGAGCCCCCTCACCACGGCAGAGACAAACAAGCCCTGCGAGGTGATGGGGTGTGGGTACACGTACTGCATGGCCCCGATGGCCTGCTGGAAGTTCAGAGCCTGCTGCCACTCCTTGGACAGGTCCGGCTGGTTCTCCTGCTCCTCAGGCCTCTGGCCAAGGTGGTGCTCCAGGACAATCAGCACCTGCAGCAGCTTCAGCAGCTCAATCTGGAGAGGGTGCTCGCTCCAGATCTGATCGTGGCCAAAGTTGATGAGGCTCTCCTGGAAGATCTCCTGCTCCTGGGGGTTGGTGCCACCGGCCAGCAGCTGGTAGCGCTTGTGGCTGACGTACATGGAGGCCGAGAGCGAGAGCAGCACCAGCTCCTGCACCTGGCACCGCCCCAGCAGCTCCCGGATCAGCTCCACGCTCCTGGGCTCGCCCGCCTTGGCCGTGCTGGCCAGCTGGGCCATCATCCTGATGAGCACCTCCACGCTCTTGACCTGCACGTCCCTGTTGGCCAGCAGGTCCCTGTGGCTCAGGGGCAGGCAGCAGGGGTAGTAGGAGCGCAGGAAGCGCAGGCACAGCGAGGTGAGCAGCTCGATCAGCAGCGAGTGCGGGCACGCCGCGGGAGACTGAGGCTGCAGCTTCCCGTAGAAGCTCTGCCCTACCAGAGCTTCCTGGTGGCGAGCCAGGAGGTTGTAGATGAGGTTCAGGTGTGCTGTGGAGCTGGTGTCCACACTGGTGGTGGCCACAGCCTCCATGAACTCCTTGGGGTTGGTTTTGAGCACGGCCTCCAGCACGGAGAAGGCGTAGAGCACCCGCCGGGAGTCGTAGGGCTGCAGGTACAGCAGGGTGTGCTTGAACAGGGCCTCTGCCAGCTCCTGCTTCTCCTTCTGCTGCCTCAGCAGCCTGCTCTGCGCCATCTCCTGCAGCTCCAGCTCCATCTCCTCGTCACTGGACAGAGACTCCGAGGCCTGAGTCCTCTCGGAGTCGGCCCTGACGAGGTTGAGCCCCGCGCTGGACCGGGAGCTCTCGGAGGCACTGAGGGAGCTGCCGTGCCCTGGGGCCTCCCTGCCATCGGCCGCAGCCTCCCTGTCCTCGCTGCTCACCTCCTGCAGCTCCAGGGAAGGGGACAGAGAGGAGGGGTTGTCACTGTCGTGGCCTGTGCTGGTGTCTGCAGACTCCGTGTGCTCGCTGTCGTCCTGGTCGCCCTCGGTGTCCTGGGAAGATCCATCATTGTCAGGCTGCTCGGCTTTCAGCTCTGCTTTCTCTGGATCCGTTTCCACTTCTGCCCAAATCGCCTCTCTGTCCACAGTGGTGAACTGGCTCAAGGGAAGGTTTTCCTCAGAATTGCTCTCAGAGATGCCAGACTCTTTCAGAGGGGCCTTTTTCTTGCAAAGCCAATCACGAACATAGTCTGAAAAGAAGATTTTTTTTCATTTAATTTCTATTTTACACATAAAATTATATCACAGTCTGGTTTAGCAGTTATCTTTAAGGGTCATTTAGTCAACACATGTTTTAACTTCAATAAATGATTTTTAAAAAATTTTATAAAGCTACTTCGTTCCAGTCCAGTAATACAGTATAATATATATATATAGTATACAGTACACAGTATATAGTATAATATATATACAGTAGATAGTATATGGTATATATATATAGTGTATATATATTATGTATTATATGTATTATACATTTTATATTATAGATATAATATATAATATATAATATATAATATATATAGTATAAATAGGTATATAGTATAATAATATAGTATAATAATAGTACAATATAATATATATCATATATACGCTATACACTATATACTATATATAATATTTATATATACATAGTATAATAATATATATATTATATATATATATACTATATATATAGTATATATAGGTCTATAGTACAATAAATAATATAGTATAATAAATATAACATAGTACAAATAATTGCATAGTATTTTATATATAATATATATATACTATATACTATTTATACTGTCTATATAAAAGTACTATAATATATTTAATAAATAATCTAGTATAATAAAGTAATTAATTATCTTTCTGATATCCATGGAGTCCTCCTCATCATTTCTCCCTGCCCCGGGGGTGGGCTGCTTTTCCACCAGGCCCAGCAGGACCTGGGGAGGTATATAGTAATATAGTATAATATATACATATATAGAGTATATATACTATATAGTATGTAGCGTGTGCATATATATATATGTGTGAGAGTGTGTGTGTGTGTGTATATATATTATATATATGCTATATAGTATATATATGCTATATAGTATATACAGTGTATATATAGGTCTATAGTACAATAAATAATATAGTATAATAAATATAACATAGTATAAATAATTGCATAATATTATATATATAATACATATATACTATATAGTATATAGTGTGTGCATATATATATATGTGTGTGTGTGTATATATATGCTATATATTATATATATGCTATATAGTATATATATGCTATATAGTATATATAGTGTATATATAGGCCTGTAGTACAATAAATAATATAGTATAATAAATATAACATAGTATAATGAATTTCATAATATTACATATATAATATATATATATACTATATACTATTTATACTCTCTCTATAAACGTACTATAATATATTTAATAAATAATCTAGTACAATAAAGTAATTAATCATCCTTCTGATATCCATGGAGTCCTCCTCATCGTCTCTCCCTCGCACAGGGATCGTACCTGTGGGGGCGCCGCGGCCGAGGCAGCGCAGGGCGGTGCGCTGGGTGCGCGGGTGCAGCAGCAGCAGCAGCACGGGCTCCAGGATCCGCGCCACGTCGCTCAGCGACAGCGCCCGCAGCAGCCAGCCCTGCGCCGCCGCCCCAATGGCCCCGTCCGAGCACGTCAGGCTGTCCAGCACCACAAACAGGGACCTGCGGGCACAGGGTGATGCCTCAGCGCTGCTGGGAGAAATCTCCCAGGAATTCTGATTTAGGTGAAACGGACAGCTTTGAGTGAAGTCTGTAGTTTGCACACACTGCTGTTTGGTCTGACTGCCTGTTCTCACAAAAAGCCTATGCTCGGAGAAACTGCTTCAGCCCAAGGACAGAGATAAGGGAGGGCCTTGAACTGTGAAACAGACAGAGGCTGCTGCGGGAAACAGGGCAGGATCATCCACGAGTTCTTTCTGATACGAAAAAATTATTAGCAAATGTCACATGAAATCAGTGGAATGAATATGCATGAACCCATTGTGAAATTGCATGCATATGGATTTGAGAGGGAGATAAAAAAGGATCTGGAGTTCCCAGAGGTACCATGTCCTATTAAGGAGAATAAGCATAAAACATAAACATAAACACAAACAGAAGCACAATAATAATATTTATGTAATAAACATACCAGCTTTACAACTTTCACAAAAATTGTGGAGTTTGTTTTCCCAAATCAGCAACTTTTCTGGTTTTAAAATCCTGTACTGCATTGATGTGGGAAATGGATTTCTCACACTTTAGTGCATGGATTCTTACACATTATTTTATGGATTAGTGGGTGGATTCTTACAAATCCATTCTTACAAATCTTACAATGCATTCTTACAAATCCACTTCTCACACATTAGTGCAGAACTCTAAACTCCTTATAAAGTGTTAGTTACTGTTGATGCCTGAAGTTTTAGCTTTCATATATTCCAGATTTTGTACTGCTCATACAACTCTGAACTTCATATGAAGTGTTAGCAAGTTCTCCTCAGAGTTTAGTCAGACAAAACAATCTTTTTCCAGGCCCAAAAAGTAGAAAGAGCAGCAAATTGAGGAGAGCAATCTGGGAGGATGGGACTGCATAACCTGGAGCTGTAATTGGACAATTAACAATATGGAAATGAACCAAAACCTAGTAAAAGTGAGAAAACTCCTGACCCAGGGTCCATCTTGGGTGTAGCCCCACTGGGTCTTGTGCTGCCCAAGGTGATCTTTTAAAGGCCTTTTTAAGCTTTTATCTCATTTTATCCCATAGGAAGTAAAACTAAACTAAGATTTTTATTTTTACAAGGAGCTGGTGTTATTTTCTTTGGAAGGAAAATTTAATTCACTCCAAGATTTAAAAAAAAAATGCTCTCCAGAGAAGATACTTCTCCTTTATGAAGCTCTTTCTATTTTTACAGCAACTTCCTTCACCCAAAAAAACCACACAGTGTGCAGAGTGCCCTGCAAAGATAAACTCCAAGGAAGTGGAAAATGTTCCTTTTGTCGATTTTTTTACTCTCCCTACAGAGAACTCCTCCCCACATTAAAGAAAAGAGAATAAAGCACAATAAAATTAAATATAAAAAATGTAAATACCTATCAAAGGAGCGGTTGTGGGAGGTCACTCTGCTGCCTTGGATCTCCCTGGTCAGGTGCCACATGACAGAGAACCTGAACAGAGCCTCCAGCCTTGTCCCCTTGGCAAGGAAAAAAAGGAGATTTAGGGAGGTTTCCAAGTTGAAACAAAATTGGAATACATTGGTTATTGGTGGGAAGCTTTAAAAATGTTTGCAAACTTTGATGTTGCAAAATTGCAAGGACGGGAGAACGATAGCAAAGACTGGTTAAAATATTGTTGGGCAAAATGTTCTGTCAGCTGTTAAAGAACTGTGCTGTCATTGTGTTAAGGAAGGAAAATAATTAATAACTGGCTCACTTAGAATACAGCTTATTGTGAGATCAAATACTATAAAATCAAGCCAAAATAAAGTGATTTTACAGATACTGGTGGAGCTGGGGCAGTGGGAAATCCTGACAAAAACGACAGGATTTGTGCTTGAACTAAAAACCCCAGCTAATATCTAGGCTTAGATTTTGTATCCAGGGATTAAACCCAGCACTAATCCCATGCTGAACAAATCCCAGGGAATTGTAAAAGCATGGACAGAGCCTGTCAGACTCCTGCAAAATGCAACAACCAGCAAAAACCATTCCTCTACAATTGTCACAATTCACTGTAAATCCCTTGAATAAATAAAGCATTTAAACCACATTCCTTCCTATAACATCCTTTCAACTCCAAAAATGAAAAAAAATCCTTAGCTCTATAAAAATAAATTTTTAGATCCAATTCAACATTTTTATACTTAAAATATAAACATATATTATAAAAATCTATCATATAAATACAAAATAAAGATATAAAGTAAATAAATATAGTAATATAAATAAATATATAAATATTTAAGCAATTTAAAAATGTAATATTGTATTATATCACAATATATCCCATTATATCATATTGTATTAATTATATATTATATTATATTTATTATATTATATTATATATTATATATTATACATTATACATTATATATGATATATATACATAATATATTATATAGAATATACTATCTATTATGTGTTATATATTGTATATTGTATATTTTATATTATATATTGTGTATTGTATATTATATTACATTTTATCACATTATATTATATCATATCACATTATATAATATATTGTATTATGTTATGTCATGTCATATCATATCATATCATATCATATCATATCATATTATATTATATTATATTATATTATGTTATATTATGTTATATTATATTATATTATATTATATTATATTATATTATATTATATTATATTATATATTTTTCTCTAAACATTTTTTTTCTCTTTCTCTGAAGTTCCTCCCTGCCATTCCCAGACACACCCTTGGGGAGCTGTGCCTGCTCTCCAGGAAGGAGCTGCAGCTGCCCAGCACCCACCTTGTCGCGGTGCAGCAGGGCCTGGCAGATGATGTCCTCGCAGATGTTGGCCGAGGGAGCCAGGCAGTGCAGCCTGTAGAACAGCTCCACACAGGCAATGTGGTGCTCCCGAGTCTCCTTGTTCAGCTGATTCCACAGCACACAGGCAACTCTCTAGGCAAAAAGAGCAACCAGCTAAATATAAATATATTCATACTTACTTTCCTAATTGTTGTAGTGTGTTGTTAAGTTTCTTGTGTTATTCCCCCAATTTATGTATTGTTCTCCCCTATTATGTGTAAAATGGTTTCGTTCCCCCAGTTTTTCCCGCCAGTGCTAGCCTGTCAGCTAAGTTGCTATAGTAACCGCTATTCATAGTTGCCGATATGTAATTGCTCCTCCCCTGGTTTCCCTTATAAGTGAAAGTTGTTTCCTCCCTGAGCCCAGACAATCACCCCCTTCTCCTCCCAGGTTTCGAGAACCTTCTCCTCTCTGGAGATGGTGGCTGGCTGGGGTCCCGGGACCCCTCCTTTACCTTTTGATTATTGGTCTCCATGGAGTGTCAGTTCCGTGAAGTTCATCCCCTCACCTTTCCCGATTGGTTCCACCTGTACCCACCCCCCCTCCTTTATAATCCTGTTTCACCCCCTATGGAGAAACTTTTTCCCGGTTGGTTTCCCCGCGTTTGGATCCTGCAACACCTTCAATAAACCGATGTTTAACCCCCGGGAAATGGTCAGCTCTGTTCCTCCCCAATACCAGCGGTGTGAGCCAGTCCGCAGCCAGCACAGCCCGAGGCCCTCAGACGCCGAAGGGTGCTGGCCAGGAATTGCAGAGGGGCGTCGGCCTTTCGCCCTCAGCTAGTCGGACTCTAAACTTCGAGCCACATATGCCCCCCTCTGCACCTAAAAACAGCCATTTCCTTCCTGGCTTCCAGTTACCACAAGGCATTCCCAAACTGCCTCACAATGCCAGGATTCTATCAATTAGCTGGGCAGTAAAAAAGGAAAAGAAAACGGACACCTGGTAGAAATCTGTTTTCTCTGAGATCATCTTCAGCACTGCAGGAGCAATGGGAGGAAGGGTGACCATCTGCAGCTTGCCAAGGAAAGGGTTGTGGCCCGACACTTTGTACCTCTTCATCCTGTCCTCAATCACCAGGGCCAGGGACTGGGAGTGGTTGATGACCTCCAGCAGGGTGAAGATGGACACGTTCTGCACGTAGCAGTCGTTGACACAGCAGCAGATTGTCATCAGGGACTTCAGCCACAGGGGGAAGCTGGGGTCACCTCCTGCCCACAAGGGAAGGCACAGAGAGGGTTTGGAACTATTAGAACCCTGGGTGCTGAGAATTTTAGATTTTCTGTGCTGCCAGGCACTGACCCCCAGGAGAACACTGCATTGGCCTGAGGGCCTGGAGAAGCTTCCAAAATTCAATAATAAAACTGAGATTAAAGGTGTGGAGTTTGAACAGAAGTGTGTGATATCACAGGGTGGGAAACTCAGAGTTTCAGGGTTTAGAATACAGGAATAGACAGAAAGCAAGGTGGAGGTTTTGGGGTGAAGGCTGCTCCTTCTTCTCCATGAAAAAAAAAGGAAAAGAAAATGGACACCTGGTAGAAAGCTGTTTTCTCTGAGATCATCTTCAGGACTGCAATGGGAGGAAGGGTGACCATCTGCAACTTGGGTGGTTTTGTGTCATTGGATAAAAAAGTCCCCATTGCAGGCATGGGTGATTGGTTATTGGGTTAAAAGTGAAAATAATTGAGGAGTCATTTCTTAATTGGACAGTTTATCCTTCAAAGGCCTTGCAGAGAGAGACAGGGCTCCATTTTTAGTTTGTTGGAGTGAAGTGCTGCAGAGCTCAGGGTTTGTGAGATGTGACAGAGATAAGAACTGATAAACATCTGAGTCCCAACAAGAAATGCCCTCTCACACATTTAATCCTGACCCAGGCAGAAAAAAGAAGCAAAAGAATCCACATGTAACAACCTCAGGGTTGGGGTCATACTCCCAAAATCCTTGAAGCGAGGTGACAGGAGCAAAATGACTGCCCAGACCCTGTCACCAACAGCTCATGGAATCACAGCAGGTTTGGGCTGGAAGGGACCTTGGAGATGGCAGGGACACCTTCCACTGCCCCAGGGTGCTCCAAGTCTGGCCTGGAACATTTCCAGGGATGAGGCAGCCACAACCTCTCCATGTTTTCCCTTCTTCTCCCAGCAGAAAGCTCTTGCAGGACCCCAACACCTCCAGGATTTCTGTTTTGCCCTTTGTGTTTATTCCCAACCCAATAATATATAATATTCCCAATAAATACTCCCAATTAATCTGTTGATTATTTAGAGCTGCTGGTTTGCTTTCCAGCTGCCATTGTCACAAAGAGCTCCAGAGGGCTCAGGATCCATGGATGCTCTTCCAGGATTTATAAATTATAACTGGAGTGGCTGACATCAATCCAAGCCATCTTTTCCTGAGGGAGCAGTGGAATTATTCTTTAACTCTCTTTAACTCTTTAACTCTTTTTAATTCCCATCCTCAGCCATGGAGATATGGGAATATCATCAGACAGCAGGAATGTGGAGTGAGGTGAGGAACAGAACTCAATTTTCCACTTTCCCACCTCTCCAATCCCCACAAACCTGTTTGTGAGTTAACCTTCAGGTCAATACCAGCTCCTGCCAAGGAATGAACTGGAAATCCAAGCACAAACAGTCCCTCCAGTTGTACAAAATTATTCTTATTTGTTACACACTGAACTCCTTTGAATGCTGAGGGTTTGGGATAAGAGATGATTTTGCCTCTGTTATGGTTTAGAGCTCAAATTTTCCACCTACACCCATCCTTTTTTGGGGACACAACCCATGGACAACAGGGATGGATATCCTGAAAATCCTGAACCATGCAGGGCTGTACAGGCCAGGAGGTCCTTGTCTCTCTTCAGTACTAAATTTTTGAGTGGAATTTAAAAAAAAAAAAATTTGAATTGAAGAAGCTTGGTAAAACTCAGCTGCCAGACACACCCCAGACGCTGAGGTGGGTGAGGCTTTAATTCCCAATTTTCCTTCAGCCCTGTCCAAGGGTTTTTTGAAAATAGCCAAGCTCTCCCTGTTTGCCTCCTGAAAATGCTCAGGAGAGGGAAATTCTTACCAGGCCCCTGGAACAGAGAGAGGTACAAGTGTTCCATCTCGTCCTCAGACAGGTACACTGGGAATGTGGTGCAGTCCAGCAGCAGGTGACAAGCTGCAGAGAAAGCTTCCCTGCAGTCCCCTCGGAGCGGCCCCAGCACCAGCTCCAGGTCCCACTCCTCCTCCTCCTCCTTCTCCTTTTTGTGCTCAGATTGCAGAGCAGTGGAATTCTTGCTCCTGAAGGGCGAGCCCCTGGCTGAGAACAGCTCTGAGAGCATTTGCTTCACCTGGGGCACAGTGATTTGTTTGCCATCCCAGGGACTCTTCTTCTTGCTGCCGCTCTCAGGTAACCTGTAGCCATTCTCCTTTTTCTCCTTCCCACTCGGATTCATCGCCGCAACCCCTTCGGGACTCATTTCCTGGAGCTGCATCCCAAAAATGTATTTGCTGGCAAACTTGGCCACCAGCTCCTGGGTGCAGCGCAGAGTTTTTTGGATGCTCCCTCCTTTTTTCCAGACACCGTCCGTGCCCAGGGTGACGGTGGGCAGCCGCAGGTGCTGGCACAGCTCCGGGGAGGAGGCGCTCAGGCCGATGCCGCTGTCCTCGGACCGGAGCGTGGGGAAGGGAGATGATGTCCTCACCGACACCTGCTCCTCCTCCTCCTCCTCCTGCAGCCCAGCTCTGCTCTCCAGGGCTGTGCCCGCCTCCTCCTTGGGCACCGGGCTCTGCAACAGCAGCAGGGACGTGGTTAAAGGGGCACTGCCAACACAGGAGCCACTTGGAGAACGGCAGAGACAGAAAAAGGAACAACTGATGTTTGTGATTCCCAGCTGCAGGATCACTGTTTATAAACAGCTCCGTTCATTGCCCTATAAAACCAACTACCTGTATATTATATATAATATATTTTATTATTTATAAATAATTATATTTTATATATTAATTTTTATCTATTTTATATCATCAAACAGAGGGATGTGCTCCCTTCAAAGCCATTTCCCCCCAGAGCAGCTCCATTCATTTCCCTTTAAAACCAACTATCTGTAAAAATATATTATATACAATATATTTTATTATGTATAAATAATTATATTTTATATATATTTATTTTTATCTATTATATATATATAAATGGCTCTATAAAGCTCACAATTGACTCATCAGAGGGATGTGCGCCCTTAAAACCCATTTAGCTCCAGAGCAGCTCCATTCATTTCCCTTTAAAACCAACTACCTGTATAAATATATTATATATAATTATATATATTTTATTATGTATAAATAATTATATTTTATATATTTATTTTTATCTATATATATTCATATATATAAATGTCTCTATAAAGCTCACAATTTATTCATCAAACAGAGGGATGTGCTCCCTTCAAAGCCATTTCCCCCCAGAGCAGCTCCATTCATTGCCCTTTAAAACCAACTATCTGTATAAATATATATAATATAATATAATATAATATAATATAATATAATATAATATAATATAATATAATATAACTGATATATAATATATATTGCATAATACACAATAGTCTTTATATATCAATATTAAATGTTATTTCTATATAATTATCAATATTAATAATTTATGATTTATCTAATATATTAAATATATTATATATGTAAGTATTTATTATACATAAATATCTGTATAAACCTCACAATTGACTCATCAGAGGGATGTGCTCCCTTCAAACCCATTCCCCCCAGAGCAGCTCCATTCATTCCCCTTTAAAACCCAGTATCTGTATAAATATATATATATGAAAAAAATAAAAATATATTTATTCTATATAAATATCTGTATAATTGACTGATCAAACAGAGGGATGTGCTCCCTTCAAAGTCATTCCCCCAGAGCAGCTCCATTCATTCCCCTTTAAAACCCAGTATCTGTATAAATATATATATATATGAAAAAAATTAAAATATATTTATTATATATATAAATATCTGTATAATTGACTGATCAAACAGAGGGATGTGCTCCCTTCAAACCCATTCCCCCAGAGCAGCTCCATTCATTCCCCTTTAAAACCCAATATCTGTGTAAATATTGCTCTATCCCATTTATTGCTTACGCTCCTTTGCACACCAACAATGCCCCTTTGTTTTCCACTGAAAGATTCATTGCAGGCCCTGCACACCCAACCAGCTGTGAAGCCAGGCTGCATTTGGTAATTTCAATTTTTAACTATTGCATTCTGCTTCTAAAACCATTTGGATCCATCCTTCTCAAGGGCTGACAAGAATAAACCACAAATAACTCCAACAGGCCAGGACTGAACAGCCAGGGAGAGAAACAAGGCAGCAGAGAGCTCTGGAAGGAGCCAAAGAAGGGAAGTTTCAAAAAAATCTTTATTGTTGTATTTAAGAATTTCATAGAATTATAGTTTGGGTTGGAAAAAATGATCCAGGTCCCAGGCTGCTCCAAAGCTGCTCCAAAGCTGCTCCAAGCTGGCTTTGGACACTTCCAGGGATGAGCAGCCACAGTTTCTCTGGGAATTCCATCCCAGCCCCTCTCCACCCTCCCAGGGAACAATTCCTAATTCCCAATATCCCATCTAACCCTACTCCTTTTTAGTTTGAAGCCATTCCCTGTGTCCTGTCCCTCCATCTTCTGGAAATTGTCTCTCTCCATCCAATTCTGAAATTGGATTTTTTGCAAATTGTCTCTCTCCACTTTTCCTGCGGCTCCCCTCATGTGCAATTGTCATCGAGGCTGAAGGAGATTTATCATTTTAAATTCTGTCCCAAAATCATTGAAACCAAGAGTTTTAAAGGGTTTTTTACCCCTCTCTGAAGGGTTGAAAAATCACCTACCCCGTTGCCACTGCCAGCCTCAGTGTCCAGGTAGGAAGGGGGCATTTGCACCTTGCTGAGCACCTTAAAACAGGTTTTTAAGGCATGAGTGAGCTCTGGCAGCCCCAAGAATTCCATGTTTTCCAGGAGAGACTGCACCATGTAACTGAGCATCTGGGGCAGGTACTGAGTCTGCACCTCTGAGTAGAGCTCCTGCAATAAAAAAGGAAATTTTTTAATTTATTTTATTATTAAAGGAGTTGTCCCATCTCATCCATCCCTGGCAGGGATTATCAAACCCAGCCTCACCAGAGGAATCACATCCAGCAGGAACACCAGCAGAGTGCACAGCTCTGAAATGGTGGGAGGAGCGCTCACGTTTTCCAGAGGATACCTCATCCCCGTGGATTTGTTTCTGGAGTGAAAGGAAACAAATTCCATTCTTATGGAACGGTAAAATTCTGGTTACAAGCAAAAAGCTTTGTTAAAATCAGCACAAAACACTGAACAGCTCTGAGGCAAAGGGTTTCTAACAGGGCAGGGGAAAACATTCTGTCAAAACAACCTCAGCTCTGTGTGGTATGATCAACTGCTAATTTTCAGATTGCAGAATCTTCTTTCTTAGAGTTAGAAAATGACAAAAAGACAGATATCATCTAATCAGAGGGTTGGAAGAGACCTTAAAGCCCATTTAGTATCTTTATTTTATTTTTTTATTTTTTTAATATTTATTTTTATTATTTTTTATATTTATTTTATATTTATTAAGACCTCTCCACCTCCCCTCCCAACCCTTTTTCTTTCTTCTGTTGATTTGGAAGGAATTTTTTTTTTTTGTTCCCAGGTTGAAATTCCCATCTAACTGTTCACCTGGCTGCACTCCTGAATTATTTGTGGGCACAACTTACAGACCTGGCTGGTTCTGCCAGGTGTGATGGCCCTTAAAAGCTGCAGAAAATGTTATTATCCTGGACAGACAGCTCTGAAATGGCATTTTTGAGAGCACAACATAAACACACCTGAAACAATCTTCAAAGCATTTGGTCAGGTAATCCCAGAGGAAATCAGTGCTCAAGGATGTGATCAGCAAATTCACTGTTTTGACAATTTCTGAAGCATTTTTGTTCTCTTTGATTGCGCTGAAATGGAGAGAAAAGGAAAGGAAAAGGAGACGTCAGTGAGGATTCACATCACATGAGCTGACGGACTCAAAAATCTCATTTCCCCTTTCTCTACAAGCTAAAAAAATGTTGATTTTTATTTTTTTTTAAAATCAAAGGCTAAATCATTGTGGAGCTGGAGCACCTTTCAGATGATGGGAGTCACAAGGCTGAGCTCTGTCAGCAGCCTGATGTCACTGTGGTCACTCCACACCCATCACATGCAGCAAAACTTCATTTTTTCTCTGCTAATCCAAGAAAAATCCATTGTGGTAGAGAAAAGGAGAAGCCAGAGAAAAAAATTCATCCTCTGGACAGAAAATCACTTTGTTACCACCCAAAACTTCGTTAAACTCCTTCATTTTAACCAGTAAACTTTAAAAAAATGATGCAGTTTCAGCTCAGAGCTGGAAATCTGTCATACCTTGCCAGGGTGTTGCCACTTTGGTTGTAGCTGAGTTTCAGATCAGAACCCAGGGTGTCTTTGCAGTAGGAATAAAAAGCTCTAAGAACTTCCAGGAACAGATCCCCAACAACCTGTGGCCCTGCAAGGAAAGGGAAAAAAAAATCCAGGAATTGTCCACAGAGGAGGGGAAGAAATAATAATTTCAGTGCCCTAAACCTGGAATAATGAAAAAAAAAATAAAAGTACTGTATAAAACATTGCAATGAGTGCTTTTAAAAATGAAAATATAAAAGTTTAAGTGACTAAGAATAGCAGAAAAGGTCAAAGCTTGCTATGTTTGTTTTGATAAGTTTAAATAATTTTTACATTGTTAAATCCATTTCTAAAGAGAGTGAAAGTCTTAATGGCTTAAGGCTCAAGGAGTCAAACTTTATGTTCTGACTGGGAAGATTAAAGTGGATAATGCAGTTTAGCTGAATATCCCTGGTTTAAAAGGGATTTATGATCCCTTTATTTGTACTTTGGATTAATGCAGACTGTCAGGCAGCCAAGCAACACATCCAGCAAGGCAATGTCTCTCATTTTTTTTCTAAATTAGATTAATCAATACATTTCTAACAGAAACAACCTCTTTGGCAACGTCACTCCCCACACAAAATATTTTTTAAAATTTTTCAAGTCACTTTGGTTTGATTCTTTAGTGCAGAAAAGTGAATTTGCCCTTGAAATAAGAAAGGGCAGAGCCTGATCCTGCTGGTGCTGCACGGACAGACAGAGAGGGAAGGACAGATCCACACAGGGGACAAATGGAGCTCAATACAGACACAGGGGTGGAAGTGCTGCTTCAAAGTGCCCTCAGATGCCAGCTCAAGGCTCAGAACCCCAGAATTATCCAGGCTGGGAGAGCCCTTAAGGATCACCCAGTGCCATCACCCCAATCCCTGTCCCCAAGGCCACATCCAGACTGCTCTGGGACAATTCAGGGACTCCAAACCTCCCTGGGCAGCTCAGCCCAAGGCCTGACCACTCTGACAGGGAAATTTTCTGTGCCAATCTCCAACCTGAGCCTGCCCTGGTGCCATCTGAGGCCATTTCCTCTCCTCCTTTCCCTGCCCCTCCTGGCAGGGCCTTGTGCAGAGCCACGAGGGCCCCTGAGCCTCCTTTGCTCCAGCCCCAGCCCCTTCCAGCTCCTCAGGGATTCTGCAGCCCCTTCCAGCTCCTCAGGGATTCTGCAGCCCCTTCCCAGCTCCTCAGGGATTCTGCAGCCCTTTCCAGCTCCCTCAGGGATTCTGCAGCCCCTTCCCAGCTCCGTTCCCTGCCCTTCACACGCTCCAGCCCCTCCAGGGCTCTCCTGCAGGAGCAGAACTGGGCCCAGCGCTCGAGGGACCCAGCACAGAGGGACAATCCTATTGTGGTCATGGTCCCCTGAATGGAGAATAATTAGTATTGACTCTATGACTGCAGAAGGCCGATCAATTGTTTCATTAAGCTATATTATATTATAATACTGTACTGTACTATACTATACTACACTATCTGACTAAGAAGTTTATAACCCTTACTGACAGTCTGACACAGCTCTGACCTGACTGGCCAATCCCTCAAACACCATCCAGTGTCAAATTAAGAAATCACTCTTTGGTAAATAATCTCCACAACACATTCTACATGTAGACAACAACACGTGTAGCAAATGGAGATAAGAATTGTTTCTCATTCTTTTCTCTGAACTTTCTCACAGCTTCCCAGGAAAATCCTGGCAGAGAACCATGTCTATCTGTGTTCAGAGGATGTGACCACAACACAATCCCTGCCCTGCTCCTGCTGCACACACAATTCCCCACCCAGCCCAGCTGCCCTGGGCACCCCTGGGTTTGTGTCCAGCCCTGTCACAGCACCACCAGGGCCTTTCCAGCCTGAGCAGCTCTCAGGACTCTCTGTCCCAGCCTGTAGGGTTGGGCTTGGCAGAACCCCCAGCCTGGGCTGTGCTGACCCTACAGGAGGGCACAGATTTGCATTTCCCTCCCTGGCATCCATCCATGCTCTGCAGGGCTCTGTGGGAATTCCCAAACCTGGGAATTTGTTCCAAGGCAAGGAACAGCCTCCTGCACGCTCCCACACCCACAGGATTAGGGTTGGGCAGGGTTTTATTAAATCCTGCTCAAGTTTGGGATGAACACTTCACCTATTTCAGGCTTGTCCAGGAGGCTGATAAGGATCCGGAAGGGTTTCAGATAAGCCTGGTGCTGCTCCTCTGGGTCAGCCTCTGGGAATTTCTGATGCAGAATCACAATCAAACTCTAGGAAAGGGAAAACATCACAATGTTATCACAGTGTTATCCATCAGAGGCAGATTGTCATCTTAATAAGGGCTGAAGTGTTGCTAAATTTGATTTTGTTTAGGACTGATTACAAATGAACTCTAATTTTCCATCCAGGGTAAACAAATCAATTCCAACTTCCCATCATCTCTACTCAAAGGCTGATCTTAGCCAAAGAAACATTTTTAAATAATTCAGGTAGTTTAAAATTATTGTAAATAATTCAGCCAAGATGCTTCCCTTTGGTTTCCTTAAATTCCATTAATAATCCAATATTGGGATAAAAACAGCACAGATGGAAATGTAACCACAGGGACAGAGAGGGAAGGACAAACCAAAAATTGAGAATAATTCTGGACACAGTTTGAGCTAAAATTGCAAGGATCATGAATTTATCTGGAATATATCTGTATAAAATGAACACCAACCTCAACCAAGAGATCTTTAGAGTATTTTCCAAAGAAATAAACAGCATGGTCTTCAGAAGTGGTAGAGTCTGGAGCAAAAGTGCCACCTTTAATATCAGAACCTACAAGAAAACACAGGCAGGAGGAGCTCAGAGAGCAGCGCAGAGCACTCAGGGGTTTATACTGAATTTACACTGCATTTTTAATCTTTGGCATTTCAACAGCCCACAGGTCCCAGTTTGAGGGCATCCAGATGTTCAGCACAACACATAAATCAAAACCAAGGCCAAATACTGTGGGAATCACTATTTCTTCCAGAAAAATAAGGTTAAAATAGTAACTTTTAGTCCTTTTAGTCCACTGAACAAGCTGAGGATGGAACCAGAATTTATCAGATACCCTGAGATTCAGAGAGAAATAAATTCACCTCTGAAGAGAAGCCCTGTTCACCAAATATTTAATTGTATTAAGGCACTTAATAAATGGCAAATAAACACCACTTTATCATAATTCATTAACAGCTACAGAAGTGTATTTCAATTTTAAACAATGATTTATTTTTGCTCCAAAGCATGCAGAATATGGAAAATCTCTGGATTTGGCACAGTACCTAGCAGCCAGGCATACAATCTCCTGTTGAGGGACATGTCTCTCCTCAGCAGGGTCTGAGTGGCTGCGGACAGGATATAAACCAGATCAGCCCTTCTGAGCAGGATGGTGCTTTCCTTGCAGTCCTGGCGTGGAAAAAAGAAAGATTTTTCAGCTGTTGGTGAGCACTGAAAGGAGTCAAACTGGTGATGGGCTGGGTTTTGAACTGGGAATAAAAACAGTTTGGGGAAAAGGGAACAAAGCATCAACAGGAAAATGGTTTGTGTGCTAAAAACGGCAAGAATTCACAGGATCACAGAATGACCAGGTTGGGAGAGACCTTCAGGGATTTTGAAGGTTCAAAATTCAGCCATTTGGCAATAACAGAGGTGGGAACTGGGCTGCTTGCACAGAACCCACCTTCCATGGAAAAATCCCAAAATAATTCCCTTACCAAAGCTGTGTAAAATGGGAAAAAGAAGAGGATTGCTTCCAGAGTGTTCCTCTGCACCAGGACATTGGAATCCAGCACTGACACACACAAAGACTTTATCTGGAAAAGGAAAACACAACATTTTATTGGATTTTACCATCAAATTAAGGAAAGGAAAGGAAAGGAAAGGAAAGGAAAGGAAAGGAAAGGAAAGGAAAGGAAAGGAAAGGAAAGGAAAGGTGCGGAAAGGTGCGGAAAGGAAAGGAAAGGAAAGGAAAGGAAAGGAAAGGAAAGGAAAGGAAAGGAAAGGAAAGGAAAGGAAAGGAAAGGAAAGGAAAGGAAAGGAAAGGAAAGGAAAGGAAAGGAAAGGAAAGGAAAGGAAAGGAAAGGAAAGGAAAGGAAAGGAAAGGTGCGGAAAGGAAAGGTGCGGAAAGGAAAGGAAAGGAAAGGAAAGGAAAGGAAAGGAAAGGAAAGGAAAGGAAAGGAAAGGAAAGGAAAGGAAAGGAAAGGAAAGGAAAGGAAAGGAAAGGAAGAAAGGAAGAAAGGAAGAAAGGAAGAAAGGAAGAAAGAAAGAAAGAAAGAAAGAAAGATTCAGATACTTATTGATATACCTCATACCTTTGGATGCCTATGAACGATATCTTGTTTAAATAAGAGGATAATTACAATTTAACTCCTGCACCCAAAGTGAGTTAAAACAAATTTTTGTGGCTATTAAAAGAATTGTTAATATTGGGTTTGTAAGAGTACACAATGTCCCAGAGTTACAAGATGTGAAACCTCCCAAAATGCAGATATTACTCTAATTAGCCTTACACTTATTCCATCACTCAACACAAATTGCTCCCTACAGAAGATTTCCATTTCACTGGAAAAATAAAAAAGACACAAAAGCTCAGAACAGCAAACCCTTTGGGAACTGCACATAAAAGCTGCTCTTCAAATGAAATGGATGGAGCAATTTCAGAGCATGGACCTTTCAGTCTCAAAATATTTTTAATTGCATGGCATCCTGATTTAATCCAGACAAGGCTGGGGTTATGGGGTTGTCTTAGGTTACAGGATGTGGCTGGGGCTGTGTGTTCTGTTTCCATTTTTTGAGCTGGGGCAGTTCTCTGCTGTTCCTGGGCAGTTTTTCCTTTCTCTCTCCCACAGCCAACCCTCCCTCCAGGAGATCTCTGCTGCCCATGGCCACTGAGTGTCCCTGCAGGGCTGAGCCAATCCCAGCATCCCATGGGGAGATGCTCCGCCCAGGGGAGGAGCCAAGCATTCCTGCCTGGATCCAATCTGAGGTGCTGGCACAGCAGCACAGGGTCACTGACATCTTTTCATAAAAACCCTTTCTTTGGGATTTTTCCTCTTCTGGGAAGCTGAGGCCCCAGAAGGAGAATTGTAAACGGTTGTTATCTGCTGATGTGGAATGTAACAGGTGCAACTGGGATTGGCCCACGTTCCATGTTTACAATTAAGGGCCAATCAGGGACCAAGTTCTCTGGGACAGATTCACAGAGAGCTCTCTTGTTATCAGATTCCTATTCTATCCTTAGCTTAGCAGCTTCTGAACTTTCCTCTCCATTCCTATTAGTACAGCCATAATGTGTTATATATCATAAAATAATAAATGCAGCCTTCTGATCATGAAGCCAGAGATTCTCGTCCATCTCTCTCACCCTGAAGACCCTTGCAAAGCCTTGCACAGCACAGCAGCCTTTCCAGTGCATTGCCAGAGGAGCAGCTGCCTCTTCCCCTGGAGCTGCAGAGGAAAACTCCCCCCTTGTGCAGGATCCCTGCTGCAGCAGAGCCACAGCTGGCACTGCAGGAGGGCTGAGCCCCCATGGATGGGGCTGGGACACCCCCTGACACACAGGGGGCAGGGCATGGTCTCACTCTGGCAGTGGTTTATTGTGTATTGCTGCATTCTTATTTTTATCTCTATTTATTTTTTTTATTCCTAGTAAAGAACTGTTATTCCCGTTCCCATATTTTTGCCTGAGAGCCCCTTAATTTCAAGATTACAATAATTTGATGGGGCTGTGCCACCACACTGGCCCACAGCGTGCCAGGGCCTGTTCTGACTCTGGCATTGCTGCTTTGTATTACTGTCGGATCTCAAGATCTCAGTCCTAAGATGCTGAGCCTCCGAGACCACCCTTGGGGGGCTCGGGACTCCTGGAATGTTGCCAGAAGTGTCTGGTGGCTGGACTTTGGTCCTGCACAGGAGACGACAAGGATGAGGGCTTCACCGGGTGAATGGTGAAGGGATTAGTTAATTAGAGGGTGAGACACAAGGTTTAAGATTTATGTACAGGGGGGTTTAGAGGAGTAAGATGGAGGAATTGGGGTGTGTCCTGCCCTCCTTCTTCTTCCTCCTCTCCTCCATCTTCTTTGGCCACGGTGGCACCTTTGGATTGGTTAGTACTGAGAGTACACCGAGTTGTAACAATAGATGGTATTGGGGAAAAATGATAAATATTGTATACGTCACAATGGGTATAAAGATACGTGGCTGCCCGGGAGGGCAGAGACAGTGTGCCCATGGCTGACTGCTGAGCGGATCTTTGTTAGGCTGAAAGAACATCTTTTAGATAAACAATTAATAAACATAAAACCAGAAAGAAGAACTGAAGCCTCTTCTCGTCCTTCGATACGCGGGCTGCCCAAGGCCACCCCCGGGCCTTCCAGGCCCCTCAAACAGCCGAGATAAACCGGACATATTACTGCATTCTGATTTTCATTATTTCTTTGAATTTTTTCTCTAGTTAAGAACTGCTATTCCTACTCCCATATCTTTGCCTGAGCGCCTCTTAATTTCAAAATTACAATAACCTGGAGGAGAGGGTTGACATTTTCCATTTCAAAGGAGACTCCTGCCTCCCTTAGCACACACCTGGCTTTCAAAACCCACACAAGGGCGCAAAATGAACTTACAGTGAGTTTATAATCCGTGCCAAGCATGAATTTCTGCTGCTTGCCAGAGAGCTCCCTGTTGATGTGGCTGACAACGAAGAGGGAAGCAGGGAGCCTGATGGAGGGGCTGCCCAGGACACTGCCCCAGAGGGCTCCATAAAACACCTCCTGGCCCATCAGCAGGGACAGCTTCACCAGCAGAGCATCTGTCCTGTACCCAGGCAGAGAAAAAAAAACCAAAAAACCCCTTTGTTAGCTGATTTTATACCACAGAAATGGAATTATAGAGAGTTGATATCATTTATTTGATGTTTTGCAGCTTTGTGTTGTCGATATTTCCCTTTTATCACAGAATCTTTGGGTTGGAAGGGACCCAAAAATCATCTCATTCCAACCCCTGCCATAGGCAGGGAACCTTCCCCTATCCCAGGTGGTGATGGATGGATCTCACTGTCCAAAAATAATCAAACCCACTCAATTTGTCCTTAAAACAAAGCCTCTGTTCACACACTGGAAAGTTCTTCAGGAAATACCTGCAAATATTCAGCTCTGACCAAACAACTGCAGCACCTGTGATTGCACAATGTTTATTGCCAGAGGTGTGAAAAGCTAAATCAGAATCCATTTAAGCAGATGTTAAAATCTGAAAGGCAATTTTATCAGTCTGGGAGCTGGAGGTTATCCTAAAAATTCCTAAAAATTCCTACTTTTGACGCCAACAGGGTCAATTTTTAAGGCACTGGATGAAGAAAAAGAAGAGATGTGAAATTCCCTGGATCCCTGAGAGTGCCCAAGGCCAGGCTGGACAGGACTTGGAGCACCTGGGACAGTGGAGGTGTCCCTGAGGTTCTTTAAAACCCAAACCATTCCAGGATTCCATGAGGTAAAACAACAAATTGCTCACAGGACACCCTGGAATGAATTCCAGACCATCCCACAGAAAATCCTGGGGCTGCAGCACAGCCCCTGCTCTGGAACAATTTGGTATTTTACCATAAAGGAGGAATTCAAACCTCACATGAGGAATGCAAGGTTGAGAAAAGAGGAAAATCCCAGCTCAGAAGAGGAAACACCTCCCAGCGTGATGGGTTTTTTCATTTCTTTATAAAAAATTTCCTAAAAGCAAGTTTTCCTCTGCCATTTTCTGTGTGAGTGCACAAAGTCAGGGAAATTTGGAGCTGGAAATGGAGTCTGGGCTGAAGCACAACCTCAGCACTTTGTTCTCTTGCAGGAACAGCAGGAGATGGATTAATTTTAGCTCTCAATATTGAAGGTTCTGAAAACACTCTGTGGAGAACCTCACATGAAAAAGAATTGAAAATTAACCTGACACAGCTTCTGACAAGATATTCTTGCACAGAATCACTGCAATGAGTAAACAAAAGTCCCTCATGGAAATTTTTATTTTTAAAAAACCCAATTAAATTAATTTTAACATAAATATTTCCCAAGATTTATGAAATTTATGTCTGATCCTGTTTGTTCAAAGAGGAAAATAATGCCATCAAAAATAGGGGAAAATATGTAAAACCAGAGGTCAGATCTTGGAAGTTCATCTGTTTAAATTTAGTCCTCAATATTGAAGGTTCTGAAAACACTCTGTGGAGAACCTCCCATGAAAAAGAATTGAAAATTAACCTGACACAGCTTCTGACAAGATATTCTTACCACAGAATCATTGCAATGAGTAAACAAAATAACAACTCCCTCATGGAAATTGGTATTTCACAAACAAACAAACAAAACATTGAATTAATTCTAACATAAATATTTGCCAATATTTATGAAATATATGTCAGATCTTGTTTGTTCAAAGAAGAAAATAATGCCATGAAAAATAGGAGAAAAAGGTGTAAAACCAGAGGTCAGATCTTGGAAGTTCATCTGTTTAAATTTAGTCCTTAATATTGAATGTTCTGAAAACACTCAGCAGAGAGCTTCTCATGAAAAAGAATTGAAAATTAACCTGACACAGCTTCTAACAAGATATACTTACCACAGAATCATTGCAATGAGTAAACAAAAGAAAAACTCCCTCATGGAAATTTGTATTAAAAAAACCAAACCCAATTAAATTAATTTTAACATAAATATTTCCCAATATTTATGAAATAGATCCTATTTGTTCAAGGCAAAGAGGAAAATGATGCCATCAAAAATGAGGGGAAAAAATGTAAAACCAGAGGTCAGATCTTGGAAGTTCATCTGATTAATTTTAATTCTCAATTTGAAAGTTCTGAAAATACTCAGCAGAGAGACTCTCATCAAAGAGAATTGAAAATTAATCTAACACAGCTTCTGACAGGATATTCTTACCACAGAATCATTGCATTGAGTAAATAAAAGAAAAACTCCCTCATGGAAATTGGTATTAAAAAAACCCAAACCCAATTAAATTAATTTTAACATAAATATTTCCCAAGATTTATGAAATTTATGTCTGATCCTGTTTGTTCAAAGAGGAAAATAATGCCATGAAAAATAGGGGAAAAGGTGTAAAACCAGAGGTCAAATCTTGGAAGTTCATCTGATTCATTTTAGTCCTCAATATTGAAGGTTCTGAAAACACTCAGCAGAGAGCCTCTCATCAAAAAGAATTGAAAATTAACCTAACACTGCTTCTGACAGGATATTCTTGCACAGAATCATTGCAATGAGTAAACAAAAGAAAAAGTCCCTCATGGAAATTGGTATTAAAAAAACCCAAACCCAATTAAATTAATTTTAACATAAATATTTGCCAAGATTTATGAAATATATGTCAGATCCTGTTTGCTCAAAGAGGAAAATAATGACATCAAAAATAGGGGAAAAAGTGTAAAACCAGAGGTCAGATCTTGGAAGTTCATCTGATTAATTTTAATTCTCAATTTGAATGTTCTGATAACACTCAGCAGAGAGCCTCTCACGAAAAAGAATTGAAAATTAACCTGACACAGCTTCTGACAGGATATTCTTGCACAGAATCATTGCAATGAGTAAACAAAATAACAGCTCCCTCATGGAAATTGGTATTTCAAAAACAACCCAAATAAATTAATTTTAACATAAATATTTCCTAATATTTATGAAATAGATCCTATTTGTTCAAGGCAAAGAGGAAAATGATGCCATCAAAAATAGGGGAAAAAGGTGTAAAACCAGAGGTCAGATCTTGGAAGTTCATCTGATTAATTTTAGTCCTCAATATTGAATGTTCTGAAAACACTCAGTGGAGAACTTCTCATGAAAAAGAATTGAAAATTAACCTAACACATCTTCTGACAAGATATTCTTGCACAGAATCATTGCAATGAGTAAATAAAACTCCCTCATGGAAATTGGTATTAAAAAAAAACCCATTTAAATTAATTTTAACATAAATATTTCCCAAGATTTATGAAATATATGTCAGATCCTGTTTGCTCAAAGAGGAAAATAATGCCATGAAAAATAGGGGGAAAAGCTGTAAAACCAGAGGTCAGATCTTGGAATTTAATTTTTAATTCCCATTAATTCCCTGCCCCATATTTTTGCTAGATTATACAGAAATATTGGAAATAATTCAGCTGCTCTCTCATGTTACAGAATTCAAACAGAATTTATCTCCAGAGCAGTGGTTTGGGAGTCAGGTGAATTATTTAGGAGCCAGAAGAGCTTTAAGAATTTTTTTATTTTTTTCTCTCAGCATTTCTATTTTTAACCCTCCTTTTCCTCTTCTCTTTTTTAATCCTCCTTTTCCTCTTTTCTTCTCCTCCTGGGATGAAAACAGAGAGGAAAGGGATTTTTTATTTCAGCACTTTTCCAGGTCCCACCATTCAAAAAAGCTCTTTTATCGACAGAAATCCGACAGAATTTTTTTTGAGAATTCCCTAGAAAATCAAACCACTGGATATTGCTTCCATGAAAATGGAATAATTAATATTACCTGTCATAAATTTCTGATCCTTCTTCCAGGCCAGGCAGCAGCCCAATGACAAAGGCCTGGAGACCGGGCAGGAGGGATTTTTGGAGAGGGAGAAAATATTTCTCATACAAGCCCAGCAGAACAGGTCTCACTGACATCGCTGCATTTGCCAGCAGAGGGAACAAACCTGAGCTTTAATTAAAAAAAAAAAAAAGACAAAATGAGAGTTAATTTAAATAGATGGAGATGGTTATACCTTAAAAAAAAAAAAAAAATTAAAATGACTAAAAAGGATTCTTAGTGAGCCCCATTTGTGCCTTAGGAAAAAAATAAATAAAATTCAAATTACCTGTACAGGAATAAATCCTTGGCAAGCCATTTGGTGCCAATGATTTTGAAGATGATTTCGTAGGTTTCTAAAGCCTTTAAGTGCACGCCACTGGGCAGGGCTGGGTGCAGGCACTGGGATAATCTTTTACTGATGATCAACCTTCGGGGCAGCAGCGAATATTTCAGGTTACTCTGCAGAGCCTGGGGAGACAGGAGAGGGGAAGAAAAAGTAATAATGAGAAATGTAAAATATCTAATATGTGTTTATTAAAGCTTGGGGAGAAAGGAGAGGAAAAAGTGAAAAAAAAAGTGAAAAAAGAGTGAAAAAGTGAAATATAAAATATCAAATGGCTGTTTATTAAAGCCTGAGGAGAAGAAATAGTTATAAAGCAAAATATAAAATATCTAGTGGCTGTTTATTAAAGGTTGAGGAGAAAGGAGAGGAAAAGAAGAGTAAAAAAAGTGAAAAAAAGTGAAAAAGTGAAATACAAAATATCTAATGGCTGTTTATTAAATGTGAGGAGAAAGGAGAGGAGAAGAAAGAGTGAAAAAAAGTGAAGAGTGAAAAAGTGAAATATAAAATATCTAATGGCTGTTTATTAATGCCTGAGGAGAAGAAATAGTTATAAAGTGAAATATAAAATATCTTGTAGCTGTTTATTAAAGGTTAAGGAGAAAGGAGAGGAGAAGAAGTTATAACGTGAAATATAAAATATCCAATGGCTGTTTACTAAAGCTTGAGGAGAAAGGAGAAAAAATAGTTGTAATGGGAAATATAAAATATCAAATGGCTGTTTATTAAATGTTGAGGAGAAAGGAGAGGAAAAAGTGGAAAAAAAAAGTGAAAAAAGAGTGAAAAAGTGAAATACAAAATATCAAAAGGCTGTTTATTAAAGGTTGAAGAGAAAGGAGAGAAATTAGAATGTGAAATATAAAATATCTAGTGGCTACTTATTAAAGGTTAAAGAGAAATGAGTGGAGAAGAAAGATTGAAAAAAAGTGAAAAAAGAGTGAAAAAGTGAAATATAAAATATCCAATGGCTGCTTATTAAAGCTTGAGGAGAAGAGTTATAACGTGAAATATAAAATATCCAATGGCTTTTTATTAATGCCTGAGGAGAGAGGAGAAGAGTTATAATGAGAAATATAAAATATCTAATGGCTGCTTATTAAAGCTTGAGGAGAAATGAGAGGAGAAGAAATAGTTATAAATTAAATATAAAATATCTAATGGCTGTTTATTAAAGCTTGAGGAGAAATGTGAGAAGAAAGAGTGAAAAAAAGTGAAAAAAGAGTGAAAAAGTGAAATACAAAATATCCAATGGCTGCTTATTAAAGCATGAGGAGAAGAGTTATAACGTGAAATATAAAATATCTAATGGCTGTTTACTAAAGCTTGAGGAAAAAAGAGATGGGTTATAAAGTGAAATATAAAATATCTAATAGCTGTTTATTAAAGGTTAAAGAGAAAGGAGAGGAGGAGAAATAGTTATAAAGTGAAATAGAAAATATCTAATATGTGTTTATTAAAGCTTGAGGAGAAAGGAGAGGAAAAAGTGAAAAAAAAAGTGAAAAAAGACTGAAAAAGTGAAATCTAAAATATCTAATGGGTGCTTATTAAATGTTGAGGAGAAAGGAGAGGAAAAAGTGAAAAAAAAAGCGAAAAAAAGTGAAAAAGTGAAATATAAAATATCTAATGGCTGTTTATTAAAGCTTGAGGAGAAGAGTTATAATGTGAAATATATAATATCTAAAAGCTTTTTATTAAAGGTTGAGGAGAAAGAAGAGGAGAAGAGTAATAAGAAATGACTTATTTCTTATGGGAAATATTATCTTCTCTTGAGGAGAAAGGAGAGGAAAAAGTGAAAAAAAAAGTGATAAAAGAGTGAAAAAGTGAAATATAAAACATCAAATGGCTGCTTATTAAAGCCTGAAGAGAAGAAATAGTTATAAAGCAAAATATAAAATATCTCGTAGCTCTTTATTAAAGGTTGAGGAGAAAGGAGAAAAGAAGAAAGTGAAAAAAAAGGGAAAAAAAGTGAAAAAGTGAAATATAAAATATCTAATGGCTGTTTATTAAAGCTTGAGGAGAAGAGTTATAATGTGAAATATATAATAACTAAAAGCTTTTTATTAAAGGATGAGGAGAAAGGAGAGGAGAATAAAGAGTTAGAAAGTGAAATATAAAATATCTAATGGCTGTTTTTTAAAGTTTGAGGAGAAAGGAGAGGAGATAAAGAGTTTTAAAGTGAAAAATTAAATATCTAATGGCTGTTTATGGAGATGAAAGAGTTTTAAAGTGAAAATTGAAATCTCTAATGGCTGTTTATTAAAGCTTGGGGAGCACAGTGGGAAGAGTTTGAACTCCCAATTGCATTTTTTACAGCAGAACTCTGCAGCTGAGTTTTTATTTGGGATCAGCCATGGAAAAATCGGAAAATAATAATTCTTTAATAATCTTTTTCCAATAAATTTTTCTAGCAAACAATATCTGAAACAAAAAAAAAAAAACAAACTTTGCAACCAGAGCAGAGATGATGAAAGGGGACAAAAGCTCTGGAATTCTCTGTGGCTGCACTGGGCTGGATAACTCACGGCTTTCACGTGCACGTTTAGGACAGGAAATACTTCAATAAGATTTGAAAAAAAAATTTTAAAAAATTTTAGAAAAAACTGTGTGTCCCTTCTTGGGAAAGGGAACTCCTTTCCTTGAGCCAGCAGAGCATTTCAGCAGGGAAATAAATCAGTTCTCTCTTCAAGTCACAGACAATCAAAAAGAAAATTTGCAAGTGAAGGGCACTGCAGGCTTTGCTCAATGGGCAAACACAAACAGATGTGTTGGAGTTCTGGGTGCTGAGAATTCCAGATTTTCTGTGCTGCCAGGCACTGACCCCCAGAGAACACTGCACTGACCTGAGGGCCTGGAGAAAGTTCCAGAATTCAATAATAAAACTGAGATTAAAGGTGTGGAGTTTGAACAGAAGTGTGTGATATCACAGGGTGGGAAACTCAGAGTTTATGGGTTTAGAATACAGGAATAGACAGAAAGCAAGATGGAGGTTTTAGGGTGGAGGCTGCTCCTTCTCCTTCTCCTTCTCCTTCTCCTTCTCCTTCTCCTTCTCCTTCTCCTTCTTCTTCTCCTCCTTTTCCTTTTCCTTCTCTTCTCCTTCACATTCTTCTTTTCCTCCTCCTTCTCCTCCTCCTCCTCCTCCTCCTCCTCCTCCTCCTTCTCCTTCTCCTCCTCCTCCTCCTCCTCCTCCTCCTTCTCCTTCTCCTCCTCCTCCTCCTTCTCCTTCTCCTTCTCCTTCTCCTTCTCCTTCTCCTTCTCCTTCTCCTTCTCCTCCTTCTCCTTCTCCTCCTCCTCCTTCTCCTTCTCCTCCTCCTTCTCCTTCCCCTTCTCCTCCTCCTCCTCCTTCTCCTTCTCCTTTTCCTTCTCCTCCTTCTCCTCCTCCTCCTCCTTCTCCTTCTCCATGGGTTTGGGTGGTTTTGTGTCATTGGATAAAAAAGTCCCCATTGCGGGCACGGGTGGTTGGGTATTGGGTTAAAAGTGAAAATAATTGAGGTGTCATTTCTTAATTGGACAGTTTATCCTTCAAAGGCCTTGTAATGAAAGACAGTTAATTATTTTGTGACTCGTCAGTGAAATACTGCAGAACTCACTGCTGTGAGACTGCAACATAAATAAGAAATCACAAACATCTGAGCCAGAACGTGAATTAGGGTCTGAAGTTCCTTCAACCCTGACCTCGACAGAGGCAGAAAAACAAAGCTGAAAACCAGCACTGATCTTCCAGAGCCTGTGGACATTTGGGATATTTTCAGGATCAGGCAAATTCTTGTCTCTTCCCAAAATGAAATCATGGTTTTATCCTATGGAATCCCATGGTTTTATCCTGTGGAATCCAATGGTTTTATCTTATGGAATCCCGTGGTTTTATCTTATAGAATCCTGTGGTTTTACCCTGTGGAATCCCGTGGTTTTATCCTGTGGAATCCAATGGTTTTATCTTATGGAATCCCATGGTTTTATCCTATGGAATCCTGTGGTTTTATCTTATGGAATCCCACGGTTTTACCCTATGGAATCCCGTGGTTTTATCTTATGGAATCCCGCGGTTTTACCCTATGGAATCCCGCGGTTTTATCCTATGGAATCCCGTGGTTTTACGCTATGGAATCCCATGAGTTTACCCTATGGAATCCCGTGGGTTTACCCTATGGAATCCCGTGGGTTTATCCTGTGGAATCCCATGGTTTTACCCTATGGAATCCCACGGTTTTATCCCGTGGAATCCCGTGGTTTTATCTTATGGAATCCCATGGTTTTATCCTATGGAATCCCGTGGGTTTATCCTATGGAATCCTGTGGTTTTACCCTATGGAATCCCGTGGTTTTACCCTATGGAATCCCATGGTTTTATCCTATGGAATCCTGTGGGTTTATCCTGTGGAATCCCGTGGTTTTACCCTATGGAATCCCGTGGTTTTACCCTATGGAATCCCGCGGTTTTACCCTATGGAATCCCGTGGTTTTATCCTACGGAATCCCGTGGTTTTATCCTACGGAATCCCGCGGTTTTATCCTATGGAATCCCGCGGTTTTATCCTATGGAATCCCATGGTTTTATCTTATGGAATCCCATTGTTTTATCCTATGGAATCCCGTGGTTTTATCCTATGGAATCCCGTGGTTTTATCCCATGGAATCCTTTCCGACTTGAGGCGGTTCTGTTTTGCCTGGAAAAGCAGCAGGAAGTGGAATAACCATCCCTGGAATGAACCCACAGCAGGTGACTTTACCCCGAGCACTCCTCAGCAGGAAGGGGAGGAGATAAAACCCTTGTAGACAGAGAGAGAGCAGCTGACAGGAAATTTATATAACAACATAAATAAATTTACCCAAGAAGAAAAAAAAGGTTGGGATTTTACAACAACAGCAAACAGAAAATCCAACCCCTCCTCCTCTCCCCACAGCCGAGCTCATTTAATCGACGATAAAAACCAGAATCCAAAAATCATTATTTCACATATTTATGGAGTTGCTTTTTTGATACCTGTTATTTTTAAGGCCTTTTACTCATCTGGCACACGAATAATATTATTTCAACATTAAAATCCTTAAGAGTTAATGATTCCTTCCTTTAATGCGAAGATTTCTGGAAAGCTGGACTTTGAAATTTTCTATTTATATTGCTTGGCTTCTATTTGCCCACACCCTCTCTGCATATTTAGAGATAGAAAAGGAGATAATTACAAAAAAAAGCAGGCCAGTGGTAAATTGTGATCATTTATTTATGGGGAGTTTTGGAAGGAATTTGAGATGGGATTTTTAAATTGTTTTTGATGATGTGTTTTGGGTTTTTTTTATTTTTTACATGGGTAAAAAAAAAGTCTGGTTTACATTTTTACAGTGTGGTTTAGAAGGTTACAAGACTTTTAGTTATAAGACTTTTTAAGGAGTTATTGACTAATAAAACACTGTTAATAAGGATATTTATGGTTTTGACCTAATTTTGAAATATTTTGGTTTATGGACTTATACTGTAGTATAAGTTTTCTTAGTTAATTAAAACACATCAACTCATAGTATTGTATTTCAAATTCTGTATCTACTTTTGTAGTTATTTTTCCTATATTTTAAACTTTAAAACTCTAAACTTTTTTTTTACTTAGTTTAACAAGTAAGTTTTTGTTCCATAATATAAATTTATATTATTTTGTTCCATATTATAAATTTATATTATAAATTTATATTATATATATAATATATATAATTATATATATTGTTATCTATCTATCTATCTATCTATCTATATAGAACAAAAGATACATATTTTGTTCTATATTATAAATTTGTTCTATATTATAAATTTCCATTTTCACTTTTAGCACCCAAGTTTTGAAGCCTTTTCCAAGGTTTCAGATTAAATCTTGTGTTTAATTCTAAGTTTTGGTTTACAGGCTCAAAATTCTGAGAGTTTCTTGTATTCTGGATTCTAACAGCAAATATTTTCCCTCTCAGTGTTCAGACTGAACAAATACTATCTTAATATTCCAATATTTAAATATTAACCAGGCAGAAAATTGAAATATTCAGTTTATGCTACAGAGCATCAGCAATATTGGCACCTCAGCTTTGCTTCCAGCATTTCCTGAGGATCTGAAGGAAATAAGAACTCCCTTCCCCAAACATCAGGGATAATGATATTTAATGATAAAGTGAATATTTAGAATCAGGGAATTATTTGGAAAGGAAACTTCCACTATCCCAGGGTGCTCCAAATCCCATCCCTGATAACTGGAACACCAAAAGAGATTATACACTGAATTTCAGGGAAATTGTGATAACCAGTGTGGTGGTTTTAGTTTGAAACTGGGTGGAAATCAGAATTTTGTGTAGTGGTTTTGGTTTGTTAATTTAGGATTTCTTTAATTTTAAGATTTTTTGGTTTAAGGTATTAAAGAGTGTGGTGTGTTTTGGTGTTGGTTAATTAGCCATTATTCTTATTATATAATTAGCAATTAGTTCTTATAATAATTAACAATTAGTTCTTATTTTTTGTTGCGAGGTAGGAAGATAGGATTAGGACAAAGATAAAGCAGGTTGAAAACTTTAAAAGGATATAAAGAAAATTTTACTAAAAGTAACTAAAGGCAAGAAAAGTAATAAGAATGAAACCTTTTAGAATATTAATTTTTCTCCTACAATCTTTCTCTTTTCACTGATAACGTAAAGAAACCAAATTTAAAATTTCCAGTTAGTTTACTACTTTTAAAATAGTCTTTATTTAGTTTAGTTGGGGAGGGAAGTTTTTCTTGTTAATGTTATGGAGACTTCTCCACGAGAGGAAAAAAAACCAGTTGTCTTAATTAATTAATTAATTAATAATGGGGGCACAGGATTAATTTCAAAATTAGAATAAAAGAAGAGAAAGTTGTGGTGTCACTATTTTACCTTGGGTGGCAGAGCTGTGGGACCGGCCTGGTGACACTGGCAAATGTCACCTGCTCTGACCCAGGGACCGGATTGGTGACACTGGCAAATGTCACCTGCTCTGATTGGGGACCGGCTTGGTGACACTGGCAAATGTCACCTGCTCTGGGCTTGGTGACACTGGCAAATGTCACCTGCCCTGATTTGGGACCGGCCTGGTGACACTGGCAAATGTCACCTGCTCTGATTTGGGGACCTGCTTGGTGACACTGGCAAATGTCACCAGCTCTGGGCTTGGTGACACTGGCAAATGTCACCTGCTCTGACTCTGGGACCTGCCTGGTGACACTGACAAATGTCACCTGCTCTGATTGGGGACCTGCTTGGTGACACTGACAAATGTCACCCGCTCTGACCCAGGGACCTGCCTGGTGACACTGGCAAATGTCACCTGCTCTGATTGGGGACCTGCCTGGTGACACTGGGACATTGCAAAACTGAGCAGAATTTTTATTGCTGTAACTTTTTCTTGCTTGCCCTGGCATTGGTGTTGGGCAATGCCCTTTCCTGACCCACAGATGGGGCAGCTGAGAGGGTTTTAAAAACCTTTATTCCATTTTCTGTCTCATGTGAAGGGTGAGACAATACAGATGTTATAATTCACAATCAGAAGCCAATTATTTAATCATTCCAATGCACTGTAAGTTGTATTTTGAAATATCCTGAGCTTCCACAAAAGGAAAAAGAACAAAGAATCAGGGTCCAGGAATGCTGGAATTTAACTTTGGCTGCCAGAGGCGAATAAACTCCAAATCCCATCCCACACCTTCTTCTCTGCTCAGAATTTCTCTGAAATTGGGCTATAAAAATACAGAATTCTCTACAAAAGGAAAAATTGCTATTTTTTGCACCTGTGCCCTAAAATTAAACCACAAGCACAGAGGAATATTTGGATTTCCTCAGTTCCTGGCACTAGAAATCTGTTAAAAATAATTATAAAAACTCCATCAAATCCAGGAAATATTTTTATTTCCATCACTAGAGTTCCAGGAAAAGGCAGCATTAATTTCTAAGATTATCTTCAATTAGGAAATACCTAATAATAGAATCCATAATTCTTGCTAATATATAGTAATCTAATAATCTAATAAAATATCATAATAATAAAATAATATAATAATGAAATAATATAATTATTTAATTCTTGTTTAAACAACAGTGGCTCTGAATACAATGGGACAAAAAGAACCTGTGATCCTTTTTTCCACTGATTCATTTTCCAAGTTAAAAAAAAATTCCCAAACATAACTCCAGCTTCTATAGAAATACCATAAATAGAATTAATTTTAAAATAGGAGAATGAATTTTAAATTTGGTTGTAAGGAAAGTAGGAGTTGGATTAAAATTTGTTTATAATATATAAAAATCTATGTTGTAAATATAAAAATGTTTATCCAAGGATTATAAGATTTATATTATATTTTGATTCCTCCTATTTATATAATATTTCTATACTTACATCTGACCATTTATAATATTTTTATTATTTAGTATCCATATTCTAATAGTGGAATATAATATTTGTATAAACATTAGCTACAAATATATAAATATTATTTATATTATGATAATTTAATTCTTTCTATTGATATAATATTTCTATATTTGCATCTTCCCATTTACATTCTTATTAGAATATTTATATTCTAATACCATAATATATTTATCTAAATTTTAAACATAACTATTAATTATATAAATAGTAAGATATAAGATTTATATTATATTTTGATTCCTCCTGTTTATATAATATTTCCATACTTACATCTGCCCATTTATATGATTATTATTATATAGTATCCATATTCTAATAAATAATATAATATAATATTTGTATAAATATTATGTAATATAATAAATATTATATAATATATATTATATTATATATATTATATAGATTATAAAATATAATATTTGTATAAATATTAGCTACAAATATTATATAAAAATATTTATATAGTAATATTTTAATTCTTTCTATTGATATAATATTTCTATATTTGCATCTGCCCATTTATCTTCCTATTAGAAATATTATTTTCCACTGGTTCCCATTTCCCACCATGACCTATTACACCAACATTATCCAAAATAAACCCCAAATCCTTCCCTTACAAGTTTGGGGTGTGAAATAAAAGAGCAAATTCTGCCAATTCTCTCATGCTCACCCCTGGCCCCTGCAGGTTTGAATCTGAAGGGGAAATTCATCTCTGCTGACCTCAGAATCCCCAAATCAGCCCAAAAAAAAGGGGTAAAAAAGGGGTAAAACTGCAGGAATTCCTCAGGCTCCCCAAAACACCAACAAGGAACAAGCACAGACTTGGGACAACATTCCCTGACCTACTTTGGGCAAGGGATGAGTCACAGAACGAAAAATAAACCAAAATAAACCAAATATTCCTCTGCCTGCCTCAAAGCAATGCAAGGTGGAATGAAATGTCACGTCACATAAAGCTCACCTGCCGTCAATGACAAAATAAAATAAAATAAAAATATATATAATATATAATATATAGTATATTATATATAATATATAATATATCATATCATATAATATAATATACATAATATATAATATATAATATATAATATACCTCATATATAATGTATAATATATACTATATATGACATGTGATATGTAACATATTATATATAACATATAATATATAATGTATAATGTATAATGTATGATATGTGATATATAATATATAATATATGGGATATAATATATAATAGATAATATATAATATATAAAATAAATCTCTGCAGATCTGCCAACTGAGCATTCAGATATATATTATATTATATTATATTATATTATATTATATTATATTATATTATATTATATTATATTATATTATATTATATATATTATATATATTATATATAATATAATATAATATATATAATAATATTCATAAGCACCTCCTGATAAAAATCAACAATAATATTTATAATAATATGTATAATAATATTCATAATAATATTCATAATAATATTCATAATAATATTTATAATAATATTCACAATAATATTTCTATTAGAGGCTGTCAGAGACCACCAGGAGTTCAGGGAATTGTTGGAATCCCAAATACAAAAATCTCAGAATTTTGGGCTTGGAAGCCAAAGCTCAGAATTAAACCCAGGATTTGATTTGAGATCTTGGAAAAGGCTCCCAAACTGAGGTGCTGGAAGCAAAAATGTGAATTTATATTTAAAGCAGAGAAAAGTTAAGCTAAGTAAAAGAAAGTTTGAAGTTTTAAAATTTAAGATATTAAAAAATTAAAAATAGCTAGAAAGGTAAACAGAGAAATTAGAATGCAGCACTGCAGGTTTGTGTCACAACATAATTAGCTAAGAATAATTAGCTACAGCTTACAATGTAGCATGAGTCCATAAAACAAAATATTTAAAGACTGAGTCAAAAACATAAATATCCTTATTAACAGTGTTTTATTAGTCAATAACTCCTTAAAAATCTCACAACTTAAGGGTCTTGTGACCTTTAAATAAAAGCTTTGACTCAGAAAACATTCCAAAACTTGTCATTAATTCTTTTCTAGAAAAGCTTTTTAGCTGCTCTAGAGTGATGCAAAAATTGAATTAATTAAGTTCTTATGAATTTAATTTATTAGAATTAATTTTATATTATCATTATAATTATTATAATATTATTATATAATATATATTATAATATATATTATATATATACTATATATATAAGAATATATATAAAAATATATAAAAATTATAATAAAAATATATAAAAATATATAAAAATATATATAATATATATTATTATATATAAAATATATATATTATATATTATATATAATTATTATATTATTAATTAATTTTATTATTTTAAAATAATTTAATTTAATTAGAATTAAAGTTTTGTTGCAAAAATTTGAATTAATTAGAATTAAATTAATTAAATGAAGTTATATTAACTAAGCAGCATGAAGACAGCAAATACCATTTGCAGGAAAGCTCTTTCACCAGAATTGCTCACTTTTTCATATAAATTTCTCACATTTATTTTTATATAAACATGAGCAATTCACCAGAATTTCTCACATTTATATAAAAAAATACCAACTTAGCTCCTTCCATTATTTTTCTCGAGTGAATTTTTAATTTTTTGAAGTGCTGGAAATGCCAGAAAAGTTTATAACAATACAAATATCACAAAGAAATAATAAAATTCCCCTCCCACTGTACCTTGTTGAGCTTGCCAAGGGAAGAGATCAGGTCTGCCCATTCACTGGATGATTCAAAGTTCCTCAAAGCTTTCTCAATTGCTGAAGAATAATTCCTGTATCTGTAATCCCCCAGCAAATCCTGCTCTTCTGGATCCATCCCGGCTGCTCATAGCAAGGTGGAGCCTCCTGGAAAAATCAGATGTGCCAAAGAGTTACAAAAATCACCCAAATTTCAGCTCTGCCACAGCTGAGATCATAAATATGGAGCAGCATTGGCAGCACAATAAACGAGTTAAAATTTCAATACAAAGTTAAAAATAATTCTCAAAATTATTTTGACTCCCCGCTGGGTTTTCCAAGAGAAAATTTTGAATTTTTCAGTCACTTTTTCAGTCACATTTTCCCATTCCACACACAATAACAAAGGGGAGGATTCCAAAATCTCCCTTCAAGGAGTTGGGAATTGCCAATTCTCAAGTTATAAATTGAGAATTTAGAACTCATCCCCTCAGCTCTGGAATTGGGAATATTCCTGGAGCAGGGAATGGGGAATATTCCTGGAGCCTGGAATTGGGAATATTCCCTGTGCAAACACAATTTCCATGGGGATTCCTGCTCAAGGGCTCTCAGCCCTCAGTAAAAGGAGCTCCAGGTTAAAAATTTCAATACAAAGTTAAAAATAATTCCCAAAATTATTTTGACTCCCCACTGACCTTTCCAAGAGAAATTTTGAATTTTTCAGTCACATTTTCAGTCACATTTTCCTATTTCCTTTTGGGAAGGTGTTTTCTCATCCCACAAACAATAACAAAGGGGAGGATCCCAAAATCTCCCTCCAAGGAGTTGGGAATTGCCAATTCTCAAGTTGTAAATTGAGAATTTAGAACTCATCCCCTAAGCTCTGGAATGGGGAGCCTGGAATGGGGAATATTCCTGGAACATCAAAATATTCTTAATATTCTTCTAGAATAGTTTAAAAATGCTTAGGTTTAGGTTTAGGTTTAGGTTTAGGCCAATCCTTGCTGCTGAAGTCCAAGATATTGTGCCAAAATGCCAAGCCATGCATTATAGTCTCCCTCTAGTTCAACAAACCACCCAAAAACATATTTATATTTAAAGATCAGCTGCTCAGACCTGATTTCCCTGTGTTTTGCAAAGTATTTAGGTTAAAAATTCAAATACACCTGGTTTAGAACAATGGAATCCAAGCTTGGTTGGGTTTTCCCTACTTAAAAAATCCTTCCTTCTCTCCTTTGCTGCCTCTGACCCCAGTTCTGCTGGAAAACATCAAAATATTTTTCTAGAATAGTTTAAATATGATTAGGTTTAGGTTTAGGTTTAGGTTTAGGTTTAGGTTTAGGTCAATCCCTGCTGCATCACTGATACAGAAAGGGAATCACAGCTCTGTCATAAAATATTTTATATTTCTGAAGGACATCTGCATTCAATCTCCTGCTGTTAGGACACAAAAATAAACCCAAGCCATCCTCCACGTCCTTTAAAACATTAAATTTGTTGTAATAAACAACTTTAACTCCATCAATAGAAGGGGTTTGGTAAGAAACCCTCAAAAGCAGAAAAATGCTGAATGAAATTAAATCCAGAAAGGATTTTAAGTGCAGGTTTAAGGCAATTTTGCACTTCCCTGAGCAGGATTGAGGCCTTGCCAATAAAACCTCTCTGTGCCAGCCAAGCCAGACCCACCTCCATGGAAAAATAAAATTATCTCACAATGTCATCAGGGCCAGATTGGCTTGGTTTGTTTGGCTACAAAGAGGATTTAATATTGTCTTTATCAGGATGTTTGCAGTGCTGCTCACAGCACAGAGAGTGAAATCAGGGAATAACATTTCATTTATCTGGGATCCAGCTCTGCTTGTTCCAAAAAAAAAAAAAATTAAAGTCAATCCTCCCATAAAACCCAACAAAGTGGAAAAGCTGCAAGATACTGTCAGCAAAAATTAGGAGTAATTTGATACAAACAGTGGGCAAGAAATTGAACTTTATTTCCTTCATCTCATCTAAGGATCTTAATCATGGATTGTTTCCACTGCTGAGGGCAAAGCAGGAGTGGGAAATTTTTCAGGGCTGCTGCCACTTCCATGGAGAGGGGATTTGTGTGGGGCAGCTGCTCTGCTGACAGGACACATCAGCTCTCAAGGTATTTATTTAATTTCAGGATTTCTGCAGTGAAATGACAGGTAAAGGGTTGATTTCCACCCAGGACAGCAGGGATGACTTAGCGTGGGTTGATATTCCCGCACCTCAGCTGCCAGATGGCAGCAAGGTTGGCTGAAAGCCAGTACTTGAAATAAGGTAAATATGATCATGTTTGTGCTTGGATACTAAGGCAGGAAAGTAAGTAATAACATAAAATAATTAAAAACCCATTCAAACCCCACTACTTGCTTTTTGGTTAGTGACCTTTAGGCGCACAACCCAAATCCCAGGTTACAAACTTCCCCAGCAAATCCCGATGTAAATAATCATTTATCACTTCCCCCACTGATGCTGCCAGGCTATTTTCAGCGGTCAGGACGAGGAGCGACGGCCAGGAATTAACCCAGAAAATCCCACCCCACCCCGAGGAAAAGCTCCTTCCATGGAGGCGGCGGAGAACCACGGAATGTGCCGAGCTGGGGAAGCTCCGTCAGGATCACCCAGATTCCCCAATCCCACGCTGGGCACCCCCGGCAGTGCTGTCCAGAGGCTCCCGGGGCTCTCGGGCCGTGCCCGTTCCCGGGAATGCCGCGGGTGTCCCTGGCTGGGGCCGTTCCGAGCCCGCCCGTGTCACCGGCTCCAGGTGAGCGCCGTGGCACGGCCGGGTGGGGACGGCGATTCCCTTCCAACCCCGCCCGTTCTGCGATCCCGGCATTCCGGCCGGGCCAGCGCTGCCCCCCCAGCCGGGTCCCCTCCCCGCCACCGCCGCCTACCTGCGCAGGGCCCCGCTCCTCCCGGGGCCGGCGGCGACGAGAGGGGAACCGGGCGGCGGCGGGGCGGGAGCGGCTCCGCAGTCCCTATGGAAACGCGCCCTATGGGGAGCCGGTGCTATGGAAATGCGCCCTGTAGAAGCCCGGCCTATGGAACGGCGCCCTATGGAAATGTGCCCTATGGAGAGCCGGCGCTATGGAAGCCCGGCCCTATGGAAATACGCCCTATGGAAGCCCGGCCCTATGGAAGCCCGGCCCTATGGAACGCCGCCGCCCCCGCCCGCGCCGCCAGGCCCGCAGCGGGGCCGCACCACCGAGCGCCGCGCAGGGAGCGCCGAGCCATCGCGGTGCGGGAGGGCTCCAGCTGTGCCGACAAGCCGAGGGCTCTGGCGTTGTCACCCGGTGTCGTTGTCACGCGCTGTCGCTGTCACCTTTCTCCCGGTGTCACTCTCTGTCGCGTCGTGCCACAGCACGCAGCGCGTCACCTGCTTTTCCCCCCCCCGGAGAGAGATGGTACAGCCCGGCGGGCAGCCAGGGGCACTGAGCGCCCTCTGGCGGCGCCGGCGGGCACTGCGGCTCCGCATCGGGAGAGCTCCGGGAAAGACCGGGAGAGGTCCGGATGCACAGGGAGAGCTCCGGGAAACACCGGGAGCGTTCCGGGATGCACCGGGAGAGCCCCGGCATGCAGAAAGAGAACCTAGGATGCACCGGGAGAGCTCCGAGAGAGCCCCAGGAAGCCCCGGGAGAGCCCCGGGATGCACAGGGAGAACTCGAGATGAACCGAGAGAGCTCCGAAAAGCACCGGGAGAACCCGGAATGAATCGGGACAGCTCCAGGAAACACCAGGGGGGCCCCGGAAGACCCTGGGAGAACCCCGGGAAACGCTGGGAGAGCTCTGGGATGCACCGGGAGAGCTCCGAGAGAGCCCCGGGAAGCACCGGGAGAGCCCCGGGAGACACTGGGAGAACCCCGGGAAACGCCGGGAGAGCTCTGGGATGCACCGGGAAAGCTCCGGCATGCACCGGGAGAGCCCCAGGATGTACCGGGAGAGCTCCGAGAGAGCCCCGGGAAGCACCGGGGGAGCCCCGGGATGCACCGGGAGAGCTCCAGGAAGCCCTGGGAGAGCTCGAGGATGTACCGGGAGAGCCTCGGGATGAACGGGGAGAGGTCCGGGAAACATCGGGAGAACCCGGAATGCACCGGGAGAGCCCCGGGATGCACGGGGACGTGAGAGACTTACGGCTCACTGTTTTAAATTTTTATAAAAGTTCATTAAGAGATAAAAGAGATAAAATCCAGCACTGGGTGCTTGGCTATTTGCCAAAAGCACACGGTTAACTTCAACTATGTTTTATTTTAAAAATATTTTCATTTTCATATATTTTATATTTTTATATATTTTATTTTTATACATATTTATATTTTAATATATTTATATATTTTATATTTTTAAATATATATATTGTATTATATTTACTGTTACATTACATGCATATTCATAAGAGTTCATACATATTCACACATTCCTGTGAGTTTAGATGTTCTTTTTCTTGGTTTTAACCTTTGACTTTTCTTCATGCTATCTTGTACATTAAACTAATATATTTTATATCTTCTTCTGGTTCCATCCTGTTGTATTTTCACTCCCTGATAATGAGAGTCAATAATTTTTTTTTTAAGTGCTTTGGTCTCTGTTTCTGTTATCTTGTCTTTCAGGAAAGATCATTCCCAAATCCATCTGAGAAATCGCCTAATTATTTGATTCATATATATTAAAAATATATAATTATATATATATATATATTGACATTGATAAATTATATTCATATATTGATATATTCATATATTGTGGAAATATTATTGAATCTCAGTTTCTCTTCCCCTTTCCTTGTTTTTTCCTTTGCCATCCCTTCCCCTCTTCTTCCCCTCTTCCCCTTCCCCTTTTTTTCTTCCCTCTTTCCCTTCTCTCTTCTTTTGGGTTTTTTTCCTTTTTCCTTTTTCTTTTTTTTTTTGTTTTAGTTTTTTTGGTTTTTTTGTTTTGTTAACATGCAGGCAAAAAATCCTGGTTGCTCAAAGCAGCTGGAAAAAGAATTTAAAAATCAAGGGAAATGCATGAATTCAGTTATTCAAGGTGAGAGAAGAGAAACTGTTCAGATTTAGACTATGCTGTTTCAGAAATGCCCCCTGATAAGTTACATTAAATATTAAGTAACACATTAAACATTAAGTTACATTACATTAAATAAAATAAATATATTTAGTGTTACATTAATGTACTGTTTTCCTTTCTTGGCACCACCTGCCTCTCCCCTTCCTTGCTAAATTTCAGGAATTTAACCATTCCAAATTGCAATGCCACCAATTCACATTTCAAATTCTAAATTTTAGAATTCTTCTTGGAAATGCTGCTCAGAGCCTCTAAGCAGGTGCTAAACTGAGCAAAGAATTTTTTTTAATGATTTCCTTAAGACATTAAGTTTATGTCCTAAAATATGGTGTATTTCTTATTATGTTTTCCAATTTCTTTCTCAGGAGGGAGAGCTGGATGACTTTTTAAGGTCCCTTCCAACCCAGAGATTCTGTGATTCTGTGGTAGTGACATGCCATGGAAAGAGCAGTAAATCACATCTAGAAGTGTTGTACAGGACAACAGCCCATGACTATTTAATGATTTTATTATTGTTGTTGTTGTTGTTGTTATTATTATTATTATTATTATTATTATTATTATTATTATTATTATTATTATTATTGCTATTGACCCTTAAACTTCACAGAGAGCAAGGGCACTACAATCTGAGAGCCACAAAACCATTCCCACACAACAGACCTGGGAGAGAAGTAGGGGAGGCAGTTAATAAAATAAAATAAATTAAAAATAAAAAAAGAAAAAAAAAGAGAAAGGACGTAAAGAATTGATAAATTTGGGTTGGACATTGCAAATTCTGTGCAGAGCCCTGCCCTGGCACTGTGCCCCATCCCAGGGTACATTCCCTCTTCCGGGGGCAGCAACTGCTGCTCCTCCTTCCCTGAATCCCCCTCCATATCTGCAAAACATCTCTCCTGTCCTTCCTTCTATTCATCCCATGGGAAGCTGGTGAAAATTACCAGATAATGGTCATAAATAATAATTTAAAAACCCATAAATGGCTTATGTATTTACATATTAGCTTTTGCATGTTGTTATTGATCAGAAGTATTTAGATGTGGTATAAATTATAACTGATTAGCTACTTGTAAATATCATATCATATCAATCATATCATATCATATATCAATCATGTCATAACCATCAGCTTAAAGATGCAATGTATGGCTCATAGAGGAATGGAAGCCAACGACCACCTGGAAAGATGATGAAATTGCTGATCTCAGCTTCTTGATATTTGCTGATTGGGACTAACTAAGCACATTGGAAAATGCTTGGTATCTACTTGGTAAAAGCAGTAGATATACTTTGCCCAGTTGTAAGTGATGGGTGCTGTGAGTAGGGCAGTGACTACCTGGCTGCTTCCTTGCTTTATTTATAAATAAAGATATAAAAATGAAATTCGGTTTGGCTATGTACATTTTCTATCATACTCCGTGTTCATTTGTCCCGTCTGGGCAGAGAGAAGTTGCATTGCAGCCCCTGCCCCGCTGGGCTTCCCGTGCCCGGCTGTCGCTGCTGGAGGCAGGGCCGAGCCCCGGTGCCCGGCAGAGCCCTGAGGGACACCCCTGCTGCCCGGGCTCCCGCGGCTCCTGGAGCCGCTGCCCACGAGTGCCCGGCCCGTCCCTGCGGCCAGTTCCTGGTGCCCTGGGCAGCGCAGGCAGCAAAGCCAGGGCTCTGCACTGTGGGGCTGGGGCTGTCCTGGGGCAGCGTGGCCAAAGCCTCTCAGGGCTCTGGGCACAGCAGGGGCCAAAGGCCACAAGTGCGGGGCTGCTCCCAGCCACTTCCTGGCTGCCCCACTGATGTTGGGCTGCCCCGGGTGGCCCTTGGTGACACAGGCACACGGTGTCGGGGCCCTTTGTGATGTGGGACGTGGTGGTGGCCAGAGAGCCTTGTGACATCAGGGAGCCCCGGCCTGGCTGAGGGTGTCTAAGGGGCTCAGAGCCCTGCGGTGCCCAGTCGCAGGAGAGCCGCTCTCTGTGCAGGAAGCAGCTCCCTGTGTCTGTCTGCGCTGGACGCCCACAGCGACAGAGGCCGACAGCGGCAGACGAGGACAGCGAGGAGGACAAAGGCAACTCCAACTCCCGGTCGCCAGCCCCTTGCCCAGCTGGCTGGAGGCCCCCAGCGGGCAGTGGTCGGGGGCAGTGGGCAGGTCAGTGCTGCCCCTGTCACAGACTGAGGAGGAGGAGAGGCCCTTTGCCCAAGTGGACTGTGAGCTTTCCCAGTGGGAAGGTGACACTGAGGAAGAACTTTCCCAGTGGGAAGCTCTGCAAGAGACATACCCGAGACAAGTGCTGAGAGTCTGAGAAATGTCCCAGCGTAGATCCAGGAGCAGCCCAGAGCTGTACCAATGCCAGGTACGTGTGAGAGTTGGGGAGGTTTCCCAGTGCAGAGGTGGGACACACCAAGAGCTCTAGGAAGGGAAAGAAACTGTCAGTGTGGGAGCTGTAGCAGTGGGGAGAGTCCTCAGTGAGATGGACCAAGAGGAGTCTGAGCAGGAAAAATGTTTCACAACCCAAGAGATAACCCAGTGGGAAATAGACATGAGAGGGCAGCAGGAGTTGGGACGGGGAGAAGACAAAAGATCCCATGAGCTGTCCCTGCAGAGAGATGGGAGTGTCCCAGAGGATTCCCAATGGGACAATGCCCAAGAGCTTTCCCAGAGGGAAGGTGAGAGCTACCAAGACCTCCGACCATGGGGACAAGATGTGCACTGTCACATGTCCCAGTGGGAAGACAGGAGAGAGCTGGGATTGTCCCAGGTGAGAGCCAGCAGTGCCAAGGAGCTGTGCCAAGGAGCAGACGCTGCAGCCCCAGAGCTGCCCTGGTGGGACGATGGCAGTGAGGGAAAGCTGTCCCAGTGGGAGGGAGATGTGAGCAGGCAGGAGCTGTCCCAGAGGAGAAATGCCCTCAGCTCTGAGATGTGGGACAGATCCTTGCTGGCAGTGAGTGAGGAGGAGTCTGAGCCTTGTCCCGCAGGGGGCCCAGCTGTGGCAGCCCCGTGGGCACAGAGGTGGCAGCCCAGGCAGTGCCTGCCCCAAGCAGCGCCTCTCCTTCCCTACAGAGCCCCACGGAGGCCGAGCCGGCAGCTGCTGCCCCAGCGGGAGCTGCTGAGGAGGAGGAGCCCCTGGAGCTTCTCCTGTCCCAAGGGGAAGATCTGGGAGACCAAGAGCTGCTGCCGGGGGAGGATGATGTGAGCTCCTGTTCTGGGGAGGAGCCTGTGGGCTCATGGAAGGACGAGGAGAGCTCCCAGCTGTGTCCTTCACCCTGCGATGAGGGGCTGTCTCAGGTAGAAGAGGCCATGGAGCTCTCTCCAGGTGAGAGCAACACCGAGCCAGAGCTGTCCAAAGAGGAAGAGGCAATCGAGGACATCCCAGAGGACAGCACAAGTGACCAGGAGCTGTCCTCAGTGGAAGAGATCATCAAGGTCATTCTAGAGGACAGCGTGAGTGACCAGGATCATTCTGAATTGGACGCGGCCATCGAGGTTCTTCCAGGGGACAACACGAGTGACGAGGAGCTGTCCTCATTGGAAGAGGACATCGAGGATATTCCTGAGGACAGCATGAGTGACCAGGAGCTGTCCTCAGTGGAAGAGGACATCGAGGCCTCTCCAGAGGACAACAAGAGTGACCAGGAGCTCTCCTCAGTGGAGGAGGACATCAAGGACACTCCAGAGGACAGCACAAGGGACCAGGAGCTGTCCTCAGTTGAGGAGGACCTCGGGGACATTCCAGAGGACAGCATGAGTGACCAGGAGCTGTCCTCTGTGGAAGAGGACCTCGAGGATATTCCTGAGGAAAGCACAAGGGACCAGGAGCTGTCCTCGGTGGAAGAGGAAATCAAGAACACTCCAGAGGACAGCACAAGGGACCAGGAGCTGTCCTCGGTGGAAGAGGACAGCAAGGTCTCCCCAGGGGACGGAACACATGAGGAGAAGCTGTCCCCCCTGGAAGATAACATTGTGGTGGTTTCAGGGGACAACCTGACTGATGAGGAGCTGCCCAAAGTGGAGGAGGCCATTGAGCTTGGTCCAGAGGACAGCACGGCTCTTCCCCCAGAGGGGCCCAGCTCTGCCAGCCCCGTGGGCACAGAGGAGGCAGCAGGGGCAGCCGCAGCCCTGCCCAGCTCCTCTCCTGCACCGGGCCATCCCACAGAGCCCGAGCCGGCAGCTGCTGCCCGGTGCGGAGCTGCTGAGGAGGCGGCAGCGGGGTCAGTGCTGGCAGTGCCCCAGAGGATGAATGGCTCCAATGAGGAAATGAAATTTTGGCAGTTCTTGGATGACCTGGAGCCTTTCCTCGTTGGAGACCCAGAGCGGTCCCAGGAGGTGTGTGACTGTGAACGATGCATGGGGGAAGATCTGTCCCACACCGAGAACAGCACCGGGACCAAGCCCTTGGCCCCAGAGGAGGATGAGTGGGGCGAGGTGAACATCCTGGAGCTGCTCCCAGAAGAGGATAAAGACCAGAAATGGAAACTTTTTGGGGCAGACGGGCTCCCAAGTGCCTTTCCCTCAGGAGGCCTGGGCCGAGTGCCCGGCACAGGAGCCGTGCAGCCAAGGGCCGGCGCCTGCCCCGCACAGCCCCCCCGGCCCCTGCCCTGCCCCGCTGGGATTCCCGGCCCCCGGGGAGCAGCCGCAGTGGGCAGGGGCCGAGTCAGAGCTGTCCCTGGAAGGCAGCCAGGAGACCTCGGCTGGGGACAGTGACTGGGACGCCTCCCGTGAGGAAGGGGAAAGAGAGTCAGAGCTGTCCCAATGGAGAGACTCTTCTGTGGAAGAAGTGTCCCAGCTGGAGGATGATGTGAGCTCCAGCTCTTGGGACTTCTTGGGAGCCACTGTGGGCCCAGAGAAGGAGGAGGACAGCCAGGCTTGTCCCGCAGAGGGGCCCAGCTCTGTCAGCCCCGTGGGCACAGAGGAGGCAGCAGAGGCAGCCCCTGCCCTGGGCAGCGCCTCTCCTGCCCCGGGCCGTGCCACGGAGGCCGAGCCGGCAGCTGCTGCCCGGGCCGGAGCTGCTGAGGAGGCGGCAGCGGGGGCGGCGCCTGCCCCGCACAGCCCCCCCGGCCCCTGCCCTGCCCCGCTGGGATTCCCGGCCCCCGGGGAGCAGCCGCAGTGGGCAGGGGCCGAGTCAGAGCTGGCAGGGTCAGAGCTGTCCCTGGAAGGCAGCCAGGAGACCTCGGCTGGGGACAGTGAGCCCTGCCCTGAGTGGGACATCTACAGTGTGGGAGAGGAAGAGGAGTGGGCAGTGGCAGGGTCAGAGCTGGCAGGGCCACGGCCGTTCCTGGGAGGCAGCCAGGAGACATCGCCTTTTTCCAGTGAGCCCTGCAGTGAGAGAGACATCAACAGCGAGTGAGAGGAAGAGGAAGGTGAAGTAAAGTCCCTGCCGTCACTGCTGTGGGCAGACTCCTCTCTGGAAGAGGTGTCCCAGCTGGCAGCCCCTGCCCTGGCCAGCGCCTCTCCTGCCCCGGGCTGTCCCACGGAGGCCGAGCCGGCAGCTGCTGCCCGGGCCGGAGCTGCTGAGGAGGCGGCAGCGGGGGCGGCGCCTGCCCCGCACAGCCCCCCCGGCCCCTGCCCTGCCCCGCTGGGATTCCCGGCCCCCGGGGAGCAGCCGCAGTGGGCAGGGGCCGAGTCAGAGCTGGCAGGGTCAGAGCTGTCCCTGGAAGGCAGCCAGGAGACCTCGGCTGGGGACAGTGAGCCCTGCCCTGAGTGGGACATCTACAGTGTGGGAGAGGAAGAGGAGTGGGCAGTGGCAGGGTCAGAGCTGGCAGGGCCACGGCCGTTCCTGGGAGGCAGCCAGGAGACATCGCCTTTTTCCAGTGAGCCCTGCAGTGAGAGAGACATCAACAGCGAGAGAGAGGAAGAGGAAGGTGAAGTAAAGTCCCTGCCGTCACTGCTGTGGGCAGACTCCTCTCTGGAAGAGGTGTCCCAGCTGGCAGCCCCTGCCCTGGCCAGCGCCTCTCCTGCCCCGGGCTGTCCCACGGAGGCCGAGCCGGCAGCTGCTGCCCGGGGCGGAGCTGCTCAGGAGGTGTTGCCTGGTGCTGCCCAGGCCAGGAAACGTCCCTCCCGCTTCAGGCGGGCGCTGCGGGCGCTGCGGGGGCTGTTCCGCTGTCCCTGCCTGAGGCCGCGGCCCGAGGAGTAAAACAAATTAGTAAAAGAAGCCAAAAAGATGAAGGAGATGAGGAAGAAGAAGATGAAGAAGGCAGTGAAGTGAAGATGAAGATGATGATGGAGACAAGACCATGAAGACCGAGTTGGAAAAGATAATGAAGAAGAAGCCGCCTGTCTCAGTTTTGAGACAAATTGAAGAGAGGATACTCCTGAATGAAATGTCTCCTCTCAAGGCTTCCAGCAATTGCCCTCCACAAAAAGAAAATGCATACCAAGAGAGGAAAGTAGCAAAACCCAAATGCAAGAGTTTATTACGACAGAATGCTCACAGAAATCTCTCCCCTGGCCCCCGAAGACCCAAAATTCCTGGAGAACGGGGCGAACGTTGGAGCAATTCCCCTCCCCAGCTTGGGGTGCGAGATGGCAGCGGCTTTCCCGCTGAGGGCGGTGCAGCTTCCCCAGAGCAGTTCCATGCAGCAGCAGGCACAGCCCTGGCGGCTCTCTGGGCTCCCGCACCTCCTGTCCAGGGCAGCCAAAGCAGCGGGGCTGGAGTCTCTGGCTGTGCTTTCTGTGCCCGCCGGGGCTCCTTGATGCTTGGGGCTGGAACGGGACGGCCCCGCTGCCGCCGGTGCCGCTGCTCTGGTGTGGGAGCAGCCGCTGTTGGGTTCAGCTGGAGGGGCTGAAAGATCGCTGCTGCAGCTCCTCCAAGGCAGGCAAGGGAAAAGCTTTTGCATGGGCCGGCAAAGCCAAGCAAGCCAAGCAAAACTGCAGCAGGCAGAGGCAGGAACAGCTGGGCAGTGAGGCTTGGAAAATGGGCAGCCAAGGAGCCCAAAGCTCTTCCCTTGCCCGCCCCACACACACCCGGCCCCGGGCCTGGAAGGTGCAGCAACCATTTCTGGAGCACAAAGCAGAGGCTCCTGGAACGGACTCTCAGCACAAACCACTGCAAGACAACGGCAAAGAAGACAAACTCAAAGAAGACCAAGAAGATGAAGACGACAAAGAGGAAGAAGACAAAGAGAAAGACAAAGACAAAGACGGAGAAGACAAGGCCGAGAAGGCTTATTGAAGGATCCTTAGAAGAAGAATAGGAATAAGAATTTAGAAATCCTTAGAAAAAGAAGAGTACTAGGAATAGGAATAAGAATTTAAAATATGTAGAAGAAAAAACGAATAGGAATAGAAATAAGTATAGGAATAGGAATAGGAATACAAGTTTAAAAATACAAAGAAGTAGTAAAGAAGAAGACTAGTAAGAGTAGTATGAAGACGAAGAATAAGATTAAGAAGCATAAGAATAGAAAAATGAAGAGAAAATTGAATGAATAAATAAAACTAGAAAAATTATAATTTTATTTAATATTGTATATTAATATTATAGTCTATGATATAAAAAAAGTAATGGAACATATACTCAAATTAGCATATATTCTAATGTCCCAACACTGTTCCCGTTCTTGAAGAATCTGTGTGTTTTATAATAAAGTTTCTAAAAAGGCACAAGAACAGAGTGCCCAGATTTCATTTGCTGTCGCTCAGCGGTGCCGATGCATTTCCCCAGGCAGTGGCACGGAGTCCCCTGTGAGCAGGGAGTGCTGAGCCTCAGCCCGGCGGGAGAGTTGCCGGCCAGGCGGGCAGGGCAGGGCTGGCGCTGCTCTCTGCAGGCCAACTGAAGGCGCCCGTTGGGGCCGGCTGAGAGAGAGCTGTGCTGGGAGAGAGCCCTTGGCAGCGGGGCTGTGCAGCCGCCAGAGCGGAGCCAGCACAGCCCCGCGGGGACGCTGCCCGCGGCCCGGCAGCCCGGCTGCCTCAGAAGGGCAGCGCCGGTTGGGCGTGGGCCAGGAGCAAGGGCTGCTCTGTGCCGGGCTTGCTGTGCCTGTGGAGGTGCTGCAAAGGCTCTTCTCCCCATTTTCACTTCTAGTTTGCACCCAGAACATGCAGCAGAAGGAACTTGCTGCTAAACCAGTGGCTGAAGCCTTGCCACCTCTGCTCCCTGTCCCTGCCCAGGGCCTGCTCAGCAGAAAGCAGCTGTGGAGTCACTTCTGGAGTCCGTACAACTCCTACACGACGCAGCGCTTGGGGCTGGCAGGGACCTTACAGCTCATGGAGTTCCAGCCGTTTATCTCCTGCTCTGGGTCTCTCTAACAAGAATTTTCTCTTTCTCTCCCTTCCTCACACTTCTTGCGCAGTCAAATCTGTATTGTTGAATAAATTCCGCAGTTGCGCTCCTATGGTCCCATTTGCCCCTTAATTGGGGCAGAGCCATCTCCCCCTCATTGCATGGTGACACATGGGCAGGGACACCTTCCACTATCCCAGGCGGCTCCAAGAACCATCCATGTTTTCATTGTTTTAGGAGAACTTTCACAGAATCCCAGGATCACAGTGCCAGGGCCGGGAGCTTCTGCTCAGCCCCTGCAGCAGCTCCGTGTGGGACAGCAGGGCCGGGTCCTGCCTAGCCCCGGGTGGCGCCGCTGCCGTCCCGGTGAGGCCGCGCTCGGAGCGGCCCCGCGGCGCTGCCGGGCCCTGCTCTGTCCCTGGGCTCGGGGCTGTGTCCCAGCTGGGCCCTGCTCTGTCCCTGGGCTCGGGGCCGTGTCCCTGCTGGGCCCTGCTCCGTCCCTGGGCTCGGGGCCGTGTCCCTGCAGGGCCCTGCTCTGTCCCTGGGCTCAGGGCCGTGTCCCTGCCGGGCCCTGCTCCGTCCCTGGGCTCAGGGCCGTGACCCTGCAGGGCCCTGCTCTGTCTCTTGGCTCGGGGCCCTGTCCCTGCAGCCCTGCAGGGCCCTGACCTGTGGGCACACGCAGCCGGGATTGCTTGTGGCCTTGCTGGTTGCTGTTTCCGTTTCCAGCAGGAGCCACCAAGGGGACTGTCAGCAGCTTGGGGTTTATTGTCAAATCCTGTGGTGCATAGAATGTCAGAAAATAAAGATAGTGCAGAAGGTAGTCTCACACCTGAGGAGTTGCAGCTGTACTAATGACCAAAGATTAAGAACAAGCCTGCCCTTCATAAGCCACAGCTGTGTCCAATAAGATGATGAGCGCCACAAAAGAGTGGGTTAGCTGGTTGAGGAGAGAGTTGGAGTTTGTTGGCTGTGCTGTACAGAAGACAGATTCAGTGCTGTGAGGAATTGCCCATGAGAAATCACCAAGAAAGTACAGAACCTTTGCAATAAGATGACAACAACATCTCACACAGCTGGGCCCAGGGGTAACATTGTGGCAGCCAAGCCCAGCCCCTGGGGCCGCCGTCCCAGTGCATTTGGAAGGGCACGGACACAATTTCAGCGCCGTCTGTCTTTGTGCTCTGTGAAAAATGGTTTTGTGATTTGTGTTCATTGGTAATTGTATGTGCTGTGTCAAAAAGAGACGCACAGAACGGCTTTGAAACTTTCTGATCCAATAGCTAAGTAAAGCATGAAAATAAAAGAGGTATAGTAGAGTAAAAGAGATGAAGTGACAAGACGACTGATGCTTAAAAAAATAGAGGAAGTTATGGAAAAGCAAAGAGATATTGCACGAAAGCAACTAAACGCTTGTGTATAACGAAGAGCTTGATGCCCTTAACCAAATCACGTAGCAGATCCAGTGTAAGGCCTCCCTCCAGGCAAGGATAAAAAGGAAGCCAATGAGCACGTGGAAAGATGATGAAATTGCTGATCACAGCTTCTTGATATTTGCTCACTGGAACTAACTAAAGACATTGGAAAATGCTTGGTAGGCCTAAAACCTGTAGAACGACTTTGCCCCAGTTGTAAGCGGTGTGTGCCGTGAGTAGAGCAGTGACTCCCTGGCCAGCCAGCACTGCTTGCTTGCTTTATTAACAAGAAAAGGTCTAAAATTGAAATTGGGTTTAGCTATGGAAATTTTATGTCATGCTCAGTGTTTGTGTGGCCCGTGCGGGCGGAGCGGGGCTGGCGGGAGCCGCGCTCCCCTCAGAGCCCCTGAGGGCGGCAGCAATGGCGGCGCCGCTCCCTCAGCGCCCGGCCCCGGCCCCGGCGGGCGGGGAGCCCTGGGCAGCGCCCTGTGGGCAGCAGGGAGCGAGCCCCGGCCCTGCCTCTGTGCCCGTGGCGCCGCAGGGGCCAAGGCAGAGCTGCAGGAGTCGGGGCCTCATGCAGTGCCCCGAGGCAGCTGCAGTAGCCGGGCCCCGGCCTTGTGGCAGCGCAGGAGGCTCTCGTGGTGTCGCTTGTCCAGCCCGGCCGGGTGTCTGTGCATGGCCCTGGCCTTGGCGTTGGCCCTGCCCGCTGGGCTTCCCGAGCCCGGCAAAGGCGCCCAGGCCGCGCTCCGTGCCCCGGCTGTCGATGCTGAAGTCAGGGCCGTGCCCCGGTGCCCGGCAGAGCCCTGAGGGACACCCCTGCTGCCCGGGCTCCCGCGGCTCCTAGAGCCGCTGCCCACGAGTGCCCGGCCCGTCCCTGCGGCCAGTTCCTGGTGCCCTGGGCAGCGCAGGCAGCAAAGTCAGGGCTCTGCACTGTGGGGCCGGGGCTGTCCTGGGGCAGCGTGGCCAAAGCCTCTCAGGGCTCTGGGCACAGCAGGGGCCAAAGGCCACTGTCCTGGTTTAGGACAAATTAGGGGAAATCTCCAAGAGGGAGCCCCCCAGAACAAAACAAGCCTCCAACCACCCCTCCCCCAACACCGGGTTCGGGAAGGAATTTCTCGGAGGAGCAAAGTGGAAAACAAAACCTATTTATTTACAAGTAACAAAAGAACACTCCCCAACACAAGAAAAGAAAAGGGACCAGACTGTGTTGTGGAGGGCGCCGAATCTTCTCTAGCAGGCTTCGGGTGTCCTGGAGCTCGCAGGTCAGAATCCGCAGAATCCGGAGCCGGTCCAGTATCTTCAGGGGAGGGTAAGAAAGAGAGAGAGAGAACAAAAGAAAAAGGAAAAAAAAAACAGCGCAAAAGCAAAAAGCAAGCAAGCAAGCAAGCAAGCAAGCAAGCAGCTAGCAAAAGCCAAGCAGCAAAAGCCAAAAGCCAAAAGTGCCTGGTCACACCCCCCCCCCCCCCCTCCTCTCTTCCCCATCCCGCCACAGCCAGACTGCCGGGGGGGGGGTGGGGGGAAAAGGCACAGCTGCCAGACATAACACACGATATTGGGATAAAGGCTGTCACCCCACGACACTCCACCCCTTATCCCATATCGTGAACATACAATAAAAAACATTCATTTCACTTACTCACACCTTTTGACACTTACGCATTCCTCTCATCTTACTTGCTCAAACCTTTGACACTTACAGTTTCCTTCTGTCTCACATTCAACAAACAATGACAGTCATATATGAGTCTCATCCCACAATCAGGTCTCCCTGAGGTACACACCGTGTTGTTCCATCTTTCTGCATTATCCACCATGTATTACCTGGTCCTTGAGCAAAGACAATCCCACGGATGGGTTTGTCTGTACTCGAGGCAGGGTTGATCCATACTGTCTTTCCCAACAAACCTCTGACATGGGCCACTGGGGCTTTATCCCCATCTACTATATTAAGGAGCTCAGACTGAGCAGGACCCGCTCGGTTGGTGGAACCTCGAGTGTTAACTAACCAGGTAGCCTTTGCCAAATGCTGCTCCCAGTTTTTTAAAGACCCCCCTCCCAATGCCTTTAAGGTGGTTTTTAACAATCCATTGTACCTTTCCACCTTCCCTGCAGCTGGTGCATTGTCGGATCTCAAGATCTCAGTCCTGAGATGCTGAGCCTCCGAGACCCTGGGGGGGGGCTCGGGAGTCCTGGAATGTTGCCAGAAGTGTCTGGTAGCTGGACTTTGACCCTACACGGGAGACGACACCTTTATGAAGACGAGAGGGCCTCACCGGGGTGAAGGGTGGAAAGATTAGTTAATTAGAGGGTGAGACACAAGGTTTAAGATTTATGTACAGGGGGGTTTAGAGGAGTAAGATGGAGGAATTGGGGTGTGTCCTGTCCTCCTCCTTCTTCCTCCTCTCCTCCATCTTCTTTGGCCACGGTGGCACCTTTCTATTGGTTATTACTAAGAGTACACCGAGTTATAACAATAGATGGTATTGGGGAAAAATGATAAATATTGTATACGTAGCAAAGGGTATAAAGATAGGTGCCTGCCCCGGAGGGAGACACAGAGTGTGCCCATGGCTGACTGCTGTGCGGATCTCTGTTGGGCTGAAAGAACATCTTTTAGATAAACAATTAATAAACATAAAACCAGAAAGAAGAACTGAAGCCTCTTCTCGTCCTTTAAACACGCGTGGTGCCCCAAGGCCACCCTCAGGGCTTCCCAGGCCCCTCAAACAGCCGGGATAAACCCAGACTTGGCGTCCCTGGACGGACCACGAACCACCACAACCTTTCGGGGGAAGATAAACCGGACACTTGGCGTCCCTGGGTGGACTCGAGACCACCACAAAACCTTTCGGGGAGATAAAACCGGACATTTGGCTTCCACTGGGTGAGCTCTGACCACCACAACCTTTCGGGGGGACCACCACCACCTTCAAAGCCCTGAAGAAAAAGAGAGAGAAGAAGAAAAAAAGCCAGCAGAGACTGCAAAAAAACAGCAGTCACTGAGAATTCCATCTCTCAGTTTCTGCCGAAGACAATCGTAGCAGAACAGCCCGGACTGGAACCAGAAGGCGCCCTGGGTCCACCTCTCGTGATCTGCTGGACAGATCGAGACGTCCAGACTGCTCTGGCGACAGATTTGGTAAGAAAGCCTGAAAATAAGAACATGGGAGGCACACCTTCCCAGGAACAACGGGAAATTTTGTCCACCTTATAAGGTGTGACACAAACATACAAAAAAAAAAAATTAATTAGCTCTGGCCTTAAAAGGCCAGGGAGGAAAACCCCCGAGACGCACCAGACGTCCGGGGGGGGGCCCTCGGAAGAGGGGGGAGCAGGACTCCGGAAAAAATTAGCTCTGGCCTTAAAAGGCCAGGAAGAAATAACCCCGAGACGCAGCAGACGTCCGGGGGGGGACTCTCTGAAAGAGAGGGGGGAGCAAGGCTCCAGGAAAGAAAAAATTATTAGCTCTGGCCTTAAAAGGCCGAGTGGAAAAATGCTCTTGGAGAAAAAAGAGCAAGAAATATTATTAAAACACCCGGTCCCAAAACCCAGAAACCCTGGGAAACTCCCAAAAAGCGTCCAAAAAGTCCAGAGAGCATGGAGGACTCAGGGGCAGAGGGAGAGCAGGGGGGAGGTGAGAGGGGACCGGGGGAGGCGCTTTCTCGCAGCCAGGCAGCGGCGGAGCAGGCGGGGAGCGCGGGTAAAGAAAAAACAAAAGACGCGTGTTCAGATACGGCTTTGCTAAGCTCAGGGCCGGGGGGTGCAGCGGCCCCGGGGGCCGGCAAGGTAGCAGAAACGCCCGCGGCGGGCAAAACTCGCAAAAAACCCGGGGGGGAGAAGCCACAAACCAAAGCCGGGGCGTCTGACCCATGCAGCGAAATTAGGGGAATTGCGCAATCCCAGAAAGCTGCGGCGAGACGCAAGAGGCGCGCGGTTGTGACGCAAAAAAAAAAAAAAAAAAAAAAAACCCGGTGCGAGTCGCGGCGGGCGCGGGTGCCGGCGGGGACGGCCGCACACACCGACATAGGGCCACACACACACACAGCGTCGGAGGAGGAGGAGACAGTCCGGGGCAGACCGAGGGGGGAAAATTCAGAGGCGGAATAAAAAGGGAGAGGAAAAAATTACCTCGGGAGAGACACAGAGCAGCTCGGAAAGCACGCATGCGCCGAGCGCGGGCGGGGGCGGGCCAGACCCCCGGTGACGTCTCAGGCGAAGAGGGGCCCTCTCCAGACTTGGTGCCTTTGGTAAAAACCCTCGGGGTCCTAAGCCTCTCCCCTCCTGGGGAGGCTTGTGTGTTTTCTAACCCTATTGTCAGTTAAATCAAAAACCAGGTAACCCCTGAGTGCACGACATGCCAGATCGGTTCAGCAGAGCTACAGCATCATTTCGTAACAAGTCTGCAACTATGCAACGATTTTCCTCAACAAGATATAAGAAGAAACGAATACTCAGACAAAAGTCGGGACTCAGACTGCAAAGGACAACTCAGAAGAGAAACAAGAGAAACGAAAGACTCTGGGGGGTTTTCCCTTTGGGGTCTTGAATATTTCTGTATAAGAACGAAAGACTCTGGGGGGTTTTCTCCTTGGGATCTTGAATTGCAATAGGCAATGGGATAAATTTACCTATTACAGGGGAAACTGACAAAGGATCATATATTGATCAGCTGGTAGATTTTTTTGACATTTCTCCCATTTGGAGAGGAATTTTAAGGGCAGATCTCTTTGACATTTCTCCCATTTGGAGAAGAATTTTAAGGGTAGGATTTTATGTTTTAATAGTTTAGGATTTTATATTGTAATAGCTCTCCTAGTCCTCATCCATGTCGTCCCAGATGCCATGAATCGGATTGTAAAAGAGGTTTTCTTGGGGCAAACAGAAGGGGGAGATGTCGGATCTCAAGATCTCAGTCCTGAGATGCTGAGCCTCCGAGACCCTGGGGGGGGCTCGGGAGTCCTGGAATGTTGCCAGAAGTGTCTGGTAGCTGGACTTTGACCCTACACGGGAGACGACACCTTTATGAAGACGAGAGGGCCTCACCGGGGTGAAGGGTGGAAAGATTAGTTAATTAGAGGGTGAGACACAAGGTTTAAGATTTATGTACAGGGGGGTTTAGAGGAGTAAGATGGAGGAATTGGGGTGTGTCCTGTCCTCCTCCTTCTTCCTCCTCTCCTCCATCTTCTTTGGCCACGGTGGCACCTTTCTATTGGTTATTACTAAGAGTACACCGAGTTATAACAATAGATGGTATTGGGGAAAAATGATAAATATTGTATACGTAGCAAAGGGTATAAAGATAGGTGCCTGCCCCGGAGGGAGACACAGAGTGTGCCCATGGCTGACTGCTGTGCGGATCTCTGTTGGGCTGAAAGAACATCTTTTAGATAAACAATTAATAAACATAAAACCAGAAAGAAGAACTGAAGCCTCTTCTCGTCCTTTAAACACGCGTGGTGCCCCAAGGCCACCCTCAGGGCTTCCCAGGCCCCTCAAACAGCCGGGATAAACCCAGACTTGGCGTCCCTGGACGGACCACGAACCACCACAACCTTTCGGGGGAAGATAAACCGGACAGTGCATGATAGGGGATATGGTATACCCACTCAATGCCATGTTCCCTAGCCCAAGTATTAATAAGATTGTTTTTAAAATGAGTTCCATTATCCGACTCAATTCTTTCGGGAGTACCGTGCCTCCAAAGGACCTGCTTCTCAAGGCCCAAGATAGTGTTACGGGCTGTAGCATGGGACACAGGGTAGGTTTCCAACCATCCTGTGGTGGCTTCTACCATGGTTAGTACATAGCGCTTGCCCTGGCGTGTCTGGGGCAGTGTGATGTAATCAATCTGCCAGGCCTCCCCGTATTTGTACTTAGACCACCGCCCCCCATACCAGAGGGGCTTCAGTCGCTTGGCCTGCTTAATGGCAGCGCACGTCTCACAGTCACGAATAACCTGAGAAATACTGTCCATGGTTAGATCCACCCCTCGGTCTCGTGCCCACTTATAGGTGGCATCTCTACCCTGGTGGCCTGAGGCATCATGGGCCCATCGTGCTAAGAATAACTCTCCCTTATGCTCCCAGTCGAGATCTATCTTCAACTCCCCTATCTTTGCAGCCTGATGTACTTGCTGGTTGTTTTGCTGCTCTTCATTAGCTCTACTTCTGGGGACATGGGCATCTACATGGCGAACCTTCACAGGTAACTTCTCTAACCGAGTAGCGATATCTTTCCACTCTTCCGCAGCCCAAATTGGTTTTCCTCTGCGCTGCCAGTTGGCCTCTTTCCATCTCTTCAGCCATCCCCATAGAGCGTTGGCTGCCATCCAAGAATCGGTATACAAATAGAGCCTTGGCCACCTCTCTCTCTCTGCAATACCTAGGGCCAGTTGAATAGCTTTGATTTCAGCAAATTGACTGGATTCACCCTCTCCTTCAGTAGCCTCTGCAACCCGTCGAGTGGGACTCCATACAGCTGCTTTCCACCTCCGTTTCATCCCTATGACACGACAAGAACCATCAGTGAATAGGGCGTAACGTGTTTCTTCTACTGGCAACTGATTGTATGGCGGAGCTTCCTCAACCCGGGTCACTGGCTCTTGCTCCTCATCTGCGACACTAAAGCTTTCACCTTCGGGCCAATTTGTAATTATTTCTAGAATCCCAGGGCGATTTAACTTCCCAATCCGAGCGCGCTGCGTAATGAGGGCAATCCACTTACTCCAAGTAGCACTGGTGGCATGGTGGGTAGAGGGAACCTTTCCTCTGAACATCCATCCCAGCACCGGTAGTCGGGGTGCCAGAAGGAGTTGTGCCTCTGTACCAATCACCTCTGAGGCGGCTTGGACTCCTTCATAGGCGGCCAAGATTTCCTTTTCTGTTGGAGTATAGTTATCTTCAGACCCCCTGTAGCTCCGACTCCAAAATCCCAATGGTCGGCCTCGGGTCTCGCCAGGTAGCTTTTGCCAAAGGCTCCAGGACAGACCATGGCTCCCGGCTGCAGAGTAGAGCACATTCTTCACATCTGGTCCTGTCCTGACTGGACCAAGGGCTACAGCATGAGCGATCTCCTGCTTGATCTGGACAAAAGCTTGCTGCTGCTCAGGGCCCCAATGGAAGTCGTTCTTCTTGCGGGTAACCAGATAAAGGGGTCTCACAATCTGACTATACTCAGGGATGTGCATCCTCCAGAAACCTATAGCACCTAAGAAAGCCTGTGTCTCCTTCTTATCAGTTGGTGGGGACATAGCAGTGATTTTGTTAATAACATCCGCAGGAATCTGACGCCGTCCATCTTGCCACTTCACCCCCAAGAACTGAATTTCTCGGGCAGGTCCCTTGACTTTGCTCTTCTTAATGGCAAATCCGGCGTCCAGGAGAATATGAATTATCTTCTCTCCTTTCTCAAACACTTCTATTGCCGTGTTCCCCCAAACAATGATATCGTCAATATATTGTAAATGTTCTGGAGCCTCACCCTCTTCTAGTGCAGCCTGGATCAGTCCATGACAGATGGTAGGACTGTGTTTCCACCCCTGGGGCAATCGGTTCCAGGTGTACTGCACTCCCCTCCATGTAAAAGCAAACTGAGGCCTGCATTCTGCTGCCAGAGGGATGGAGAAAAACGCGTTAGCTATATCAATGGTCGCGTACCACTTTGCTGCCTTGGACTCCAGCTCGTACTGCAGTTCCAGTATGTCCGGTACAGCCGCACTCAGTGGTGGAGTCACTTCATTCAAGGCACGATAGTCCACAGTCAATCTCCACTCTCCGTCAGATTTTCGCACGGGCCAGATAGGGCTGTTAAAGGGTGAGTGGGTTTTACTGACCACCCCTTGGCTCTCCAGCTCTCGAATCATCTTGTGGATGGGGATCACAGCATCTCGATTCGTCCGGTACTGCCTGCGGTGCACTGTTGAGGTGGCAACTGGCACTCGCTGCTCCTCTACCTTCAAAAGTCCTACTGCAGATGGGTCCTCTGATAGTCCAGGCAAGGTATTCAATTGTTTAATACCCTCTATCTCAACTGCAGCTATTCCAAAAGCCCACCTGAATCCCTTAGGATCTTTGTAATAGCCATTCCGGAGAAAGTCTATGCCCAAAATACACGGAGCCTCTGGACCAGTCACAATTGGATGTTCCTGCCACTCCTTCCCAGTCAAGCTCACCTCAGCTTCCAACAACGTCAACTGTTGTGATCCCCCCGTCACTCCAGCAATGGAAACAGGTTCTGTCCCCACGTGTTCCGATGGCATTAAGGTACATTGTGATCCAGTGTCAACCAATGCTTCATAGTCTTGTGGCTCTGATGTGCCAGGCCATCTGATCCACACCTTCCAAAAAACCCGGTTCTCCCGTGCCTCTTCCTGGCTGGAGGCAGGGCCCCTCTAAGCCAGATTGTCCTTCTTTCCTTGGGCATATGCCTTGGAAGTTCCTTCAAGGGGATCGGACATGTCATCGTCATCGTCATACTTAACATCTCGGCTACGAGCGACCGGAGCTGCTATCTTTTTGGTTATATTTTCTCTTCTCTTCAAATCACGCACCCGTTGTGCCAAAGCAGCGGTGGGTTTTCCATCCCATCTTCTCATGTCTTCTCCAGACTCACGCAGGAAAAACCATAACTCGGCCCGTGGGATGTACCTTCTCTCCCCATCAAAGGAGCGCCGGCGTTGGACACCAGGGCTTCTAATTTGTACGGCTGAGATTTCAATAAGGTCCTCCTTAATCTCTTCCCGGAGTTTCTTATGATTCTCCTCTATTTTGTCTTCTAGTTTCTGCAGTCGGGTTTCCACTGCTGCAATTCTGGCATGAGTTGGGCCATGCACAGCATCTGCGTACGCTCGAAGCTTCTTTGCCATATCGAGCACAGTCTCATATGTATCATCTCGCTTCATTATTGCTAGGGCAGAAGCGTATTCAGGTGGCCCAAGTCGCACAAGTTTCCTCCACATTATCGGAGTGCATGGTACCAGGTCCGGATTCCTAGTTGTTGTGTCATCTGAGAAAACGAGCTCTGCGACCGCCATCTCTCTCAGGCGTTGGATCCCCTGTTCTATGGTCTTCCACCGTGTCTGCTGCATATAGAGATCATCCGTACACAGGTACCGTTCTGCTACGCTTCTTAGGACCCGTTCCCAGAGGCTGTGAGGGTTAGCCCCCCTCATCACACCTTGATCGATGGCAGGATCATGTGACAGGGATCCCAAATGCCTCACTTCAGTACCATCCAAAATCGTAACCTCCCCTGCAGCATCCCAAAGGCGGACTAACCAACTAATAATAGATTCGTCAGGTTGTCGGCTGTAATCCTTTCTTAGGCTTCTGAGGTCCTTCAGAGAAAAGGAGTCAATATTGGCTCCAGATTCTGTGCCCCTTGATGTGGCCTCTGATTTTGGTGAGGGTCCTTCTTCTGCATCATCGTCATCATCCTCCACCTTCCGATCGGTCTTGCCTTTACACTTTCCACCTCTTGTATTAGCTGCAACAGCCATGGTTTGGGGCCTATTGTCTGATTCAGCTGCTAGCCTGGAGCCTGGGATGTTAGCTGCAGCCTGGGTCACTGGGATAGTAGCTAACTTATCTCCCTGTTCCCTTTCTGCTATCTGCTGCTCCACAGTATCTAGCAGAGTACGGTAAACAAACGCCAAGGCCCAGCTCACTGCAGTAATCCTTTCTTCCTTAGTATTACCATGGCACTTCTCCCTCAAATACTTTGCCACCTCGACTGGATTCTGAATTTGATCAGATGGAAAGTCCCAGTCTATAGGATCAGAAAATTCCTTTAAAGTCTGGCCCATATCTTCCCATTTTCCACTCCAGTCAAGATTTTTCCTGTTTTGTTTTACTCCTGAATCAGGAGTCTCTCTAACCCCTCTAGAAATCTCAGCTTTCATTTTATATACACTCCAGACAGTATAGACAAGGCTTAATAAATTAAATGCCAGAAAGATGGTTTCTTTCAAACTCAGGGGAAAGTCAGTATTTTCTAATAGAGATGTCAACAATTTGTAGGAGAAGAAGGAAGACAAAGGCTGAAAAGCCCCTTCCTCTTCTTCTCCCCAAACAAACTGAGTACACAGCCATGACAACAATCCATACATTCCTGAAATAAAGTCCAGCACTGTTATCCGACACATCATCACACATAAGGCCAGCACAATGATTATTCTGGTTAGTGCCCCCCGCTTACAAAAGCTACTTATTAGGGACAACATCAGAGCTATTTTGGGGTAAGGAAATAACCCTAGGGACCACAAAGGTATTAAAACTTCAAAAGCCCCTAGGGACCAGAAAAACCGGCAAGCTTCCACTCCAAATGACATTATGAATCACCAATATGCCCACAAAACAACCAAAACCAAAATATTATTGTTATAGGTTTTTTTTCCACTGTTTTTGGCCTCCGGTTTCCCGGCCAACGCACCAAAAATTTATTGTCCTGGTTTAGGACAAATTAGGGGAAATCTCCAAGAGGGAGCCCCCCAGAACAAAACAAGCCTCCAACCACCCCTCCCCCAACACCGGGTTCGGGAAGGAATTTCTCGGAGGAGCAAAGTGGAAAACAAAACCTATTTATTTACAAGTAACAAAAGAACACTCCCCAACACAAGAAAAGAAAAGGGACCAGACTGTGTTGTGGAGGGCGCCGAATCTTCTCTAGCAGGCTTCGGGTGTCCTGGAGCTCGCAGGTCAGAATCCGCAGAATCCGGAGCCGGTCCAGTATCTTCAGGGGAGGGTAAGAAAGAGAGAGAGAGAACAAAAGAAAAAGGAAAAAAAAAACAGCGCAAAAGCAAAAAGCAAGCAAGCAAGCAAGCAAACAAGCAAGCAGCTAGCAAAAGCCAAGCAGCAAAAGCCAAAAGCCAAAAGTGCCTGGTCACACCCCCCCCCCCCCCCCTCCTCTCTTCCCCATCCCGCCGCAGCCAGACTGCCGGGGGGGGGGTGGGGGAAAAGGCACAGCTGCCAGACATAACACACGATATTGGGATAAAGGCTGTCACCCCACGACAGCCACAAGTGCGGGGCTGCTCCCAGCCACTTCCTGGCTGCCCCACTGATGTTGGGCTGCCCCGGGTGGCCCTTGGTGACACAGGCACACGGTGTCGGGGCCCTTTGTGATGTGGGACGTGGTGGTGGCCAGAGAGCCTTGTGACATCAGGGAGCCCTGGCCTGGCTGAGGGTGTCTAAGGGGCGCAGAGCCCTGCGGTGCCCAGTCACAGGAGAGCCGCTCTCTGTGCAGGAAGCAGCTCCCTGTGTCTGTCTGCGCTGGACGCCCACAGCGACAGAGGCCGACAGCGGCAGACGAGGACAGCGAGGAGGACAAAGGCAACTCCAACTCCCGGTCGCCAGCCCCTTGCCCAGCTGGCTGGAGGCCCCCAGCAGGCAGTGGTCGGGGGCAGTGGGCAGGTCAGTGCTGCCCCTGTCACAGACTGAGGAGGAGGAGAGGCCCTTTGCCCAAGTGGACTGTGAGCTTTCCCAGTGGGAAGCTCTGCAAGAGACATACCCGAGACAAGTGCTGAGAGTCTGAGAAATGTCCCAGCGTAGATCCAGGAGCAGCCCAGAGCTGTACCAATGCCAGGTACGTGTGAGAGTTGGGGAGGTTTCCCAGTGCAGAGGTGGGACACACCAAGAGCTCTAGGAAGGGAAAGAAACTGTCAGTGTGGGAGCTGTAGCAGTGGGGAGAGTCCTCAGTGAGATGGACCAAGAGGAGTCTGAGCGGGAAAAATGTTTCACAACCCAAGAGATAACCCAGTGGGAAATAGACATGAGAGGGCAGCAGGAGTTGGGACGGGGAGAAGACAAAAGATCCCATGAGCTGTCCCTGCAGAGAGATGGGAGTGTCCCAGAGGATTCCCAATGGGACAATGCCCAAGAGCTTTCCCAGAGGGAAGGTGAGAGCTACCAAGACCTCCGACCATGGGGACAAGATGTGCACTGTCACATGTCCCAGTGGGAAGACAGGAGAGAGCTGGGATTGTCCCAGGTGAGAGCCAGCAGTGCCAAGGAGCTGTGCCAAGGAGCAGACGCTGCAGCCCCAGAGCTGCCCTGGTGGGACGATGGCAGTGAGGGAAAGCTGTCCCAGTGGGAGGGAGATGTGAGCAGGCAGGAGCTGTCCCAGAGGAGAAATGCCCTCAGCTCTGAGATGTGGGACAGATCCTTGCTGGCAGTGAGTGAGGAGGAGCCTGAGCCTTGTCCCGCAGGGGGCCCAGCTGTGGCAGCCCCGTGGGCACAGAGGTGGCAGCCCAGGCAGTGCCTGCCCCAAGCAGCGCCTCTCCTTCCCTACAGAGCCCCACGGAGGCCGAGCCGGCAGCTGCTGCCCCAGCGGGAGCTGCTGAGGAGGAGGAGCCCCTGGAGCTTCTCCTGTCCCAAGGGGAAGATCTGGGAGACCAAGAGCTGCTGCCGGGGGAGGATGATGTGAGCTCCTGTTCTGGGGAGGAGCCTGTGGGCTCATGGAAGGACGAGGAGAGCTCCCAGCTGTGTCCTTCACCCTGCGATGAGGGGCTGTCTCAGGTAGAAGAGGCCATGGAGCTCTCTCCAGGTGAGAGCAACACCGAGCCAGAGCTGTCCAAAGAGGAAGAGGCAATCGAGGACATCCCAGAGGACAGCACAAGTGACCAGGAGCTGTCCTCAGTGGAAGAGATCATCAAGGTCATTCTAGAGGACAGCGTGAGTGACCAGGATCATTCTGAATTGGACGCGGCCATCGAGGTTCTTCCAGGGGACAACACGAGTGACGAGGAGCTGTCCTCATTGGAAGAGGACATCGAGGATATTCCTGAGGACAGCATGAGTGACCAGGAGCTGTCCTCAGTGGAAGAGGACATCGAGGCCTCTCCAGAGGACAACAAGAGTGACCAGGAGCTCTCCTCAGTGGAGGAGGACATCAAGGACACTCCAGAGGACAGCACAAGGGACCAGGAGCTGTCCTCAGTTGAGGAGGACCTCGGGGACATTCCAGAGGACAGCATGAGTGACCAGGAGCTGTCCTCTGTGGAAGAGGACCTCGAGGATATTCCTGAGGAAAGCACAAGGGACCAGGAGCTGTCCTCGGTGGAAGAGGAAATCAAGAACACTCCAGAGGACAGCACAAGGGACCAGGAGCTGTCCTCAGTTGAGGAGGACCTCGGGGACATTCCAGAGGACAGCATGAGTGACCAGGAGCTGTCCTCTGTGGAAGAGGACCTCGAGGATATTCCTGAGGAAAGCACAAGGGACCAGGAGCTGTCCTCGGTGGAAGAGGAAATCAAGAACACTCCAGAGGACAGCACAAGGGACCAGGAGCTGTCCTCGGTGGAAGAGGACAGCAAGGTCTCCCCAGGGGACGGAACACATGAGGAGAAGCTGTCCCCCCTGGAAGATAACATTGTGGTGGTTTCAGGGGACAACCTGACTGATGAGGAGCTGCCCAAAGTGGAGGAGGCCATTGAGCTTGGTCCAGAGGACAGCACGGCTCTTCCCCCAGAGGGGCCCAGCTCTGCCAGCCCCGTGGGCACAGAGGAGGCAGCAGGGGCAGCCGCAGCCCTGCCCAGCTCCTCTCCTGCACCGGGCCATCCCACAGAGCCCGAGCCGGCAGCTGCTGCCCGGTGCGGAGCTGCTGAGAAGGCGGCAGCGGGGTCAGTGCTGGCAGTGCCCCAGAGGATGAATGGCTCCAATGAGGAAATGAAATTTTGGCAGTTCTTGGATGACCTGGAGCCTTTCCTCGTTGGAGACCCAGAGCGGTCCCAGGAGGTGTGTGACTGTGAACGATGCATGGGGGAAGATCTGTCCCACACCGAGAACAGCACCGGGACCAAGCCCTTGGCCCCAGAGGAGGATGAGTGGGGCGAGGTGAACATCCTGGAGCTGCTCCCAGAAGACGATAAAGACCAGAAATGGAAACTTTTTGGGGCAGACGGGCTCCCAGTGCCTTTCCCTCAGGAGGCCTGGGCCGAGTGCCCGGCACAGGAGCCGTGCAGCCAAGGGCCGGCGCCTGCCCCGCACAGCCCCCCCGGCCCCTGCCCTGCCCCGCTGGGATTCCCGGCCCCCGGGGAGCAGCCGCAGTGGGCAGGGGCAGAGTCAGAGCTGTCCCTGGAAGGCAGCCAGGAGACCTCGGCTGGGGACAGTGACTGGGACGCCTCCCGTGAGGAAGGGGAAAGAGAGTCAGAGCTGTCCCAATGGAGAGACTCTTCTCTGGAAGAAGTGTCCCAGCTGGAGGATGATGTGAGCTCCAGCTCTTGGGACTTCTTGGGAGCCACTGTGGGCCCAGAGAAGGAGGAGGACAGCCAGGCTTGTCCCGCAGAGGGGCCCAGCTCTGTCAGCCCCGTGGGCACAGAGGAGGCAGCAGAGGCAGCCCCTGCCCTGGGCAGCGCCTCTCCTGCCCCGGGCCGTGCCACGGAGGCCGAGCCGGCAGCTGCTGCCCGGGCCGGAGCTGCTGAGGAGGCGGCAGCGGGGGCGGCGCCTGCCCCGCACAGCCCCCCCGGCCCCTGCCCTGCCCCGCTGGGATTCCCGGCCCCCGGGGAGCAGCCGCAGTGGGCAGGGGCCGAGTCAGAGCTGGCAGGGTCAGAGCTGTCCCTGGAAGGCAGCCAGGAGACCTCGGCTGGGGACAGTGAGCCCTGCCCTGAGTGGGACATCTACAGTGTGGGAGAGGAAGAGGAGTGGGCAGTGGCAGGGTCAGAGCTGGCAGGGCCACGGCCGTTCCTGGGAGGCAGCCAGGAGACATCGCCTTTTTCCAGTGAGCCCTGCAGTGAGAGAGACATCAACAGCGAGAGAGAGGAAGAGGAAGGTGAAGTAAAGTCCCTGCCGTCACTGCTGTGGGCAGACTCCTCTCTGGAAGAGGTGTCCCAGCTGGCAGCCCCTGCCCTGGCCAGCGCCTCTCCTGCCCCGGGCTGTCCCACGGAGGCCGAGCCGGCAGCTGCTGCCCGGGCCGGAGCTGCTGAGGAGGCGGCAGCGGGGGCGGCGCCTGCCCCGCACAGCCCCCCCGGCCCCTGCCCTGCCCCGCTGGGATTCCCGGCCCCCGGGGAGCAGCCGCAGTGGGCAGGGGCCGAGTCAGAGCTGGCAGGGTCAGAGCTGTCCCTGGAAGGCAGCCAGGAGACCTCGGCTGGGGACAGTGAGCCCTGCCCTGAGTGGGACATCTACAGTGTGGGAGAGGAAGAGGAGTGGGCAGTGGCAGGGTCAGAGCTGGCAGGGCCACGGCCGTTCCTGGGAGGCAGCCAGGAGACATCGCCTTTTTCCAGTGAGCCCTGCAGTGAGAGAGACATCAACAGCGAGAGAGAGGAAGAGGAAGGTGAAGTAAAGTCCCTGCCGTCACTGCTGTGGGCAGACTCCTCTCTGGAAGAGGTGTCCCAGCTGGCAGCCCCTGCCCTGGCCAGCGCCTCTCCTGCCCCGGGCTGTCCCACGGAGGCCGAGCCGGCAGCTGCTGCCCGGGGCGGAGCTGCTCAGGAGGTGTTGCCTGGTGCTGCCCAGGCCAGGAAACGTCCCTCCCGCTTCAGGCGGGCGCTGCGGGCGCTGCGGGGGCTGTTCCGCTGTCCCTGCCTGAGGCCGCGGCCCGAGGAGTAAAACAAATTAGTAAAAGAAGCCAAAAAGATGAAGGAGATGAGGAAGAAGAAGATGAAGAAGGCAGTGAAGTGAAGATGAAGATGATGATGGAGACAAGACCATGAAGACCGAGTTGGAAAAGATAATGAAGAAGAAGCCGCCTGTCTCAGTTTTGAGACAAATTGAAGAGAGGATACTCCTGAATGAAATGTCTCCTCTCAAGGCTTCCAGCAATTGCCCTCCACAAAAAGAAAATGCATACCAAGAGAGGAAAGTAGCAAAACCCAAATGCAAGAGTTTATTACGACAGAATGCTCACAGAAATCTCTCCCCTGGCCCCCGAAGACCCAAAATTCCTGGAGAACGGGGCGAACGTTGGAGCAATTCCCCTCCCCAGCTTGGGGTGCGAGATGGCAGCGGCTTTCCCGCTGAGGGCGGTGCAGCTTCCCCAGAGCAGTTCCATGCAGCAGCAGGCACAGCCCTGGCGGCTCTCTGGGCTCCCGCACCTCCTGTCCAGGGCAGCCAAAGCAGCGGGGCTGGAGTCTCTGGCTGTGCTTTCTGTGCCCGCCGGGGCTCCTTGATGCTTGGGGCTGGAACGGGACGGCCCCGCTGCCGCCGGTGCCGCTGCTCTGGTGTGGGAGCAGCCGCTGTTGGGTTCAGCTGGAGGGGCTGAAAGATCGCTGCTGCAGCTCCTCCAAGGCAGGCAAGGGAAAAGCTTTTGCATGGGCCGGCAAAGCCAAGCAAGCCAAGCAAAACTGCAGCAGGCAGAGGCAGGAACAGCTGGGCAGTGAGGCTTGGAAAATGGGCAGCCAAGGAGCCCAAAGCTCTTCCCTTGCCCGCCCCACACACACCCGGCCCCGGGCCTGGAAGGTGCAGCAACCATTTCTGGAGCACAAAGCAGAGGCTCCTGGAACGGACTCTCAGCACAAACCACTGCAAGACAACGGCAAAGAAGACAAACTCAAAGAAGACCAAGAAGATGAAGACGACAAAGAGGAAGAAGACAAAGAGAAAGACAAAGACAAAGACGGAGAAGACAAGGCCGAGAAGGCTTATTGAAGGATCCTTAGAAGAAGAATAGGAATAAGAATTTAGAAATCCTTAGAAAAAGAAGAGTACTAGGAATAGGAATAAGAATTTAAAATATGTAGAAGAAAAAACGAATAGGAATAGAAATAAGTATAGGAATAGGAATAGGAATACAAGTTTAAAAATACAAAGAAGTAGTAAAGAAGAAGACTAGTAAGAGTAGTATGAAGACGAAGAATAAGATTAAGAAGCATAAGAATAGAAAAATGAAGAGAAAATTGAATGAATAAATAAAACTAGAAAAATTATAATTTTATTTAATATTGTATATTAATATTATAGTCTATGATATAAAAAAAGTAATGGAACATATACTCAAATTAGCATATATTCTAATGTCCCAACACTGTTCCCGTTCTTGAAGAATCTGTGTGTTTTATAATAAAGTTTCTAAAAAGGCACAAGAACAGAGTGCCCAGATTTCATTTGCTGTCGCTCAGCGGTGCCGATGCATTTCCCCAGGCAGTGGCACGGAGTCCCCTGTGAGCAGGGAGTGCTGAGCCTCAGCCCGGCGGGAGAGTTGCCGGCCAGGCGGGCAGGGCAGGGCTGGCGCTGCTCTCTGCAGGCCAACTGAAGGCGCCCGTTGGGGCCGGCTGAGAGAGAGCTGTGCTGGGAGAGAGCCCTTGGCAGCGGGGCTGTGCAGCCGCCAGAGCGGAGCCAGCACAGCCCCGCGGGGACGCTGCCCGCGGCCCGGCAGCCCGGCTGCCTCAGAAGGGCAGCGCCGGTTGGGCGTGGGCCAGGAGCAAGGGCTGCTCTGTGCCGGGCTTGCTGTGCCTGTGGAGGTGCTGCAAAGGCTCTTCTCCCCATTTTCACTTCTAGTTTGCACCCAGAACATGCAGCAGAAGGAACTTGCTGCTAAACCAGTGGCTGAAGCCTTGCCACCTCTGCTCCCTGTCCCTGCCCAGGGCCTGCTCAGCAGAAAGCAGCTGTGGAGTCACTTCTGGAGTCCGTACAACTCCTACACGACGCAGCGCTTGGGGCTGGCAGGGACCTTACAGCTCATGGAGTTCCAGCCGTTTATCTCCTGCTCTGGGTCTCTCTAACAAGAATTTTCTCTTTCTCTCCCTTCCTCACACTTCTTGCGCAGTCAAATCTGTATTGTTGAATAAATTCCGCAGTTGCGCTCCTATGGTCCCATTTGCCCCTTAATTGGGGCAGAGCCATCTCCCCCTCATTGCATGGTGACACATGGGCAGGGACACCTTCCACTATCCCAGGCGGCTCCAAGAACCATCCATGTTTTCATTGTTTTAGGAGAACTTTCACAGAATCCCAGGATCACAGTGCCAGGGCCGGGAGCTTCTGCTCAGCCCCTGCAGCAGCTCCGTGTGGGACAGCAGGGCCGGGTCCTGCCTAGCCCCGGGTGGCGCCGCTGCCGTCCCGGTGAGGCCGCGCTCGGAGCGGCCCCGCGGCGCTGCCGGGCCCTGCTCTGTCCCTGGGCTCGGGGCTGTGTCCCAGCTGGGCCCTGCTCTGTCCCTGGGCTCGGGGCCGTGTCCCTGCTGGGCCCTGCTCCGTCCCTGGGCTCGGGGCCGTGTCCCTGCAGGGCCCTGCTCTGTCCCTGGGCTCAGGGCCGTGTCCCTGCCGGGCCCTGCTCCGTCCCTGGGCTCAGGGCCGTGACCCTGCAGGGCCCTGCTCTGTCTCTTGGCTCGGGGCCCTGTCCCTGCAGCCCTGCAGGGCCCTGACCTGTGGGCACACGCAGCCGGGATTGCTTGTGGCCTTGCTGGTTGCTGTTTCCGTTTCCAGCAGGAGCCACCAAGGGGACTGTCAGCAGCTTGGGGTTTATTGTCAAATCCTGTGGTGCATAGAATGTCAGAAAATAAAGATAGTGCAGAAGGTAGTCTCACACCTGAGGAGTTGCAGCTGTACTAATGACCAAAGATTAAGAACAAGCCTGCCCTTCATAAGCCACAGCTGTGTCCAATAAGATGATGAGCGCCACAAAAGAGTGGGTTAGCTGGTTGAGGAGAGAGTTGGAGTTTGTTGGCTGTGCTGTACAGAAGACAGATTCAGTGCTGTGAGGAATTGCCCATGAGAAATCACCAAGAAAGTACAGAACCTTTGCAATAAGATGACAACAACATCTCACACAGCTGGGCCCAGGGGTAACATTGTGGCAGCCAAGCCCAGCCCCTGGGGCCGCCGTCCCAGTGCATTTGGAAGGGCACGGACACAATTTCAGCGCCGTCTGTCTTTGTGCTCTGTGAAAAATGGTTTTGTGATTTGTGTTCATTGGTAATTGTATGTGCTGTGTCAAAAAGAGACGCACAGAACGGCTTTGAAACTTTCTGATCCAATAGCTAAGTAAAGCATGAAAATAAAAGAGGTATAGTAGAGTAAAAGAGATGAAGTGACAAGACGACTGATGCTTAAAAAAATAGAGGAAGTTATGGAAAAGCAAAGAGATATTGCACGAAAGCAACTAAACGCTTGTGTATAACGAAGAGCTTGATGCCCTTAACCAAATCACGTAGCAGATCCAGTGTAAGGCCTCCCTCCAGGCAAGGATAAAAAGGAAGCCAATGAGCACGTGGAAAGATGATGAAATTGCTGATCACAGCTTCTTGATATTTGCTCACTGGAACTAACTAAAGACATTGGAAAATGCTTGGTAGGCCTAAAACCTGTAGAACGACTTTGCCCCAGTTGTAAGCGGTGTGTGCCGTGAGTAGAGCAGTGACTCCCTGGCCAGCCAGCACTGCTTGCTTGCTTTATTAACAAGAAAAGGTCTAAAATTGAAATTGGGTTTAGCTATGGAAATTTTATGTCATGCTCAGTGTTTGTGTGGCCCGTGCGGGCGGAGCGGGGCTGGCGGGAGCCGCGCTCCCCTCAGAGCCCCTGAGGGCGGCAGCAATGGCGGCGCCGCTCCCTCAGCGCCCGGCCCCGGCCCCGGCGGGCGGGGAGCCCTGGGCAGCGCCCTGTGGGCAGCAGGGAGCGAGCCCCGGCCCTGCCTCTGTGCCCGTGGCGCCGCAGGGGCCAAGGCAGAGCTGCAGGAGTCGGGGCCTCATGCAGTGCCCCGAGGCAGCTGCAGTAGCCGGGCCCCGGCCTTGTGGCAGCGCAGGAGGCTCTCGTGGTGTCGCTTGTCCAGCCCGGCCGGGTGTCTGTGCATGGCCCTGGCCTTGGCGTTGGCCCTGCCCGCTGGGCTTCCCGAGCCCGGCAAAGGCGCCCAGGCCGCGCTCCGTGCCCCGGCTGTCGATGCTGAAGTCAGGGCCGTGCCCCGGTGCCCGGCAGAGCCCTGAGGGACACCCCTGCTGCCCGGGCTCCCGCGGCTCCTAGAGCCGCTGCCCACGAGTGCCCGGCCCGTCCCTGCGGCCAGTTCCTGGTGCCCTGGGCAGCGCAGGCAGCAAAGTCAGGGCTCTGCACTGTGGGGCCGGGGCTGTCCTGGGGCAGCGTGGCCAAAGCCTCTCAGGGCTCTGGGCACAGCAGGGGCCAAAGGCCACTGTCCTGGTTTAGGACAAATTAGGGGAAATCTCCAAGAGGGAGCCCCCCAGAACAAAACAAGCCTCCAACCACCCCTCCCCCAACACCGGGTTCGGGAAGGAATTTCTCGGAGGAGCAAAGTGGAAAACAAAACCTATTTATTTACAAGTAACAAAAGAACACTCCCCAACACAAGAAAAGAAAAGGGACCAGACTGTGTTGTGGAGGGCGCCGAATCTTCTCTAGCAGGCTTCGGGTGTCCTGGAGCTCGCAGGTCAGAATCCGCAGAATCCGGAGCCGGTCCAGTATCTTCAGGGGAGGGTAAGAAAGAGAGAGAGAGAACAAAAGAAAAAGGAAAAAAAAAACAGCGCAAAAGCAAAAAGCAAGCAAGCAAGCAAGCAAGCAAGCAAGCAGCTAGCAAAAGCCAAGCAGCAAAAGCCAAAAGCCAAAAGTGCCTGGTCACACCCCCCCCCCCCCCTCCTCTCTTCCCCATCCCGCCACAGCCAGACTGCCGGGGGGGGGGTGGGGGGAAAAGGCACAGCTGCCAGACATAACACACGATATTGGGATAAAGGCTGTCACCCCACGACACTCCACCCCTTATCCCATATCGTGAACATACAATAAAAAACATTCATTTCACTTACTCACACCTTTTGACACTTACGCATTCCTCTCATCTTACTTGCTCAAACCTTTGACACTTACAGTTTCCTTCTGTCTCACATTCAACAAACAATGACAGTCATATATGAGTCTCATCCCACAATCAGGTCTCCCTGAGGTACACACCGTGTTGTTCCATCTTTCTGCATTATCCACCATGTATTACCTGGTCCTTGAGCAAAGACAATCCCACGGATGGGTTTGTCTGTACTCGAGGCAGGGTTGATCCATACTGTCTTTCCCAACAAACCTCTGACATGGGCCACTGGGGCTTTATCCCCATCTACTATATTAAGGAGCTCAGACTGAGCAGGACCCGCTCGGTTGGTGGAACCTCGAGTGTTAACTAACCAGGTAGCCTTTGCCAAATGCTGCTCCCAGTTTTTTAAAGACCCCCCTCCCAATGCCTTTAAGGTGGTTTTTAACAATCCATTGTACCTTTCCACCTTCCCTGCAGCTGGTGCATTGTCGGATCTCAAGATCTCAGTCCTGAGATGCTGAGCCTCCGAGACCCTGGGGGGGGGCTCGGGAGTCCTGGAATGTTGCCAGAAGTGTCTGGTAGCTGGACTTTGACCCTACACGGGAGACGACACCTTTATGAAGACGAGAGGGCCTCACCGGGGTGAAGGGTGGAAAGATTAGTTAATTAGAGGGTGAGACACAAGGTTTAAGATTTATGTACAGGGGGGTTTAGAGGAGTAAGATGGAGGAATTGGGGTGTGTCCTGTCCTCCTCCTTCTTCCTCCTCTCCTCCATCTTCTTTGGCCACGGTGGCACCTTTCTATTGGTTATTACTAAGAGTACACCGAGTTATAACAATAGATGGTATTGGGGAAAAATGATAAATATTGTATACGTAGCAAAGGGTATAAAGATAGGTGCCTGCCCCGGAGGGAGACACAGAGTGTGCCCATGGCTGACTGCTGTGCGGATCTCTGTTGGGCTGAAAGAACATCTTTTAGATAAACAATTAATAAACATAAAACCAGAAAGAAGAACTGAAGCCTCTTCTCGTCCTTTAAACACGCGTGGTGCCCCAAGGCCACCCTCAGGGCTTCCCAGGCCCCTCAAACAGCCGGGATAAACCCAGACTTGGCGTCCCTGGACGGACCACGAACCACCACAACCTTTCGGGGGAAGATAAACCGGACACTTGGCGTCCCTGGGTGGACTCGAGACCACCACAAAACCTTTCGGGGAGATAAAACCGGACATTTGGCTTCCACTGGGTGAGCTCTGACCACCACAACCTTTCGGGGGGACCACCACCACCTTCAAAGCCCTGAAGAAAAAGAGAGAGAAGAAGAAAAAAAGCCAGCAGAGACTGCAAAAAAACAGCAGTCACTGAGAATTCCATCTCTCAGTTTCTGCCGAAGACAATCGTAGCAGAACAGCCCGGACTGGAACCAGAAGGCGCCCTGGGTCCACCTCTCGTGATCTGCTGGACAGATCGAGACGTCCAGACTGCTCTGGCGACAGATTTGGTAAGAAAGCCTGAAAATAAGAACATGGGAGGCACACCTTCCCAGGAACAACGGGAAATTTTGTCCACCTTATAAGGTGTGACACAAACATACAAAAAAAAAAAATTAATTAGCTCTGGCCTTAAAAGGCCAGGGAGGAAAACCCCCGAGACGCACCAGACGTCCGGGGGGGGGCCCTCGGAAGAGGGGGGAGCAGGACTCCGGAAAAAATTAGCTCTGGCCTTAAAAGGCCAGGAAGAAATAACCCCGAGACGCAGCAGACGTCCGGGGGGGGACTCTCTGAAAGAGAGGGGGGAGCAAGGCTCCAGGAAAGAAAAAATTATTAGCTCTGGCCTTAAAAGGCCGAGTGGAAAAATGCTCTTGGAGAAAAAAGAGCAAGAAATATTATTAAAACACCCGGTCCCAAAACCCAGAAACCCTGGGAAACTCCCAAAAAGCGTCCAAAAAGTCCAGAGAGCATGGAGGACTCAGGGGCAGAGGGAGAGCAGGGGGGAGGTGAGAGGGGACCGGGGGAGGCGCTTTCTCGCAGCCAGGCAGCGGCGGAGCAGGCGGGGAGCGCGGGTAAAGAAAAAACAAAAGACGCGTGTTCAGATACGGCTTTGCTAAGCTCAGGGCCGGGGGGTGCAGCGGCCCCGGGGGCCGGCAAGGTAGCAGAAACGCCCGCGGCGGGCAAAACTCGCAAAAAACCCGGGGGGGAGAAGCCACAAACCAAAGCCGGGGCGTCTGACCCATGCAGCGAAATTAGGGGAATTGCGCAATCCCAGAAAGCTGCGGCGAGACGCAAGAGGCGCGCGGTTGTGACGCAAAAAAAAAAAAAAAAAAAAAAAACCCGGTGCGAGTCGCGGCGGGCGCGGGTGCCGGCGGGGACGGCCGCACACACCGACATAGGGCCACACACACACACAGCGTCGGAGGAGGAGGAGACAGTCCGGGGCAGACCGAGGGGGGAAAATTCAGAGGCGGAATAAAAAGGGAGAGGAAAAAATTACCTCGGGAGAGACACAGAGCAGCTCGGAAAGCACGCATGCGCCGAGCGCGGGCGGGGGCGGGCCAGACCCCCGGTGACGTCTCAGGCGAAGAGGGGCCCTCTCCAGACTTGGTGCCTTTGGTAAAAACCCTCGGGGTCCTAAGCCTCTCCCCTCCTGGGGAGGCTTGTGTGTTTTCTAACCCTATTGTCAGTTAAATCAAAAACCAGGTAACCCCTGAGTGCACGACATGCCAGATCGGTTCAGCAGAGCTACAGCATCATTTCGTAACAAGTCTGCAACTATGCAACGATTTTCCTCAACAAGATATAAGAAGAAACGAATACTCAGACAAAAGTCGGGACTCAGACTGCAAAGGACAACTCAGAAGAGAAACAAGAGAAACGAAAGACTCTGGGGGGTTTTCCCTTTGGGGTCTTGAATATTTCTGTATAAGAACGAAAGACTCTGGGGGGTTTTCTCCTTGGGATCTTGAATTGCAATAGGCAATGGGATAAATTTACCTATTACAGGGGAAACTGACAAAGGATCATATATTGATCAGCTGGTAGATTTTTTTGACATTTCTCCCATTTGGAGAGGAATTTTAAGGGCAGATCTCTTTGACATTTCTCCCATTTGGAGAAGAATTTTAAGGGTAGGATTTTATGTTTTAATAGTTTAGGATTTTATATTGTAATAGCTCTCCTAGTCCTCATCCATGTCGTCCCAGATGCCATGAATCGGATTGTAAAAGAGGTTTTCTTGGGGCAAACAGAAGGGGGAGATGTCGGATCTCAAGATCTCAGTCCTGAGATGCTGAGCCTCCGAGACCCTGGGGGGGGCTCGGGAGTCCTGGAATGTTGCCAGAAGTGTCTGGTAGCTGGACTTTGACCCTACACGGGAGACGACACCTTTATGAAGACGAGAGGGCCTCACCGGGGTGAAGGGTGGAAAGATTAGTTAATTAGAGGGTGAGACACAAGGTTTAAGATTTATGTACAGGGGGGTTTAGAGGAGTAAGATGGAGGAATTGGGGTGTGTCCTGTCCTCCTCCTTCTTCCTCCTCTCCTCCATCTTCTTTGGCCACGGTGGCACCTTTCTATTGGTTATTACTAAGAGTACACCGAGTTATAACAATAGATGGTATTGGGGAAAAATGATAAATATTGTATACGTAGCAAAGGGTATAAAGATAGGTGCCTGCCCCGGAGGGAGACACAGAGTGTGCCCATGGCTGACTGCTGTGCGGATCTCTGTTGGGCTGAAAGAACATCTTTTAGATAAACAATTAATAAACATAAAACCAGAAAGAAGAACTGAAGCCTCTTCTCGTCCTTTAAACACGCGTGGTGCCCCAAGGCCACCCTCAGGGCTTCCCAGGCCCCTCAAACAGCCGGGATAAACCCAGACTTGGCGTCCCTGGACGGACCACGAACCACCACAACCTTTCGGGGGAAGATAAACCGGACAGTGCATGATAGGGGATATGGTATACCCACTCAATGCCATGTTCCCTAGCCCAAGTATTAATAAGATTGTTTTTAAAATGAGTTCCATTATCCGACTCAATTCTTTCGGGAGTACCGTGCCTCCAAAGGACCTGCTTCTCAAGGCCCAAGATAGTGTTACGGGCTGTAGCATGGGACACAGGGTAGGTTTCCAACCATCCTGTGGTGGCTTCTACCATGGTTAGTACATAGCGCTTGCCCTGGCGTGTCTGGGGCAGTGTGATGTAATCAATCTGCCAGGCCTCCCCGTATTTGTACTTAGACCACCGCCCCCCATACCAGAGGGGCTTCAGTCGCTTGGCCTGCTTAATGGCAGCGCACGTCTCACAGTCACGAATAACCTGAGAAATACTGTCCATGGTTAGATCCACCCCTCGGTCTCGTGCCCACTTATAGGTGGCATCTCTACCCTGGTGGCCTGAGGCATCATGGGCCCATCGTGCTAAGAATAACTCTCCCTTATGCTCCCAGTCGAGATCTATCTTCAACTCCCCTATCTTTGCAGCCTGATGTACTTGCTGGTTGTTTTGCTGCTCTTCATTAGCTCTACTTCTGGGGACATGGGCATCTACATGGCGAACCTTCACAGGTAACTTCTCTAACCGAGTAGCGATATCTTTCCACTCTTCCGCAGCCCAAATTGGTTTTCCTCTGCGCTGCCAGTTGGCCTCTTTCCATCTCTTCAGCCATCCCCATAGAGCGTTGGCTGCCATCCAAGAATCGGTATACAAATAGAGCCTTGGCCACCTCTCTCTCTCTGCAATACCTAGGGCCAGTTGAATAGCTTTGATTTCAGCAAATTGACTGGATTCACCCTCTCCTTCAGTAGCCTCTGCAACCCGTCGAGTGGGACTCCATACAGCTGCTTTCCACCTCCGTTTCATCCCTATGACACGACAAGAACCATCAGTGAATAGGGCGTAACGTGTTTCTTCTACTGGCAACTGATTGTATGGCGGAGCTTCCTCAACCCGGGTCACTGGCTCTTGCTCCTCATCTGCGACACTAAAGCTTTCACCTTCGGGCCAATTTGTAATTATTTCTAGAATCCCAGGGCGATTTAACTTCCCAATCCGAGCGCGCTGCGTAATGAGGGCAATCCACTTACTCCAAGTAGCACTGGTGGCATGGTGGGTAGAGGGAACCTTTCCTCTGAACATCCATCCCAGCACCGGTAGTCGGGGTGCCAGAAGGAGTTGTGCCTCTGTACCAATCACCTCTGAGGCGGCTTGGACTCCTTCATAGGCGGCCAAGATTTCCTTTTCTGTTGGAGTATAGTTATCTTCAGACCCCCTGTAGCTCCGACTCCAAAATCCCAATGGTCGGCCTCGGGTCTCGCCAGGTAGCTTTTGCCAAAGGCTCCAGGACAGACCATGGCTCCCGGCTGCAGAGTAGAGCACATTCTTCACATCTGGTCCTGTCCTGACTGGACCAAGGGCTACAGCATGAGCGATCTCCTGCTTGATCTGGACAAAAGCTTGCTGCTGCTCAGGGCCCCAATGGAAGTCGTTCTTCTTGCGGGTAACCAGATAAAGGGGTCTCACAATCTGACTATACTCAGGGATGTGCATCCTCCAGAAACCTATAGCACCTAAGAAAGCCTGTGTCTCCTTCTTATCAGTTGGTGGGGACATAGCAGTGATTTTGTTAATAACATCCGCAGGAATCTGACGCCGTCCATCTTGCCACTTCACCCCCAAGAACTGAATTTCTCGGGCAGGTCCCTTGACTTTGCTCTTCTTAATGGCAAATCCGGCGTCCAGGAGAATATGAATTATCTTCTCTCCTTTCTCAAACACTTCTATTGCCGTGTTCCCCCAAACAATGATATCGTCAATATATTGTAAATGTTCTGGAGCCTCACCCTCTTCTAGTGCAGCCTGGATCAGTCCATGACAGATGGTAGGACTGTGTTTCCACCCCTGGGGCAATCGGTTCCAGGTGTACTGCACTCCCCTCCATGTAAAAGCAAACTGAGGCCTGCATTCTGCTGCCAGAGGGATGGAGAAAAACGCGTTAGCTATATCAATGGTCGCGTACCACTTTGCTGCCTTGGACTCCAGCTCGTACTGCAGTTCCAGTATGTCCGGTACAGCCGCACTCAGTGGTGGAGTCACTTCATTCAAGGCACGATAGTCCACAGTCAATCTCCACTCTCCGTCAGATTTTCGCACGGGCCAGATAGGGCTGTTAAAGGGTGAGTGGGTTTTACTGACCACCCCTTGGCTCTCCAGCTCTCGAATCATCTTGTGGATGGGGATCACAGCATCTCGATTCGTCCGGTACTGCCTGCGGTGCACTGTTGAGGTGGCAACTGGCACTCGCTGCTCCTCTACCTTCAAAAGTCCTACTGCAGATGGGTCCTCTGATAGTCCAGGCAAGGTATTCAATTGTTTAATACCCTCTATCTCAACTGCAGCTATTCCAAAAGCCCACCTGAATCCCTTAGGATCTTTGTAATAGCCATTCCGGAGAAAGTCTATGCCCAAAATACACGGAGCCTCTGGACCAGTCACAATTGGATGTTCCTGCCACTCCTTCCCAGTCAAGCTCACCTCAGCTTCCAACAACGTCAACTGTTGTGATCCCCCCGTCACTCCAGCAATGGAAACAGGTTCTGTCCCCACGTGTTCCGATGGCATTAAGGTACATTGTGATCCAGTGTCAACCAATGCTTCATAGTCTTGTGGCTCTGATGTGCCAGGCCATCTGATCCACACCTTCCAAAAAACCCGGTTCTCCCGTGCCTCTTCCTGGCTGGAGGCAGGGCCCCTCTAAGCCAGATTGTCCTTCTTTCCTTGGGCATATGCCTTGGAAGTTCCTTCAAGGGGATCGGACATGTCATCGTCATCGTCATACTTAACATCTCGGCTACGAGCGACCGGAGCTGCTATCTTTTTGGTTATACTTTCTCTTCTCTTCAAATCACGCACCCGTTGTGCCAAAGCAGCGGTGGGTTTTCCATCCCATCTTCTCATGTCTTCTCCAGACTCACGCAGGAAAAACCATAACTCGGCCCGTGGGATGTACCTTCTCTCCCCATCAAAGGAGCGCCGGCGTTGGACACCAGGGCTTCTAATTTGTACGGCTGAGATTTCAATAAGGTCCTCCTTAATCTCTTCCCGGAGTTTCTTATGATTCTCCTCTATTTTGTCTTCTAGTTTCTGCAGTCGGGTTTCCACTGCTGCAATTCTGGCATGAGTTGGGCCATGCACAGCATCTGCGTACGCTCGAAGCTTCTTTGCCATATCGAGCACAGTCTCATATGTATCATCTCGCTTCATTATTGCTAGGGCAGAAGCGTATTCAGGTGGCCCAAGTCGCACAAGTTTCCTCCACATTATCGGAGTGCATGGTACCAGGTCCGGATTCCTAGTTGTTGTGTCATCTGAGAAAACGAGCTCTGCGACCGCCATCTCTCTCAGGCGTTGGATCCCCTGTTCTATGGTCTTCCACCGTGTCTGCTGCATATAGAGATCATCCGTACACAGGTACCGTTCTGCTACGCTTCTTAGGACCCGTTCCCAGAGGCTGTGAGGGTTAGCCCCCCTCATCACACCTTGATCGATGGCAGGATCATGTGACAGGGATCCCAAATGCCTCACTTCAGTACCATCCAAAATCGTAACCTCCCCTGCAGCATCCCAAAGGCGGACTAACCAACTAATAATAGATTCGTCAGGTTGTCGGCTGTAATCCTTTCTTAGGCTTCTGAGGTCCTTCAGAGAAAAGGAGTCAATATTGGCTCCAGATTCTGTGCCCCTTGATGTGGCCTCTGATTTTGGTGAGGGTCCTTCTTCTGCATCATCGTCATCATCCTCCACCTTCCGATCGGTCTTGCCTTTACACTTTCCACCTCTTGTATTAGCTGCAACAGCCATGGTTTGGGGCCTATTGTCTGATTCAGCTGCTAGCCTGGAGCCTGGGATGTTAGCTGCAGCCTGGGTCACTGGGATAGTAGCTAACTTATCTCCCTGTTCCCTTTCTGCTATCTGCTGCTCCACAGTATCTAGCAGAGTACGGTAAACAAACGCCAAGGCCCAGCTCACTGCAGTAATCCTTTCTTCCTTAGTATTACCATGGCACTTCTCCCTCAAATACTTTGCCACCTCGACTGGATTCTGAATTTGATCAGATGGAAAGTCCCAGTCTATAGGATCAGAAAATTCCTTTAAAGTCTGGCCCATATCTTCCCATTTTCCACTCCAGTCAAGATTTTTCCTGTTTTGTTTTACTCCTGAATCAGGAGTCTCTCTAACCCCTCTAGAAATCTCAGCTTTCATTTTATATACACTCCAGACAGTATAGACAAGGCTTAATAAATTAAATGCCAGAAAGATGGTTTCTTTCAAACTCAGGGGAAAGTCAGTATTTTCTAATAGAGATGTCAACAATTTGTAGGAGAAGAAGGAAGACAAAGGCTGAAAAGCCCCTTCCTCTTCTTCTCCCCAAACAAACTGAGTACACAGCCATGACAACAATCCATACATTCCTGAAATAAAGTCCAGCACTGTTATCCGACACATCATCACACATAAGGCCAGCACAATGATTATTCTGGTTAGTGCCCCCCGCTTACAAAAGCTACTTATTAGGGACAACATCAGAGCTATTTTGGGGTAAGGAAATAACCCTAGGGACCACAAAGGTATTAAAACTTCAAAAGCCCCTAGGGACCAGAAAAACCGGCAAGCTTCCACTCCAAATGACATTATGAATCACCAATATGCCCACAAAACAACCAAAACCAAAATATTATTGTTATAGGTTTTTTTTCCACTGTTTTTGGCCTCCGGTTTCCCGGCCAACGCACCAAAAATTTATTGTCCTGGTTTAGGACAAATTAGGGGAAATCTCCAAGAGGGAGCCCCCCAGAACAAAACAAGCCTCCAACCACCCCTCCCCCAACACCGGGTTCGGGAAGGAATTTCTCGGAGGAGCAAAGTGGAAAACAAAACCTATTTATTTACAAGTAACAAAAGAACACTCCCCAACACAAGAAAAGAAAAGGGACCAGACTGTGTTGTGGAGGGCGCCGAATCTTCTCTAGCAGGCTTCGGGTGTCCTGGAGCTCGCAGGTCAGAATCCGCAGAATCCGGAGCCGGTCCAGTATCTTCAGGGGAGGGTAAGAAAGAGAGAGAGAGAACAAAAGAAAAAGGAAAAAAAAAACAGCGCAAAAGCAAAAAGCAAGCAAGCAAGCAAGCAAACAAGCAAGCAGCTAGCAAAAGCCAAGCAGCAAAAGCCAAAAGCCAAAAGTGCCTGGTCACACCCCCCCCCCCCCCCCTCCTCTCTTCCCCATCCCGCCGCAGCCAGACTGCCGGGGGGGGGGTGGGGGAAAAGGCACAGCTGCCAGACATAACACACGATATTGGGATAAAGGCTGTCACCCCACGACAGCCACAAGTGCGGGGCTGCTCCCAGCCACTTCCTGGCTGCCCCACTGATGTTGGGCTGCCCCGGGTGGCCCTTGGTGACACAGGCACACGGTGTCGGGGCCCTTTGTGATGTGGGACGTGGTGGTGGCCAGAGAGCCTTGTGACATCAGGGAGCCCTGGCCTGGCTGAGGGTGTCTAAGGGGCGCAGAGCCCTGCGGTGCCCAGTCACAGGAGAGCCGCTCTCTGTGCAGGAAGCAGCTCCCTGTGTCTGTCTGCGCTGGACGCCCACAGCGACAGAGGCCGACAGCGGCAGACGAGGACAGCGAGGAGGACAAAGGCAACTCCAACTCCCGGTCGCCAGCCCCTTGCCCAGCTGGCTGGAGGCCCCCAGCAGGCAGTGGTCGGGGGCAGTGGGCAGGTCAGTGCTGCCCCTGTCACAGACTGAGGAGGAGGAGAGGCCCTTTGCCCAAGTGGACTGTGAGCTTTCCCAGTGGGAAGCTCTGCAAGAGACATACCCGAGACAAGTGCTGAGAGTCTGAGAAATGTCCCAGCGTAGATCCAGGAGCAGCCCAGAGCTGTACCAATGCCAGGTACGTGTGAGAGTTGGGGAGGTTTCCCAGTGCAGAGGTGGGACACACCAAGAGCTCTAGGAAGGGAAAGAAACTGTCAGTGTGGGAGCTGTAGCAGTGGGGAGAGTCCTCAGTGAGATGGACCAAGAGGAGTCTGAGCGGGAAAAATGTTTCACAACCCAAGAGATAACCCAGTGGGAAATAGACATGAGAGGGCAGCAGGAGTTGGGACGGGGAGAAGACAAAAGATCCCATGAGCTGTCCCTGCAGAGAGATGGGAGTGTCCCAGAGGATTCCCAATGGGACAATGCCCAAGAGCTTTCCCAGAGGGAAGGTGAGAGCTACCAAGACCTCCGACCATGGGGACAAGATGTGCACTGTCACATGTCCCAGTGGGAAGACAGGAGAGAGCTGGGATTGTCCCAGGTGAGAGCCAGCAGTGCCAAGGAGCTGTGCCAAGGAGCAGACGCTGCAGCCCCAGAGCTGCCCTGGTGGGACGATGGCAGTGAGGGAAAGCTGTCCCAGTGGGAGGGAGATGTGAGCAGGCAGGAGCTGTCCCAGAGGAGAAATGCCCTCAGCTCTGAGATGTGGGACAGATCCTTGCTGGCAGTGAGTGAGGAGGAGCCTGAGCCTTGTCCCGCAGGGGGCCCAGCTGTGGCAGCCCCGTGGGCACAGAGGTGGCAGCCCAGGCAGTGCCTGCCCCAAGCAGCGCCTCTCCTTCCCTACAGAGCCCCACGGAGGCCGAGCCGGCAGCTGCTGCCCCAGCGGGAGCTGCTGAGGAGGAGGAGCCCCTGGAGCTTCTCCTGTCCCAAGGGGAAGATCTGGGAGACCAAGAGCTGCTGCCGGGGGAGGATGATGTGAGCTCCTGTTCTGGGGAGGAGCCTGTGGGCTCATGGAAGGACGAGGAGAGCTCCCAGCTGTGTCCTTCACCCTGCGATGAGGGGCTGTCTCAGGTAGAAGAGGCCATGGAGCTCTCTCCAGGTGAGAGCAACACCGAGCCAGAGCTGTCCAAAGAGGAAGAGGCAATCGAGGACATCCCAGAGGACAGCACAAGTGACCAGGAGCTGTCCTCAGTGGAAGAGATCATCAAGGTCATTCTAGAGGACAGCGTGAGTGACCAGGATCATTCTGAATTGGACGCGGCCATCGAGGTTCTTCCAGGGGACAACACGAGTGACGAGGAGCTGTCCTCATTGGAAGAGGACATCGAGGATATTCCTGAGGACAGCATGAGTGACCAGGAGCTGTCCTCAGTGGAAGAGGACATCGAGGCCTCTCCAGAGGACAACAAGAGTGACCAGGAGCTCTCCTCAGTGGAGGAGGACATCAAGGACACTCCAGAGGACAGCACAAGGGACCAGGAGCTGTCCTCAGTTGAGGAGGACCTCGGGGACATTCCAGAGGACAGCATGAGTGACCAGGAGCTGTCCTCTGTGGAAGAGGACCTCGAGGATATTCCTGAGGAAAGCACAAGGGACCAGGAGCTGTCCTCGGTGGAAGAGGAAATCAAGAACACTCCAGAGGACAGCACAAGGGACCAGGAGCTGTCCTCAGTTGAGGAGGACCTCGGGGACATTCCAGAGGACAGCATGAGTGACCAGGAGCTGTCCTCTGTGGAAGAGGACCTCGAGGATATTCCTGAGGAAAGCACAAGGGACCAGGAGCTGTCCTCGGTGGAAGAGGAAATCAAGAACACTCCAGAGGACAGCACAAGGGACCAGGAGCTGTCCTCGGTGGAAGAGGACAGCAAGGTCTCCCCAGGGGACGGAACACATGAGGAGAAGCTGTCCCCCCTGGAAGATAACATTGTGGTGGTTTCAGGGGACAACCTGACTGATGAGGAGCTGCCCAAAGTGGAGGAGGCCATTGAGCTTGGTCCAGAGGACAGCACGGCTCTTCCCCCAGAGGGGCCCAGCTCTGCCAGCCCCGTGGGCACAGAGGAGGCAGCAGGGGCAGCCGCAGCCCTGCCCAGCTCCTCTCCTGCACCGGGCCATCCCACAGAGCCCGAGCCGGCAGCTGCTGCCCGGTGCGGAGCTGCTGAGAAGGCGGCAGCGGGGTCAGTGCTGGCAGTGCCCCAGAGGATGAATGGCTCCAATGAGGAAATGAAATTTTGGCAGTTCTTGGATGACCTGGAGCCTTTCCTCGTTGGAGACCCAGAGCGGTCCCAGGAGGTGTGTGACTGTGAACGATGCATGGGGGAAGATCTGTCCCACACCGAGAACAGCACCGGGACCAAGCCCTTGGCCCCAGAGGAGGATGAGTGGGGCGAGGTGAACATCCTGGAGCTGCTCCCAGAAGACGATAAAGACCAGAAATGGAAACTTTTTGGGGCAGACGGGCTCCCAGTGCCTTTCCCTCAGGAGGCCTGGGCCGAGTGCCCGGCACAGGAGCCGTGCAGCCAAGGGCCGGCGCCTGCCCCGCACAGCCCCCCCGGCCCCTGCCCTGCCCCGCTGGGATTCCCGGCCCCCGGGGAGCAGCCGCAGTGGGCAGGGGCAGAGTCAGAGCTGTCCCTGGAAGGCAGCCAGGAGACCTCGGCTGGGGACAGTGACTGGGACGCCTCCCGTGAGGAAGGGGAAAGAGAGTCAGAGCTGTCCCAATGGAGAGACTCTTCTGTGGAAGAAGTGTCCCAGCTGGAGGATGATGTGAGCTCCAGCTCTTGGGACTTCTTGGGAGCCACTGTGGGCCCAGAGAAGGAGGAGGACAGCCAGGCTTGTCCCGCAGAGGGGCCCAGCTCTGTCAGCCCCGTGGGCACAGAGGAGGCAGCAGAGGCAGCCCCTGCCCTGGGCAGCGCCTCTCCTGCCCCGGGCCGTGCCACGGAGGCCGAGCCGGCAGCTGCTGCCCGGGCCGGAGCTGCTGAGGAGGCGGCAGCGGGGGCGGCGCCTGCCCCGCACAGCCCCCCCGGCCCCTGCCCTGCCCCGCTGGGATTCCCGGCCCCCGGGGAGCAGCCGCAGTGGGCAGGGGCCGAGTCAGAGCTGGCAGGGTCAGAGCTGTCCCTGGAAGGCAGCCAGGAGACCTCGGCTGGGGACAGTGAGCCCTGCCCTGAGTGGGACATCTACAGTGTGGGAGAGGAAGAGGAGTGGGCAGTGGCAGGGTCAGAGCTGGCAGGGCCACGGCCGTTCCTGGGAGGCAGCCAGGAGACATCGCCTTTTTCCAGTGAGCCCTGCAGTGAGAGAGACATCAACAGCGAGAGAGAGGAAGAGGAAGGTGAAGTAAAGTCCCTGCCGTCACTGCTGTGGGCAGACTCCTCTCTGGAAGAGGTGTCCCAGCTGGCAGCCCCTGCCCTGGCCAGCGCCTCTCCTGCCCCGGGCTGTCCCACGGAGGCCGAGCCGGCAGCTGCTGCCCGGGCCGGAGCTGCTGAGGAGGCGGCAGCGGGGGCGGCGCCTGCCCCGCACAGCCCCCCCGGCCCCTGCCCTGCCCCGCTGGGATTCCCGGCCCCCGGGGAGCAGCCGCAGTGGGCAGGGGCCGAGTCAGAGCTGGCAGGGTCAGAGCTGTCCCTGGAAGGCAGCCAGGAGACCTCGGCTGGGGACAGTGAGCCCTGCCCTGAGTGGGACATCTACAGTGTGGGAGAGGAAGAGGAGTGGGCAGTGGCAGGGTCAGAGCTGGCAGGGCCACGGCCGTTCCTGGGAGGCAGCCAGGAGACATCGCCTTTTTCCAGTGAGCCCTGCAGTGAGAGAGACATCAACAGCGAGAGAGAGGAAGAGGAAGGTGAAGTAAAGTCCCTGCCGTCACTGCTGTGGGCAGACTCCTCTCTGGAAGAGGTGTCCCAGCTGGCAGCCCCTGCCCTGGCCAGCGCCTCTCCTGCCCCGGGCTGTCCCACGGAGGCCGAGCCGGCAGCTGCTGCCCGGGGCGGAGCTGCTCAGGAGGTGTTGCCTGGTGCTGCCCAGGCCAGGAAACGTCCCTCCCGCTTCAGGCGGGCGCTGCGGGCGCTGCGGGGGCTGTTCCGCTGTCCCTGCCTGAGGCCGCGGCCCGAGGAGTAAAACAAATTAGTAAAAGAAGCCAAAAAGATGAAGGAGATGAGGAAGAAGAAGATGAAGAAGGCAGTGAAGTGAAGATGAAGATGATGATGGAGACAAGACCATGAAGACCGAGTTGGAAAAGATAATGAAGAAGAAGCCGCCTGTCTCAGTTTTGAGACAAATTGAAGAGAGGATACTCCTGAATGAAATGTCTCCTCTCAAGGCTTCCAGCAATTGCCCTCCACAAAAAGAAAATGCATACCAAGAGAGGAAAGTAGCAAAACCCAAATGCAAGAGTTTATTACGACAGAATGCTCACAGAAATCTCTCCCCTGGCCCCCGAAGACCCAAAATTCCTGGAGAACGGGGCGAACGTTGGAGCAATTCCCCTCCCCAGCTTGGGGTGCGAGATGGCAGCGGCTTTCCCGCTGAGGGCGGTGCAGCTTCCCCAGAGCAGTTCCATGCAGCAGCAGGCACAGCCCTGGCGGCTCTCTGGGCTCCCGCACCTCCTGTCCAGGGCAGCCAAAGCAGCGGGGCTGGAGTCTCTGGCTGTGCTTTCTGTGCCCGCCGGGGCTCCTTGATGCTTGGGGCTGGAACGGGACGGCCCCGCTGCCGCCGGTGCCGCTGCTCTGGTGTGGGAGCAGCCGCTGTTGGGTTCAGCTGGAGGGGCTGAAAGATCGCTGCTGCAGCTCCTCCAAGGCAGGCAAGGGAAAAGCTTTTGCATGGGCCGGCAAAGCCAAGCAAGCCAAGCAAAACTGCAGCAGGCAGAGGCAGGAACAGCTGGGCAGTGAGGCTTGGAAAATGGGCAGCCAAGGAGCCCAAAGCTCTTCCCTTGCCCGCCCCACACACACCCGGCCCCGGGCCTGGAAGGTGCAGCAACCATTTCTGGAGCACAAAGCAGAGGCTCCTGGAACGGACTCTCAGCACAAACCACTGCAAGACAACGGCAAAGAAGACAAACTCAAAGAAGACCAAGAAGATGAAGACGACAAAGAGGAAGAAGACAAAGAGAAAGACAAAGACAAAGACGGAGAAGACAAGGCCGAGAAGGCTTATTGAAGGATCCTTAGAAGAAGAATAGGAATAAGAATTTAGAAATCCTTAGAAAAAGAAGAGTACTAGGAATAGGAATAAGAATTTAAAATATGTAGAAGAAAAAACGAATAGGAATAGAAATAAGTATAGGAATAGGAATAGGAATACAAGTTTAAAAATACAAAGAAGTAGTAAAGAAGAAGACTAGTAAGAGTAGTATGAAGACGAAGAATAAGATTAAGAAGCATAAGAATAGAAAAATGAAGAGAAAATTGAATGAATAAATAAAACTAGAAAAATTATAATTTTATTTAATATTGTATATTAATATTATAGTCTATGATATAAAAAAAGTAATGGAACATATACTCAAATTAGCATATATTCTAATGTCCCAACACTGTTCCCGTTCTTGAAGAATCTGTGTGTTTTATAATAAAGTTTCTAAAAAGGCACAAGAACAGAGTGCCCAGATTTCATTTGCTGTCGCTCAGCGGTGCCGATGCATTTCCCCAGGCAGTGGCACGGAGTCCCCTGTGAGCAGGGAGTGCTGAGCCTCAGCCCGGCGGGAGAGTTGCCGGCCAGGCGGGCAGGGCAGGGCTGGCGCTGCTCTCTGCAGGCCAACTGAAGGCGCCCGTTGGGGCCGGCTGAGAGAGAGCTGTGCTGGGAGAGAGCCCTTGGCAGCGGGGCTGTGCAGCCGCCAGAGCGGAGCCAGCACAGCCCCGCGGGGACGCTGCCCGCGGCCCGGCAGCCCGGCTGCCTCAGAAGGGCAGCGCCGGTTGGGCGTGGGCCAGGAGCAAGGGCTGCTCTGTGCCGGGCTTGCTGTGCCTGTGGAGGTGCTGCAAAGGCTCTTCTCCCCATTTTCACTTCTAGTTTGCACCCAGAACATGCAGCAGAAGGAACTTGCTGCTAAACCAGTGGCTGAAGCCTTGCCACCTCTGCTCCCTGTCCCTGCCCAGGGCCTGCTCAGCAGAAAGCAGCTGTGGAGTCACTTCTGGAGTCCGTACAACTCCTACACGACGCAGCGCTTGGGGCTGGCAGGGACCTTACAGCTCATGGAGTTCCAGCCGTTTATCTCCTGCTCTGGGTCTCTCTAACAAGAATTTTCTCTTTCTCTCCCTTCCTCACACTTCTTGCGCAGTCAAATCTGTATTGTTGAATAAATTCCGCAGTTGCGCTCCTATGGTCCCATTTGCCCCTTAATTGGGGCAGAGCCATCTCCCCCTCATTGCATGGTGACACATGGGCAGGGACACCTTCCACTATCCCAGGCGGCTCCAAGAACCATCCATGTTTTCATTGTTTTAGGAGAACTTTCACAGAATCCCAGGATCACAGTGCCAGGGCCGGGAGCTTCTGCTCAGCCCCTGCAGCAGCTCCGTGTGGGACAGCAGGGCCGGGTCCTGCCTAGCCCCGGGTGGCGCCGCTGCCGTCCCGGTGAGGCCGCGCTCGGAGCGGCCCCGCGGCGCTGCCGGGCCCTGCTCTGTCCCTGGGCTCGGGGCTGTGTCCCAGCTGGGCCCTGCTCTGTCCCTGGGCTCGGGGCCGTGTCCCTGCTGGGCCCTGCTCCGTCCCTGGGCTCGGGGCCGTGTCCCTGCAGGGCCCTGCTCTGTCCCTGGGCTCAGGGCCGTGTCCCTGCCGGGCCCTGCTCCGTCCCTGGGCTCAGGGCCGTGACCCTGCAGGGCCCTGCTCTGTCTCTTGGCTCGGGGCCCTGTCCCTGCAGCCCTGCAGGGCCCTGACCTGTGGGCACACGCAGCCGGGATTGCTTGTGGCCTTGCTGGTTGCTGTTTCCGTTTCCAGCAGGAGCCACCAAGGGGACTGTCAGCAGCTTGGGGTTTATTGTCAAATCCTGTGGTGCATAGAATGTCAGAAAATAAAGATAGTGCAGAAGGTAGTCTCACACCTGAGGAGTTGCAGCTGTACTAATGACCAAAGATTAAGAACAAGCCTGCCCTTCATAAGCCACAGCTGTGTCCAATAAGATGATGAGCGCCACAAAAGAGTGGGTTAGCTGGTTGAGGAGAGAGTTGGAGTTTGTTGGCTGTGCTGTACAGAAGACAGATTCAGTGCTGTGAGGAATTGCCCATGAGAAATCACCAAGAAAGTACAGAACCTTTGCAATAAGATGACAACAACATCTCACACAGCTGGGCCCAGGGGTAACATTGTGGCAGCCAAGCCCAGCCCCTGGGGCCGCCGTCCCAGTGCATTTGGAAGGGCACGGACACAATTTCAGCGCCGTCTGTCTTTGTGCTCTGTGAAAAATGGTTTTGTGATTTGTGTTCATTGGTAATTGTATGTGCTGTGTCAAAAAGAGACGCACAGAACGGCTTTGAAACTTTCTGATCCAATAGCTAAGTAAAGCATGAAAATAAAAGAGGTATAGTAGAGTAAAAGAGATGAAGTGACAAGACGACTGATGCTTAAAAAAATAGAGGAAGTTATGGAAAAGCAAAGAGATATTGCACGAAAGCAACTAAACGCTTGTGTATAACGAAGAGCTTGATGCCCTTAACCAAATCACGTAGCAGATCCAGTGTAAGGCCTCCCTCCAGGCAAGGATAAAAAGGAAGCCAATGAGCACGTGGAAAGATGATGAAATTGCTGATCACAGCTTCTTGATATTTGCTCACTGGAACTAACTAAAGACACTGGAAAATGCTTGGTAGGCCTAAAACCTGTAGAACGACTTTGCCCCAGTTGTAAGCGGTGTGTGCCGTGAGTAGAGCAGTGACTCCCTGGCCAGCCAGCACTGCTTGCTTGCTTTATTAACAAGAAAAGGTCTAAAATTGAAATTGGGTTTAGCTATGGAAATTTTATGTCATGCTCAGTGTTTGTGTGGCCCGTGCGGGCGGAGCGGGGCTGGCGGGAGCCGCGCTCCCCTCAGAGCCCCTGAGGGCGGCAGCAATGGCGGCGCCGCTCCCTCAGCGCCCGGCCCCGGCCCCGGCGGGCGGGGAGCCCTGGGCAGCGCCCTGTGGGCAGCAGGGAGCGAGCCCCGGCCCTGCCTCTGTGCCCGTGGCGCCGCAGGGGCCAAGGCAGAGCTGCAGGAGTCGGGGCCTCATGCAGTGCCCCGAGGCAGCTGCAGTAGCCGGGCCCCGGCCTTGTGGCAGCGCAGGAGGCTCTCGTGGTGTCGCTTGTCCAGCCCGGCCGGGTGCCTGTGCATGGCCCTGGCCTTGGCGTTGGCCCTGCCCGCTGGGCTTCCCGAGCCCGGCAAAGGCGCCCAGGCCGCGCTCCGTGCCCCGGCTGTCGATGCTGAAGTCAGGGCCGTGCCCCGGTGCCCGGCAGAGCCCTGAGGGACACCCCTGCTGCCCGGGCTCCCGCGGCTCCTGGAGCCGCTGCCCACGAGTGCCCGGCCCGTCCCTGCGGCCAGTTCCTGGTGCCCTGGGCAGCGCAGGCAGCAAAGTCAGGGCTCTGCACTGTGGGGCCGGGGCTGTCCTGGGGCAGCGTGGCCAAAGCCTCTCAGGGCTCTGGGCACAGCAGGGGCCAAAGGCCACTGTCCTGGTTTAGGACAAATTAGGGGAAATCTCCAAGAGGGAGCCCCCCAGAACAAAACAAGCCTCCAACCACCCCTCCCCCAACACCGGGTTCGGGAAGGAATTTCTCGGAGGAGCAAAGTGGAAAACAAAACCTATTTATTTACAAGTAACAAAAGAACACTCCCCAACACAAGAAAAGAAAAGGGACCAGACTGTGTTGTGGAGGGCGCCGAATCTTCTCTAGCAGGCTTCGGGTGTCCTGGAGCTCGCAGGTCAGAATCCGCAGAATCCGGAGCCGGTCCAGTATCTTCAGGGGAGGGTAAGAAAGAGAGAGAGAGAACAAAAGAAAAAGGAAAAAAAAAACAGCGCAAAAGCAAAAAGCAAGCAAGCAAGCAAGCAAGCAAGCAAGCAGCTAGCAAAAGCCAAGCAGCAAAAGCCAAAAGCCAAAAGTGCCTGGTCACACCCCCCCCCCCCCCCCCCCTCTTCCCCATCCCGCCACAGCCAGACTGCCGGGGGGGGGGGGGGGGGGAAAAGGCACAGCTGCCAGACATAACACACGATATTGGGATAAAGGCTGTCACCCCACGACACTCCACCCCTTATCCCATATCGTGAACATACAATAAAAAACATTCATTTCACTTACTCACACCTTTTGACACTTACGCATTCCTCTCATCTTACTTGCTCAAACCTTTGACACTTACAGTTTCCTTCTGTCTCACATTCAACAAACAATGACAGTCATATATGAGTCTCATCCCACAATCAGGTCTCCCTGAGGTACACACCGTGTTGTTCCATCTTTCTGCATTATCCACCATGTATTACCTGGTCCTTGAGCAAAGACAATCCCACGGATGGGTTTGTCTGTACTCGAGGCAGGGTTGATCCATACTGTCTTTCCCAACAAACCTCTGACATGGGCCACTGGGGCTTTATCCCCATCTACTATATTAAGGAGCTCAGACTGAGCAGGACCCGCTCGGTTGGTGGAACCTCGAGTGTTAACTAACCAGGTAGCCTTTGCCAAATGCTGCTCCCAGTTTTTTAAAGACCCCCCTCCCAATGCCTTTAAGGTGGTTTTTAACAATCCATTGTACCTTTCCACCTTCCCTGCAGCTGGTGCATGATAGGGGATATGGTATACCCACTCGATGCCATGTTCCCTAGCCCAAGTATTAATAAGATTGTTTTTAAAATGAGTTCCATTATCCGACTCAATTCTTTCGGGAGTACCGTGCCTCCAAAGGACCTGCTTCTCAAGGCCCAAGATAGTGTTACGGGCTGTAGCATGGGACACAGGGTAGGTTTCCAACCATCCTGTGGTGGCTTCTACCATGGTTAGTACATAGCGCTTGCCCTGGCGTGTCTGGGGCAGTGTGATGTAATCAATCTGCCAGGCCTCCCCGTATTTGTACTTAGACCACCGCCCCCCATACCAGAGGGGCTTCAGTCGCTTGGCCTGCTTAATGGCAGCGCACGTCTCACAGTCACGAATAACCTGAGAAATACTGTCCATGGTTAGATCCACCCCTCGGTCTCGTGCCCACTTATAGGTGGCATCTCTACCCTGGTGGCCTGAGGCATCATGGGCCCATCGTGCTAAGAATAACTCTCCCTTATGCTCCCAGTCGAGATCTATCTTCAACTCCCCTATCTTTGCAGCCTGATGTACTTGCTGGTTGTTTTGCTGCTCTTCATTAGCTCTACTTCTGGGGACATGGGCATCTACATGGCGAACCTTCACAGGTAACTTCTCTAACCGAGTAGCGATATCTTTCCACTCTTCCGCAGCCCAAATTGGTTTTCCTCTGCGCTGCCAGTTGGCCTCTTTCCATCTCTTCAGCCATCCCCATAGAGCGTTGGCTGCCATCCAAGAATCGGTATACAAATAGAGCCTTGGCCACCTCTCTCTCTCTGCAATACCTAGGGCCAGTTGAATAGCTTTGATTTCAGCAAATTGACTGGATTCACCCTCTCCTTCAGTAGCCTCTGCAACCCGTCGAGTGGGACTCCATACAGCTGCTTTCCACCTCCGTTTCATCCCTATGACACGACAAGAACCATCAGTGAATAGGGCGTAACGTGTTTCTTCTACTGGCAACTGATTGTATGGCGGAGCTTCCTCAACCCGGGTCACTGGCTCTTGCTCCTCATCTGCGACACTAAAGCTTTCACCTTCGGGCCAATTTGTAATTATTTCTAGAATCCCAGGGCGATTTAACTTCCCAATCCGAGCGCGCTGCGTAATGAGGGCAATCCACTTACTCCAAGTAGCACTGGTGGCATGGTGGGTAGAGGGAACCTTTCCTCTGAACATCCATCCCAGCACCGGTAGTCGGGGTGCCAGAAGGAGTTGTGCCTCTGTACCAATCACCTCTGAGGCGGCTTGGACTCCTTCATAGGCGGCCAAGATTTCCTTTTCTGTTGGAGTATAGTTATCTTCAGACCCCCTGTAGCTCCGACTCCAAAATCCCAATGGTCGGCCTCGGGTCTCGCCAGGTAGCTTTTGCCAAAGGCTCCAGGACAGACCATGGCTCCCGGCTGCAGAGTAGAGCACATTCTTCACATCTGGTCCTGTCCTGACTGGACCAAGGGCTACAGCATGAGCGATCTCCTGCTTGATCTGGACAAAAGCTTGCTGCTGCTCAGGGCCCCAATGGAAGTCGTTCTTCTTGCGGGTAACCAGATAAAGGGGTCTCACAATCTGACTATACTCAGGGATGTGCATCCTCCAGAAACCTATAGCACCTAAGAAAGCCTGTGTCTCCTTCTTATCAGTTGGTGGGGACATAGCAGTGATTTTGTTAATAACATCCGCAGGAATCTGACGCCGTCCATCTTGCCACTTCACCCCCAAGAACTGAATTTCTCGGGCAGGTCCCTTGACTTTGCTCTTCTTAATGGCAAATCCGGCGTCCAGGAGAATATGAATTATCTTCTCTCCTTTCTCAAACACTTCTATTGCCGTGTTCCCCCAAACAATGATATCGTCAATATATTGTAAATGTTCTGGAGCCTCACCCTCTTCTAGTGCAGCCTGGATCAGTCCATGACAGATGGTAGGACTGTGTTTCCACCCCTGGGGCAATCGGTTCCAGGTGTACTGCACTCCCCTCCATGTAAAAGCAAACTGAGGCCTGCATTCTGCTGCCAGAGGGATGGAGAAAAACGCGTTAGCTATATCAATGGTCGCGTACCACTTTGCTGCCTTGGACTCCAGCTCGTACTGCAGTTCCAGTATGTCCGGTACAGCCGCACTCAGTGGTGGAGTCACTTCATTCAAGGCACGATAGTCCACAGTCAATCTCCACTCTCCGTCAGATTTTCGCACGGGCCAGATAGGGCTGTTAAAGGGTGAGTGGGTTTTACTGACCACCCCTTGGCTCTCCAGCTCTCGAATCATCTTGTGGATGGGGATCACAGCATCTCGATTCGTCCGGTACTGCCTGCGGTGCACTGTTGAGGTGGCAACTGGCACTCGCTGCTCCTCTACCTTCAAAAGTCCTACTGCAGATGGGTCCTCTGATAGTCCAGGCAAGGTATTCAATTGTTTAATACCCTCTATCTCAACTGCAGCTATTCCAAAAGCCCACCTGAATCCCTTAGGATCTTTGTAATAGCCATTCCGGAGAAAGTCTATGCCCAAAATACACGGAGCCTCTGGACCAGTCACAATTGGATGTTCCTGCCACTCCTTCCCAGTCAAGCTCACCTCAGCTTCCAACAACGTCAACTGTTGTGATCCCCCCGTCACTCCAGCAATGGAAACAGGTTCTGTCCCCACGTGTTCCGATGGCATTAAGGTACATTGTGATCCAGTGTCAACCAATGCTTCATAGTCTTGTGGCTCTGATGTGCCAGGCCATCTGATCCACACCTTCCAAAAAACCCGGTTCTCCCGTGCCTCTTCCTGGCTGGAGGCAGGGCCCCTCTAAGCCAGATTGTCCTTCTTTCCTTGGGCATATGCCTTGGAAGTTCCTTCAAGGGGATCGGACATGTCATCGTCATCGTCATACTTAACATCTCGGCTACGAGCGACCGGAGCTGCTATCTTTTTGGTTATACTTTCTCTTCTCTTCAAATCACGCACCCGTTGTGCCAAAGCAGCGGTGGGTTTTCCAACCCATCTTCTCATGTCTTCTCCAGACTCACGCAGGAAAAACCATAACTCGGCCCGTGGGATGTACCTTCTCTCCCCATCAAAGGAGCGCCGGCGTTGGACACCAGGGCTTCTAATTTGTACGGCTGAGATTTCAATAAGGTCCTCCTTAATCTCTTCCCGGAGTTTCTTATGATTCTCCTCTATTTTGTCTTCTAGTTTCTGCAGTCGGGTTTCCACTGCTGCAATTCTGGCATGAGTTGGGCCATGCACAGCATCTGCGTACGCTCGAAGCTTCTTTGCCATATCGAGCACAGTCTCATATGTATCATCTCGCTTCATTATTGCTAGGGCAGAAGCGTATTCAGGTGGCCCAAGTCGCACAAGTTTCCTCCACATTATCGGAGTGCATGGTACCAGGTCCGGATTCCTAGTTGTTGTGTCATCTGAGAAAACGAGCTCTGCGACCGCCATCTCTCTCAGGCGTTGGATCCCCTGTTCTATGGTCTTCCACCGTGTCTGCTGCATATAGAGATCATCCGTACACAGGTACCGTTCTGCTACGCTTCTTAGGACCCGTTCCCAGAGGCTGTGAGGGTTAGCCCCCCTCATCACACCTTGATCGATGGCAGGATCATGTGACAGGGATCCCAAATGCCTCACTTCAGTACCATCCAAAATCGTAACCTCCCCTGCAGCATCCCAAAGGCGGACTAACCAACTAATAATAGATTCGTCAGGTTGTCGGCTGTAATCCTTTCTTAGGCTTCTGAGGTCCTTCAGAGAAAAGGAGTCAATATTGGCTCCAGATTCTGTGCCCCTTGATGTGGCCTCTGATTTTGGTGAGGGTCCTTCTTCTGCATCATCGTCATCATCCTCCACCTTCCGATCGGTCTTGCCTTTACACTTTCCACCTCTTGTATTAGCTGCAACAGCCATGGTTTGGGGCCTATTGTCTGATTCAGCTGCTAGCCTGGAGCCTGGGATGTTAGCTGCAGCCTGGGTCACTGGGATAGTAGCTAACTTATCTCCCTGTTCCCTTTCTGCTATCTGCTGCTCCACAGTATCTAGCAGAGTACGGTAAACAAACGCCAAGGCCCAGCTCACTGCAGTAATCCTTTCTTCCTTAGTATTACCATGGCACTTCTCCCTCAAATACTTTGCCACCTCGACTGGATTCTGAATTTGATCAGATGGAAAGTCCCAGTCTATAGGATCAGAAAATTCCTTTAAAGTCTGGCCCATATCTTCCCATTTTCCACTCCAGTCAAGATTTTTCCTGTTTTGTTTTACTCCTGAATCAGGAGTCTCTCTAACCCCTCTAGAAATCTCAGCTTTCATTTTATATACACTCCAGACAGTATAGACAAGGCTTAATAAATTAAATGCCAGAAAGATGGTTTCTTTCAAACTCAGGGGAAAGTCAGTATTTTCTAATAGAGATGTCAACAATTTGTAGGAGAAGAAGGAAGACAAAGGCTGAAAAGCCCCTTCCTCTTCTTCTCCCCAAACAAACTGAGTACACAGCCATGACAACAATCCATACATTCCTGAAATAAAGTCCAGCACTGTTATCCGACACATCATCACACATAAGGCCAGCACAATGATTATTCTGGTTAGTGCCCCCCGCTTACAAAAGCTACTTATTAGGGACAACATCAGAGCTATTTTGGGGTAAGGAAATAACCCTAAGTACCACAAAGGTATTAAAACTTCAAAAGCCCCTAGGGACCAGAAAAACCGGCAAGCTTCCACTCCAAATGACATTATGAATCACCAATATGCCCACAAAACAACCAAAACCAAAATATTATTGTTATAGGTTTTTTTTCCACTGTTTTTGGCCTCCGGTTTCCCGGCCAACGCACCAAAAATTTATTGTCCTGGTTTAGGACAAATTAGGGGAAATCTCCAAGAGGGAGCCCCCCAGAACAAAACAAGCCTCCAACCACCCCTCCCCCAACACCGGGTTCGGGAAGGAATTTCTCGGAGGAGCAAAGTGGAAAACAAAACCTATTTATTTACAAGTAACAAAAGAACACTCCCCAACACAAGAAAAGAAAAGGGACCAGACTGTGTTGTGGAGGGCGCCGAATCTTCTCTAGCAGGCTTCGGGTGTCCTGGAGCTCGCAGGTCAGAATCCGCAGAATCCGGAGCCGGTCCAGTATCTTCAGGGGAGGGTAAGAAAGAGAGAGAGAGAACAAAAGAAAAAGGAAAAAAAAAACAGCGCAAAAGCAAAAAGCAAGCAAGCAAGCAAGCAAGCAAGCAGCTAGCAAAAGCCAAGCAGCAAAAGCCAAAAGCCAAAAGTGCCTGGTCACACCCCCCCCCCCCCCCCTCCTCTCTTCCCCATCCCGCCGCAGCCAGACTGCCGGGGGGGGGGTGGGGGAAAAGGCACAGCTGCCAGACATAACACACGATATTGGGATAAAGGCTGTCACCCCACGACAGCCACAAGTGCGGGGCTGCTCCCAGCCACTTCCTGGCTGCCCCACTGATGTTGGGCTGCCCCGGGTGGCCCTTGGTGACACAGGCACACGGTGTCGGGGCCCTTTGTGATGTGGGACGTGGTGGTGGCCAGAGAGCCTTGTGACATCAGGGAGCCCTGGCCTGGCTGAGGGTGTCTAAGGGGCGCAGAGCCCTGCGGTGCCCAGTCACAGGAGAGCCGCTCTCTGTGCAGGAAGCAGCTCCCTGTGTCTGTCTGCGCTGGACGCCCACAGCGACAGAGGCCGACAGCGGCAGACGAGGACAGCGAGGAGGACAAAGGCAACTCCAACTCCCGGTCGCCAGCCCCTTGCCCAGCTGGCTGGAGGCCCCCAGCAGGCAGTGGTCGGGGGCAGTGGGCAGGTCAGTGCTGCCCCTGTCACAGACTGAGGAGGAGGAGAGGCCCTTTGCCCAAGTGGACTGTGAGCTTTCCCAGTGGGAAGCTCTGCAAGAGACATACCCGAGACAAGTGCTGAGAGTCTGAGAAATGTCCCAGCGTAGATCCAGGAGCAGCCCAGAGCTGTACCAATGCCAGGTACGTGTGAGAGTTGGGGAGGTTTCCCAGTGCAGAGGTGGGACACACCAAGAGCTCTAGGAAGGGAAAGAAACTGTCAGTGTGGGAGCTGTAGCAGTGGGGAGAGTCCTCAGTGAGATGGACCAAGAGGAGTCTGAGCGGGAAAAATGTTTCACAACCCAAGAGATAACCCAGTGGGAAATAGACATGAGAGGGCAGCAGGAGTTGGGACGGGGAGAAGACAAAAGATCCCATGAGCTGTCCCTGCAGAGAGATGGGAGTGTCCCAGAGGATTCCCAATGGGACAATGCCCAAGAGCTTTCCCAGAGGGAAGGTGAGAGCTACCAAGACCTCCGACCATGGGGACAAGATGTGCACTGTCACATGTCCCAGTGGGAAGACAGGAGAGAGCTGGGATTGTCCCAGGTGAGAGCCAGCAGTGCCAAGGAGCTGTGCCAAGGAGCAGACGCTGCAGCCCCAGAGCTGCCCTGGTGGGACGATGGCAGTGAGGGAAAGCTGTCCCAGTGGGAGGGAGATGTGAGCAGGCAGGAGCTGTCCCAGAGGAGAAATGCCCTCAGCTCTGAGATGTGGGACAGATCCTTGCTGGCAGTGAGTGAGGAGGAGCCTGAGCCTTGTCCCGCAGGGGGCCCAGCTGTGGCAGCCCCGTGGGCACAGAGGTGGCAGCCCAGGCAGTGCCTGCCCCAAGCAGCGCCTCTCCTTCCCTACAGAGCCCCACGGAGGCCGAGCCGGCAGCTGCTGCCCCAGCGGGAGCTGCTGAGGAGGAGGAGCCCCTGGAGCTTCTCCTGTCCCAAGGGGAAGATCTGGGAGACCAAGAGCTGCTGCCGGGGGAGGATGATGTGAGCTCCTGTTCTGGGGAGGAGCCTGTGGGCTCATGGAAGGACGAGGAGAGCTCCCAGCTGTGTCCTTCACCCTGCGATGAGGGGCTGTCTCAGGTAGAAGAGGCCATGGAGCTCTCTCCAGGTGAGAGCAACACCGAGCCAGAGCTGTCCAAAGAGGAAGAGGCAATCGAGGACATCCCAGAGGACAGCACAAGTGACCAGGAGCTGTCCTCAGTGGAAGAGATCATCAAGGTCATTCTAGAGGACAGCGTGAGTGACCAGGATCATTCTGAATTGGACGCGGCCATCGAGGTTCTTCCAGGGGACAACACGAGTGACGAGGAGCTGTCCTCATTGGAAGAGGACATCGAGGATATTCCTGAGGACAGCATGAGTGACCAGGAGCTGTCCTCAGTGGAAGAGGACATCGAGGCCTCTCCAGAGGACAACAAGAGTGACCAGGAGCTCTCCTCAGTGGAGGAGGACATCAAGGACACTCCAGAGGACAGCACAAGGGACCAGGAGCTGTCCTCAGTTGAGGAGGACCTCGGGGACATTCCAGAGGACAGCATGAGTGACCAGGAGCTGTCCTCTGTGGAAGAGGACCTCGAGGATATTCCTGAGGAAAGCACAAGGGACCAGGAGCTGTCCTCGGTGGAAGAGGAAATCAAGAACACTCCAGAGGACAGCACAAGGGACCAGGAGCTGTCCTCGGTGGAAGAGGACAGCAAGGTCTCCCCAGGGGACGGAACACATGAGGAGAAGCTGTCCCCCCTGGAAGATAACATTGTGGTGGTTTCAGGGGACAACCTGACTGATGAGGAGCTGCCCAAAGTGGAGGAGGCCATTGAGCTTGGTCCAGAGGACAGCACGGCTCTTCCCCCAGAGGGGCCCAGCTCTGCCAGCCCCGTGGGCACAGAGGAGGCAGCAGGGGCAGCCGCAGCCCTGCCCAGCTCCTCTCCTGCACCGGGCCATCCCACAGAGCCCGAGCCGGCAGCTGCTGCCCGGTGCGGAGCTGCTGAGGAGGCGGCAGCGGGGTCAGTGCTGGCAGTGCCCCAGAGGATGAATGGCTCCAATGAGGAAATGAAATTTTGGCAGTTCTTGGATGACCTGGAGCCTTTCCTCGTTGGAGACCCAGAGCGGTCCCAGGAGGTGTGTGACTGTGAACGATGCAGGCGGGAAGATCTGTCCCACACCGAGAACAGCACCGGGACCAAGCCCTTGGCCCCAGAGGAGGATGAGTGGGGCGAGGTGAACATCCTGGAGCTGCTCCCAGAAGAGGATAAAGACCAGAAATGGAAACTTTTTGGGGCAGACGGGCTCCCAAGTGCCTTTCCCTCAGGAGGCCTGGGCCGAGTGCCCGGCACAGGAGCCGTGCAGCCAAGGGCCGGCGCCTGCCCCGCACAGCCCCCCCCGGCCCCTGCCCTGCCCCGCTGGGATTCCCGGCCCCCGGGGAGCAGCCGCAGTGGGCAGGGGCAGAGTCAGAGCTGTCCCTGGAAGGCAGCCAGGAGACCTCGGCTGGGGACAGTGACTGGGACGCCTCCCGTGAGGAAGGGGAAAGAGAGTCAGAGCTGTCCCAATGGAGAGACTCTTCTGTGGAAGAAGTGTCCCAGCTGGAGGATGATGTGAGCTCCAGCTCTTGGGACTTCTTGGGAGCCACTGTGGGCCCAGAGAAGGAGGAGGACAGCCAGGCTTGTCCCGCAGAGGGGCCCAGCTCTGTCAGCCCCGTGGGCACAGAGGAGGCAGCAGAGGCAGCCCCTGCCCTGGGCAGCGCCTCTCCTGCCCCGGGCCGTGCCACGGAGGCCGAGCCGGCAGCTGCTGCCCGGGCCGGAGCTGCTGAGGAGGCGGCAGCGGGGGCGGCGCCTGCCCCGCACAGCCCCCCCGGCCCCTGCCCTGCCCCGCTGGGATTCCCGGCCCCCGGGGAGCAGCCGCAGTGGGCAGGGGCCGAGTCAGAGCTGGCAGGGTCAGAGCTGTCCCTGGAAGGCAGCCAGGAGACCTCGGCTGGGGACAGTGAGCCCTGCCCTGAGTGGGACATCTACAGTGTGGGAGAGGAAGAGGAGTGGGCAGTGGCAGGGTCAGAGCTGGCAGGGCCACGGCCGTTCCTGGGAGGCAGCCAGGAGACATCGCCTTTTTCCAGTGAGCCCTGCAGTGAGAGAGACATCAACAGCGAGAGAGAGGAAGAGGAAGGTGAAGTAAAGTCCCTGCCGTCACTGCTGTGGGCAGACTCCTCTCTGGAAGAGGTGTCCCAGCTGGCAGCCCCTGCCCTGGCCAGCGCCTCTCCTGCCCCGGGCTGTCCCACGGAGGCCGAGCCGGCAGCTGCTGCCCGGGCCGGAGCTGCTGAGGAGGCGGCAGCGGGGGCGGCGCCTGCCCCGCACAGCCCCCCCGGCCCCTGCCCTGCCCCGCTGGGATTCCCGGCCCCCGGGGAGCAGCCGCAGTGGGCAGGGGCCGAGTCAGAGCTGGCAGGGTCAGAGCTGTCCCTGGAAGGCAGCCAGGAGACCTCGGCTGGGGACAGTGAGCCCTGCCCTGAGTGGGACATCTACAGTGTGGGAGAGGAAGAGGAGTGGGCAGTGGCAGGGTCAGAGCTGGCAGGGCCACGGCCGTTCCTGGGAGGCAGCCAGGAGACATCGCCTTTTTCCAGTGAGCCCTGCAGTGAGAGAGACATCAACAGCGAGAGAGAGGAAGAGGAAGGTGAAGTAAAGTCCCTGCCGTCACTGCTGTGGGCAGACTCCTCTCTGGAAGAGGTGTCCCAGCTGGCAGCCCCTGCCCTGGCCAGCGCCTCTCCTGCCCCGGGCTGTCCCACGGAGGCCGAGCCGGCAGCTGCTGCCCGGGGCGGAGCTGCTCAGGAGGTGTTGCCTGGTGCTGCCCAGGCCAGGAAACGTCCCTCCCGCTTCAGGCGGGCGCTGCGGGCGCTGCGGGGGCTGTTCCGCTGTCCCTGCCTGAGGCCGCGGCCCGAGGAGTAAAACAAATTAGTAAAAGAAGCCAAAAAGATGAAGGAGATGAGGAAGAAGAAGATGAAGAAGGCAGTGAAGTGAAGATGAAGATGATGATGGAGACAAGACCATGAAGACCGAGTTGGAAAAGATAATGAAGAAGAAGCCGCCTGTCTCAGTTTTGAGACAAATTGAAGAGAGGATACTCCTGAATGAAATGTCTCCTCTCAAGGCTTCCAGCAATTGCCCTCCACAAAAAGAAAATGCATACCAAGAGAGGAAAGTAGCAAAACCCAAATGCAAGAGTTTATTACGACAGAATGCTCACAGAAATCTCTCCCCTGGCCCCCGAAGACCCAAAATTCCTGGAGAACGGGGCGAACGTTGGAGCAATTCCCCTCCCCAGCTTGGGGTGCGAGATGGCAGCGGCTTTCCCGCTGAGGGCGGTGCAGCTTCCCCAGAGCAGTTCCATGCAGCAGCAGGCACAGCCCTGGCGGCTCTCTGGGCTCCCGCACCTCCTGTCCAGGGCAGCCAAAGCAGCGGGGCTGGAGTCTCTGGCTGTGCTTTCTGTGCCCGCCGGGGCTCCTTGATGCTTGGGGCTGGAACGGGACGGCCCCGCTGCCGCCGGTGCCGCTGCTCTGGTGTGGGAGCAGCCGCTGTTGGGTTCAGCTGGAGGGGCTGAAAGATCGCTGCTGCAGCTCCTCCAAGGCAGGCAAGGGAAAAGCTTTTGCATGGGCCGGCAAAGCCAAGCAAGCCAAGCAAAACTGCAGCAGGCAGAGGCAGGAACAGCTGGGCAGTGAGGCTTGGAAAATGGGCAGCCAAGGAGCCCAAAGCTCTTCCCTTGCCCGCCCCACACACACCCGGCCCCGGGCCTGGAAGGTGCAGCAACCATTTCTGGAGCACAAAGCAGAGGCTCCTGGAACGGACTCTCAGCACAAACCACTGCAAGACAACGGCAAAGAAGACAAACTCAAAGAAGACCAAGAAGATGAAGACGACAAAGAGGAAGAAGACAAAGAGAAAGACAAAGACAAAGACGGAGAAGACAAGGCCGAGAAGGCTTATTGAAGGATCCTTAGAAGAAGAATAGGAATAAGAATTTAGAAATCCTTAGAAAAAGAAGAGTACTAGGAATAGGAATAAGAATTTAAAATATGTAGAAGAAAAAACGAATAGGAATAGAAATAAGTATAGGAATAGGAATAGGAATACAAGTTTAAAAATACAAAGAAGTAGTAAAGAAGAAGACTAGTAAGAGTAGTATGAAGACGAAGAATAAGATTAAGAAGCATAAGAATAGAAAAATGAAGAGAAAATTGAATGAATAAATAAAACTAGAAAAATTATAATTTTATTTAATATTGTATATTAATATTATAGTCTATGATATAAAAAAAGTAATGGAACATATACTCAAATTAGCATATATTCTAATGTCCCAACACTGTTCCCGTTCTTGAAGAATCTGTGTGTTTTATAATAAAGTTTCTAAAAAGGCACAAGAACAGAGTGCCCAGATTTCATTTGCTGTCGCTCAGCGGTGCCGATGCATTTCCCCAGGCAGTGGCACGGAGTCCCCTGTGAGCAGGGAGTGCTGAGCCTCAGCCCGGCGGGAGAGTTGCCGGCCAGGCGGGCAGGGCAGGGCTGGCGCTGCTCTCTGCAGGCCAACTGAAGGCGCCCGTTGGGGCCGGCTGAGAGAGAGCTGTGCTGGGAGAGAGCCCTTGGCAGCGGGGCTGTGCAGCCGCCAGAGCGGAGCCAGCACAGCCCCGCGGGGACGCTGCCCGCGGCCCGGCAGCCCGGCTGCCTCAGAAGGGCAGCGCCGGTTGGGCGTGGGCCAGGAGCAAGGGCTGCTCTGTGCCGGGCTTGCTGTGCCTGTGGAGGTGCTGCAAAGGCTCTTCTCCCCATTTTCACTTCTAGTTTGCACCCAGAACATGCAGCAGAAGGAACTTGCTGCTAAACCAGTGGCTGAAGCCTTGCCACCTCTGCTCCCTGTCCCTGCCCAGGGCCTGCTCAGCAGAAAGCAGCTGTGGAGTCACTTCTGGAGTCCGTACAACTCCTACACGACGCAGCGCTTGGGGCTGGCAGGGACCTTACAGCTCATGGAGTTCCAGCCGTTTATCTCCTGCTCTGGGTCTCTCTAACAAGAATTTTCTCTTTCTCTCCCTTCCTCACACTTCTTGCGCAGTCAAATCTGTATTGTTGAATAAATTCCGCAGTTGCGCTCCTATGGTCCCATTTGCCCCTTAATTGGGGCAGAGCCATCTCCCCCTCATTGCATGGTGACACATGGGCAGGGACACCTTCCACTATCCCAGGCGGCTCCAAGAACCATCCATGTTTTCATTGTTTTAGGAGAACTTTCACAGAATCCCAGGATCACAGTGCCAGGGCCGGGAGCTTCTGCTCAGCCCCTGCAGCAGCTCCGTGTGGGACAGCAGGGCCGGGTCCTGCCTAGCCCCGGGTGGCGCCGCTGCCGTCCCGGTGAGGCCGCGCTCGGAGCGGCCCCGCGGCGCTGCCGGGCCCTGCTCTGTCCCTGGGCTCGGGGCTGTGTCCCAGCTGGGCCCTGCTCTGTCCCTGGGCTCGGGGCCGTGTCCCTGCTGGGCCCTGCTCCGTCCCTGGGCTCGGGGCCGTGTCCCTGCAGGGCCCTGCTCTGTCCCTGGGCTCAGGGCCGTGTCCCTGCCGGGCCCTGCTCCGTCCCTGGGCTCAGGGCCGTGACCCTGCAGGGCCCTGCTCTGTCTCTTGGCTCGGGGCCCTGTCCCTGCAGCCCTGCAGGGCCCTGACCTGTGGGCACACGCAGCCGGGATTGCTTGTGGCCTTGCTGGTTGCTGTTTCCGTTTCCAGCAGGAGCCACCAAGGGGACTGTCAGCAGCTTGGGGTTTATTGTCAAATCCTGTGGTGCATAGAATGTCAGAAAATAAAGATAGTGCAGAAGGTAGTCTCACACCTGAGGAGTTGCAGCTGTACTAATGACCAAAGATTAAGAACAAGCCTGCCCTTCATAAGCCACAGCTGTGTCCAATAAGATGATGAGCGCCACAAAAGAGTGGGTTAGCTGGTTGAGGAGAGAGTTGGAGTTTGTTGGCTGTGCTGTACAGAAGACAGATTCAGTGCTGTGAGGAATTGCCCATGAGAAATCACCAAGAAAGTACAGAACCTTTGCAATAAGATGACAACAACATCTCACACAGCTGGGCCCAGGGGTAACATTGTGGCAGCCAAGCCCAGCCCCTGGGGCCGCCGTCCCAGTGCATTTGGAAGGGCACGGACACAATTTCAGCGCCGTCTGTCTTTGTGCTCTGTGAAAAATGGTTTTGTGATTTGTGTTCATTGGTAATTGTATGTGCTGTGTCAAAAAGAGACGCACAGAACGGCTTTGAAACTTTCTGATCCAATAGCTAAGTAAAGCATGAAAATAAAAGAGGTATAGTAGAGTAAAAGAGATGAAGTGACAAGACGACTGATGCTTAAAAAAATAGAGGAAGTTATGGAAAAGCAAAGAGATATTGCACGAAAGCAACTAAACGCTTGTGTATAACGAAGAGCTTGATGCCCTTAACCAAATCACGTAGCAGATCCAGTGTAAGGCCTCCCTCCAGGCAAGGATAAAAAGGAAGCCAATGAGCACGTGGAAAGATGATGAAATTGCTGATCACAGCTTCTTGATATTTGCTCACTGGAACTAACTAAAGACACTGGAAAATGCTTGGTAGGCCTAAAACCTGTAGAACGACTTTGCCCCAGTTGTAAGCGGTGTGTGCCGTGAGTAGAGCAGTGACTCCCTGGCCAGCCAGCACTGCTTGCTTGCTTTATTAACAAGAAAAGGTCTAAAATTGAAATTGGGTTTAGCTATGGAAATTTTATGTCATGCTCAGTGTTTGTGTGGCCCGTGCGGGCGGAGCGGGGCTGGCGGGAGCCGCGCTCCCCTCAGAGCCCCTGAGGGCGGCAGCAATGGCGGCGCCGCTCCCTCAGCGCCCGGCCCCGGCCCCGGCGGGCGGGGAGCCCTGGGCAGCGCCCTGTGGGCAGCAGGGAGCGAGCCCCGGCCCTGCCTCTGTGCCCGTGGCGCCGCAGGGGCCAAGGCAGAGCTGCAGGAGTCGGGGCCTCATGCAGTGCCCCGAGGCAGCTGCAGTAGCCGGGCCCCGGCCTTGTGGCAGCGCAGGAGGCTCTCGTGGTGTCGCTTGTCCAGCCCGGCCGGGTGCCTGTGCATGGCCCTGGCCTTGGCGTTGGCCCTGCCCGCTGGGCTTCCCGAGCCCGGCAAAGGCGCCCAGGCCGCGCTCCGTGCCCCGGCTGTCGATGCTGAAGTCAGGGCCGTGCCCCGGTGCCCGGCAGAGCCCTGAGGGACACCCCTGCTGCCCGGGCTCCCGCGGCTCCTGGAGCCGCTGCCCACGAGTGCCCGGCCCGTCCCTGCGGCCAGTTCCTGGTGCCCTGGGCAGCGCAGGCAGCAAAGTCAGGGCTCTGCACTGTGGGGCCGGGGCTGTCCTGGGGCAGCGTGGCCAAAGCCTCTCAGGGCTCTGGGCACAGCAGGGGCCAAAGGCCACTGTCCTGGTTTAGGACAAATTAGGGGAAATCTCCAAGAGGGAGCCCCCCAGAACAAAACAAGCCTCCAACCACCCCTCCCCCAACACCGGGTTCGGGAAGGAATTTCTCGGAGGAGCAAAGTGGAAAACAAAACCTATTTATTTACAAGTAACAAAAGAACACTCCCCAACACAAGAAAAGAAAAGGGACCAGACTGTGTTGTGGAGGGCGCCGAATCTTCTCTAGCAGGCTTCGGGTGTCCTGGAGCTCGCAGGTCAGAATCCGCAGAATCCGGAGCCGGTCCAGTATCTTCAGGGGAGGGTAAGAAAGAGAGAGAGAGAACAAAAGAAAAAGGAAAAAAAAAACAGCGCAAAAGCAAAAAGCAAGCAAGCAAGCAAGCAAGCAAGCAAGCAGCTAGCAAAAGCCAAGCAGCAAAAGCCAAAAGCCAAAAGTGCCTGGTCACACCCCCCCCCCCCCCCCCCCCCCCTCTTCCCCATCCCGCCACAGCCAGACTGCCGGGGGGGGGGGGTGGGGGAAAAGGCACAGCTGCCAGACATAACACACGATATTGGGATAAAGGCTGTCACCCCACGACACTCCACCCCTTATCCCATATCGTGAACATACAATAAAAAACATTCATTTCACTTACTCACACCTTTTGACACTTACGCATTCCTCTCATCTTACTTGCTCAAACCTTTGACACTTACAGTTTCCTTCTGTCTCACATTCAACAAACAATGACAGTCATATATGAGTCTCATCCCACAATCAGGTCTCCCTGAGGTACACACCGTGTTGTTCCATCTTTCTGCATTATCCACCATGTATTACCTGGTCCTTGAGCAAAGACAATCCCACGGATGGGTTTGTCTGTACTCGAGGCAGGGTTGATCCATACTGTCTTTCCCAACAAACCTCTGACATGGGCCACTGGGGCTTTATCCCCATCTACTATATTAAGGAGCTCAGACTGAGCAGGACCCGCTCGGTTGGTGGAACCTCGAGTGTTAACTAACCAGGTAGCCTTTGCCAAATGCTGCTCCCAGTTTTTTAAAGACCCCCCTCCCAATGCCTTTAAGGTGGTTTTTAACAATCCATTGTACCTTTCCACCTTCCCTGCAGCTGGTGCATGATAGGGGATATGGTATACCCACTCGATGCCATGTTCCCTAGCCCAAGTATTAATAAGATTGTTTTTAAAATGAGTTCCATTATCCGACTCAATTCTTTCGGGAGTACCGTGCCTCCAAAGGACCTGCTTCTCAAGGCCCAAGATAGTGTTACGGGCTGTAGCATGGGACACAGGGTAGGTTTCCAACCATCCTGTGGTGGCTTCTACCATGGTTAGTACATAGCGCTTGCCCTGGCGTGTCTGGGGCAGTGTGATGTAATCAATCTGCCAGGCCTCCCCGTATTTGTACTTAGACCACCGCCCCCCATACCAGAGGGGCTTCAGTCGCTTGGCCTGCTTAATGGCAGCGCACGTCTCACAGTCACGAATAACCTGAGAAATACTGTCCATGGTTAGATCCACCCCTCGGTCTCGTGCCCACTTATAGGTGGCATCTCTACCCTGGTGGCCTGAGGCATCATGGGCCCATCGTGCTAAGAATAACTCTCCCTTATGCTCCCAGTCGAGATCTATCTTCAACTCCCCTATCTTTGCAGCCTGATGTACTTGCTGGTTGTTTTGCTGCTCTTCATTAGCTCTACTTCTGGGGACATGGGCATCTACATGGCGAACCTTCACAGGTAACTTCTCTAACCGAGTAGCGATATCTTTCCACTCTTCCGCAGCCCAAATTGGTTTTCCTCTGCGCTGCCAGTTGGCCTCTTTCCATCTCTTCAGCCATCCCCATAGAGCGTTGGCTGCCATCCAAGAATCGGTATACAAATAGAGCCTTGGCCACCTCTCTCTCTCTGCAATACCTAGGGCCAGTTGAATAGCTTTGATTTCAGCAAATTGACTGGATTCACCCTCTCCTTCAGTAGCCTCTGCAACCCGTCGAGTGGGACTCCATACAGCTGCTTTCCACCTCCGTTTCATCCCTATGACACGACAAGAACCATCAGTGAATAGGGCGTAACGTGTTTCTTCTACTGGCAACTGATTGTATGGCGGAGCTTCCTCAACCCGGGTCACTGGCTCTTGCTCCTCATCTGCGACACTAAAGCTTTCACCTTCGGGCCAATTTGTAATTATTTCTAGAATCCCAGGGCGATTTAACTTCCCAATCCGAGCGCGCTGCGTAATGAGGGCAATCCACTTACTCCAAGTAGCACTGGTGGCATGGTGGGTAGAGGGAACCTTTCCTCTGAACATCCATCCCAGCACCGGTAGTCGGGGTGCCAGAAGGAGTTGTGCCTCTGTACCAATCACCTCTGAGGCGGCTTGGACTCCTTCATAGGCGGCCAAGATTTCCTTTTCTGTTGGAGTATAGTTATCTTCAGACCCCCTGTAGCTCCGACTCCAAAATCCCAATGGTCGGCCTCGGGTCTCGCCAGGTAGCTTTTGCCAAAGGCTCCAGGACAGACCATGGCTCCCGGCTGCAGAGTAGAGCACATTCTTCACATCTGGTCCTGTCCTGACTGGACCAAGGGCTACAGCATGAGCGATCTCCTGCTTGATCTGGACAAAAGCTTGCTGCTGCTCAGGGCCCCAATGGAAGTCGTTCTTCTTGCGGGTAACCAGATAAAGGGGTCTCACAATCTGACTATACTCAGGGATGTGCATCCTCCAGAAACCTATAGCACCTAAGAAAGCCTGTGTCTCCTTCTTATCAGTTGGTGGGGACATAGCAGTGATTTTGTTAATAACATCCGCAGGAATCTGACGCCGTCCATCTTGCCACTTCACCCCCAAGAACTGAATTTCTCGGGCAGGTCCCTTGACTTTGCTCTTCTTAATGGCAAATCCGGCGTCCAGGAGAATATGAATTATCTTCTCTCCTTTCTCAAACACTTCTATTGCCGTGTTCCCCCAAACAATGATATCGTCAATATATTGTAAATGTTCTGGAGCCTCACCCTCTTCTAGTGCAGCCTGGATCAGTCCATGACAGATGGTAGGACTGTGTTTCCACCCCTGGGGCAATCGGTTCCAGGTGTACTGCACTCCCCTCCATGTAAAAGCAAACTGAGGCCTGCATTCTGCTGCCAGAGGGATGGAGAAAAACGCGTTAGCTATATCAATGGTCGCGTACCACTTTGCTGCCTTGGACTCCAGCTCGTACTGCAGTTCCAGTATGTCCGGTACAGCCGCACTCAGTGGTGGAGTCACTTCATTCAAGGCACGATAGTCCACAGTCAATCTCCACTCTCCGTCAGATTTTCGCACGGGCCAGATAGGGCTGTTAAAGGGTGAGTGGGTTTTACTGACCACCCCTTGGCTCTCCAGCTCTCGAATCATCTTGTGGATGGGGATCACAGCATCTCGATTCGTCCAGTACTGCCTGCGGTGCACTGTTGAGGTGGCAACTGGCACTCGCTGCTCCTCTACCTTCAAAAGTCCTACTGCAGATGGGTCCTCTGATAGTCCAGGCAAGGTATTCAATTGTTTAATACCCTCTATCTCAACTGCAGCTATTCCAAAAGCCCACCTGAATCCCTTAGGATCTTTGTAATAGCCATTCCGGAGAAAGTCTATGCCCAAAATACACGGAGCCTCTGGACCAGTCACAATTGGATGTTCCTGCCACTCCTTCCCAGTCAAGCTCACCTCAGCTTCCAACAACGTCAACTGTTGTGATCCCCCCGTCACTCCAGCAATGGAAACAGGTTCTGTCCCCACGTGTTCCGATGGCATTAAGGTACATTGTGATCCAGTGTCAACCAATGCTTCATAGTCTTGTGGCTCTGATGTGCCAGGCCATCTGATCCACACCTTCCAAAAAACCCGGTTCTCCCGTGCCTCTTCCTGGCTGGAGGCAGGGCCCCTCTAAGCCAGATTGTCCTTCTTTCCTTGGGCATATGCCTTGGAAGTTCCTTCAAGGGGATCGGACATGTCATCGTCATCGTCATACTTAACATCTCGGCTACGAGCGACCGGAGCTGCTATCTTTTTGGTTATACTTTCTCTTCTCTTCAAATCACGCACCCGTTGTGCCAAAGCAGCGGTGGGTTTTCCATCCCATCTTCTCATGTCTTCTCCAGACTCACGCAGGAAAAACCATAACTCGGCCCGTGGGATGTACCTTCTCTCCCCATCAAAGGAGCGCCGGCGTTGGACACCAGGGCTTCTAATTTGTACGGCTGAGATTTCAATAAGGTCCTCCTTAATCTCTTCCCGGAGTTTCTTATGATTCTCCTCTATTTTGTCTTCTAGTTTCTGCAGTCGGGTTTCCACTGCTGCAATTCTGGCATGAGTTGGGCCATGCACAGCATCTGCGTACGCTCGAAGCTTCTTTGCCATATCGAGCACAGTCTCATATGTATCATCTCGCTTCATTATTGCTAGGGCAGAAGCGTATTCAGGTGGCCCAAGTCGCACAAGTTTCCTCCACATTATCGGAGTGCATGGTACCAGGTCCGGATTCCTAGTTGTTGTGTCATCTGAGAAAACGAGCTCTGCGACCGCCATCTCTCTCAGGCGTTGGATCCCCTGTTCTATGGTCTTCCACCGTGTCTGCTGCATATAGAGATCATCCGTACACAGGTACCGTTCTGCTACGCTTCTTAGGACCCGTTCCCAGAGGCTGTGAGGGTTAGCCCCCCTCATCACACCTTGATCGATGGCAGGATCATGTGACAGGGATCCCAAATGCCTCACTTCAGTACCATCCAAAATCGTAACCTCCCCTGCAGCATCCCAAAGGCGGACTAACCAACTAATAATAGATTCGTCAGGTTGTCGGCTGTAATCCTTTCTTAGGCTTCTGAGGTCCTTCAGAGAAAAGGAGTCAATATTGGCTCCAGATTCTGTGCCCCTTGATGTGGCCTCTGATTTTGGTGAGGGTCCTTCTTCTGCATCATCGTCATCATCCTCCACCTTCCGATCGGTCTTGCCTTTACACTTTCCACCTCTTGTATTAGCTGCAACAGCCATGGTTTGGGGCCTATTGTCTGATTCAGCTGCTAGCCTGGAGCCTGGGATGTTAGCTGCAGCCTGGGTCACTGGGATAGTAGCTAACTTATCTCCCTGTTCCCTTTCTGCTATCTGCTGCTCCACAGTATCTAGCAGAGTACGGTAAACAAACGCCAAGGCCCAGCTCACTGCAGTAATCCTTTCTTCCTTAGTATTACCATGGCACTTCTCCCTCAAATACTTTGCCACCTCGACTGGATTCTGAATTTGATCAGATGGAAAGTCCCAGTCTATAGGATCAGAAAATTCCTTTAAAGTCTGGCCCATATCTTCCCATTTTCCACTCCAGTCAAGATTTTTCCTGTTTTGTTTTACTCCTGAATCAGGAGTCTCTCTAACCCCTCTAGAAATCTCAGCTTTCATTTTATATACACTCCAGACAGTATAGACAAGGCTTAATAAATTAAATGCCAGAAAGATGGTTTCTTTCAAACTCAGGGGAAAGTCAGTATTTTCTAATAGAGATGTCAACAATTTGTAGGAGAAGAAGGAAGACAAAGGCTGAAAAGCCCCTTCCTCTTCTTCTCCCCAAACAAACTGAGTACACAGCCATGACAACAATCCATACATTCCTGAAATAAAGTCCAGCACTGTTATCCGACACATCATCACACATAAGGCCAGCACAATGATTATTCTGGTTAGTGCCCCCCGCTTACAAAAGCTACTTATTAGGGACAACATCAGAGCTATTTTGGGGTAAGGAAATAACCCTAAGTACCACAAAGGTATTAAAACTTCAAAAGCCCCTAGGGACCAGAAAAACCGGCAAGCTTCCACTCCAAATGACATTATGAATCACCAATATGCCCACAAAACAACCAAAACCAAAATATTATTGTTATAGGTTTTTTTTCCACTGTTTTTGGCCTCCGGTTTCCCGGCCAACGCACCAAAAATTTATTGTCCTGGTTTAGGACAAATTAGGGGAAATCTCCAAGAGGGAGCCCCCCAGAACAAAACAAGCCTCCAACCACCCCTCCCCCAACACCGGGTTCGGGAAGGAATTTCTCGGAGGAGCAAAGTGGAAAACAAAACCTATTTATTTACAAGTAACAAAAGAACACTCCCCAACACAAGAAAAGAAAAGGGACCAGACTGTGTTGTGGAGGGCGCCGAATCTTCTCTAGCAGGCTTCGGGTGTCCTGGAGCTCGCAGGTCAGAATCCGCAGAATCCGGAGCCGGTCCAGTATCTTCAGGGGAGGGTAAGAAAGAGAGAGAGAGAACAAAAGAAAAAGGAAAAAAAAAACAGCGCAAAAGCAAAAAGCAAGCAAGCAAGCAAGCAAACAAGCAAGCAGCTAGCAAAAGCCAAGCAGCAAAAGCCAAAAGCCAAAAGTGCCTGGTCACACCCCCCCCCCCCCCCTCCTCTCTTCCCCATCCCGCCGCAGCCAGACTGCCGGGGGGGGGGTGGGGGAAAAGGCACAGCTGCCAGACATAACACACGATATTGGGATAAAGGCTGTCACCCCACGACAGCCACAAGTGCGGGGCTGCTCCCAGCCACTTCCTGGCTGCCCCACTGATGTTGGGCTGCCCCGGGTGGCCCTTGGTGACACAGGCACACGGTGTCGGGGCCCTTTGTGATGTGGGACGTGGTGGTGGCCAGAGAGCCTTGTGACATCAGGGAGCCCTGGCCTGGCTGAGGGTGTCTAAGGGGCGCAGAGCCCTGCGGTGCCCAGTCACAGGAGAGCCGCTCTCTGTGCAGGAAGCAGCTCCCTGTGTCTGTCTGCGCTGGACGCCCACAGCGACAGAGGCCGACAGCGGCAGACGAGGACAGCGAGGAGGACAAAGGCAACTCCAACTCCCGGTCGCCAGCCCCTTGCCCAGCTGGCTGGAGGCCCCCAGCAGGCAGTGGTCGGGGGCAGTGGGCAGGTCAGTGCTGCCCCTGTCACAGACTGAGGAGGAGGAGAGGCCCTTTGCCCAAGTGGACTGTGAGCTTTCCCAGTGGGAAGCTCTGCAAGAGACATACCCGAGACAAGTGCTGAGAGTCTGAGAAATGTCCCAGCGTAGATCCAGGAGCAGCCCAGAGCTGTACCAATGCCAGGTACGTGTGAGAGTTGGGGAGGTTTCCCAGTGCAGAGGTGGGACACACCAAGAGCTCTAGGAAGGGAAAGAAACTGTCAGTGTGGGAGCTGTAGCAGTGGGGAGAGTCCTCAGTGAGATGGACCAAGAGGAGTCTGAGCGGGAAAAATGTTTCACAACCCAAGAGATAACCCAGTGGGAAATAGACATGAGAGGGCAGCAGGAGTTGGGACGGGGAGAAGACAAAAGATCCCATGAGCTGTCCCTGCAGAGAGATGGGAGTGTCCCAGAGGATTCCCAATGGGACAATGCCCAAGAGCTTTCCCAGAGGGAAGGTGAGAGCTACCAAGACCTCCGACCATGGGGACAAGATGTGCACTGTCACATGTCCCAGTGGGAAGACAGGAGAGAGCTGGGATTGTCCCAGGTGAGAGCCAGCAGTGCCAAGGAGCTGTGCCAAGGAGCAGACGCTGCAGCCCCAGAGCTGCCCTGGTGGGACGATGGCAGTGAGGGAAAGCTGTCCCAGTGGGAGGGAGATGTGAGCAGGCAGGAGCTGTCCCAGAGGAGAAATGCCCTCAGCTCTGAGATGTGGGACAGATCCTTGCTGGCAGTGAGTGAGGAGGAGCCTGAGCCTTGTCCCGCAGGGGGCCCAGCTGTGGCAGCCCCGTGGGCACAGAGGTGGCAGCCCAGGCAGTGCCTGCCCCAAGCAGCGCCTCTCCTTCCCTACAGAGCCCCACGGAGGCCGAGCCGGCAGCTGCTGCCCCAGCGGGAGCTGCTGAGGAGGAGGAGCCCCTGGAGCTTCTCCTGTCCCAAGGGGAAGATCTGGGAGACCAAGAGCTGCTGCCGGGGGAGGATGATGTGAGCTCCTGTTCTGGGGAGGAGCCTGTGGGCTCATGGAAGGACGAGGAGAGCTCCCAGCTGTGTCCTTCACCCTGCGATGAGGGGCTGTCTCAGGTAGAAGAGGCCATGGAGCTCTCTCCAGGTGAGAGCAACACCGAGCCAGAGCTGTCCAAAGAGGAAGAGGCAATCGAGGACATCCCAGAGGACAGCACAAGTGACCAGGAGCTGTCCTCAGTGGAAGAGATCATCAAGGTCATTCTAGAGGACAGCGTGAGTGACCAGGATCATTCTGAATTGGACGCGGCCATCGAGGTTCTTCCAGGGGACAACACGAGTGACGAGGAGCTGTCCTCATTGGAAGAGGACATCGAGGATATTCCTGAGGACAGCATGAGTGACCAGGAGCTGTCCTCAGTGGAAGAGGACATCGAGGCCTCTCCAGAGGACAACAAGAGTGACCAGGAGCTCTCCTCAGTGGAGGAGGACATCAAGGACACTCCAGAGGACAGCACAAGGGACCAGGAGCTGTCCTCAGTTGAGGAGGACCTCGGGGACATTCCAGAGGACAGCATGAGTGACCAGGAGCTGTCCTCTGTGGAAGAGGACCTCGAGGATATTCCTGAGGAAAGCACAAGGGACCAGGAGCTGTCCTCGGTGGAAGAGGAAATCAAGAACACTCCAGAGGACAGCACAAGGGACCAGGAGCTGTCCTCGGTGGAAGAGGACAGCAAGGTCTCCCCAGGGGACGGAACACATGAGGAGAAGCTGTCCCCCCTGGAAGATAACATTGTGGTGGTTTCAGGGGACAACCTGACTGATGAGGAGCTGCCCAAAGTGGAGGAGGCCATTGAGCTTGGTCCAGAGGACAGCACGGCTCTTCCCCCAGAGGGGCCCAGCTCTGCCAGCCCCGTGGGCACAGAGGAGGCAGCAGGGGCAGCCGCAGCCCTGCCCAGCTCCTCTCCTGCACCGGGCCATCCCACAGAGCCCGAGCCGGCAGCTGCTGCCCGGTGCGGAGCTGCTGAGGAGGCGGCAGCGGGGTCAGTGCTGGCAGTGCCCCAGAGGATGAATGGCTCCAATGAGGAAATGAAATTTTGGCAGTTCTTGGATGACCTGGAGCCTTTCCTCGTTGGAGACCCAGAGCGGTCCCAGGAGGTGTGTGACTGTGAACGATGCAGGCGGGAAGATCTGTCCCACACCGAGAACAGCACCGGGACCAAGCCCTTGGCCCCAGAGGAGGATGAGTGGGGCGAGGTGAACATCCTGGAGCTGCTCCCAGAAGAGGATAAAGACCAGAAATGGAAACTTTTTGGGGCAGACGGGCTCCCAAGTGCCTTTCCCTCAGGAGGCCTGGGCCGAGTGCCCGGCACAGGAGCCGTGCAGCCAAGGGCCGGCGCCTGCCCCGCACAGCCCCCCCCGGCCCCTGCCCTGCCCCGCTGGGATTCCCGGCCCCCGGGGAGCAGCCGCAGTGGGCAGGGGCAGAGTCAGAGCTGTCCCTGGAAGGCAGCCAGGAGACCTCGGCTGGGGACAGTGACTGGGACGCCTCCCGTGAGGAAGGGGAAAGAGAGTCAGAGCTGTCCCAATGGAGAGACTCTTCTGTGGAAGAAGTGTCCCAGCTGGAGGATGATGTGAGCTCCAGCTCTTGGGACTTCTTGGGAGCCACTGTGGGCCCAGAGAAGGAGGAGGACAGCCAGGCTTGTCCCGCAGAGGGGCCCAGCTCTGTCAGCCCCGTGGGCACAGAGGAGGCAGCAGAGGCAGCCCCTGCCCTGGGCAGCGCCTCTCCTGCCCCGGGCCGTGCCACGGAGGCCGAGCCGGCAGCTGCTGCCCGGGCCGGAGCTGCTGAGGAGGCGGCAGCGGGGGCGGCGCCTGCCCCGCACAGCCCCCCCGGCCCCTGCCCTGCCCCGCTGGGATTCCCGGCCCCCGGGGAGCAGCCGCAGTGGGCAGGGGCCGAGTCAGAGCTGGCAGGGTCAGAGCTGTCCCTGGAAGGCAGCCAGGAGACCTCGGCTGGGGACAGTGAGCCCTGCCCTGAGTGGGACATCTACAGTGTGGGAGAGGAAGAGGAGTGGGCAGTGGCAGGGTCAGAGCTGGCAGGGCCACGGCCGTTCCTGGGAGGCAGCCAGGAGACATCGCCTTTTTCCAGTGAGCCCTGCAGTGAGAGAGACATCAACAGCGAGAGAGAGGAAGAGGAAGGTGAAGTAAAGTCCCTGCCGTCACTGCTGTGGGCAGACTCCTCTCTGGAAGAGGTGTCCCAGCTGGCAGCCCCTGCCCTGGCCAGCGCCTCTCCTGCCCCGGGCTGTCCCACGGAGGCCGAGCCGGCAGCTGCTGCCCGGGCCGGAGCTGCTGAGGAGGCGGCAGCGGGGGCGGCGCCTGCCCCGCACAGCCCCCCCGGCCCCTGCCCTGCCCCGCTGGGATTCCCGGCCCCCGGGGAGCAGCCGCAGTGGGCAGGGGCCGAGTCAGAGCTGGCAGGGTCAGAGCTGTCCCTGGAAGGCAGCCAGGAGACCTCGGCTGGGGACAGTGAGCCCTGCCCTGAGTGGGACATCTACAGTGTGGGAGAGGAAGAGGAGTGGGCAGTGGCAGGGTCAGAGCTGGCAGGGCCACGGCCGTTCCTGGGAGGCAGCCAGGAGACATCGCCTTTTTCCAGTGAGCCCTGCAGTGAGAGAGACATCAACAGCGAGAGAGAGGAAGAGGAAGGTGAAGTAAAGTCCCTGCCGTCACTGCTGTGGGCAGACTCCTCTCTGGAAGAGGTGTCCCAGCTGGCAGCCCCTGCCCTGGCCAGCGCCTCTCCTGCCCCGGGCTGTCCCACGGAGGCCGAGCCGGCAGCTGCTGCCCGGGCCGGAGCTGCTCAGGAGGTGTTGCCTGGTGCTGCCCAGGCCAGGAAACGTCCCTCCCGCTTCAGGCGGGCGCTGCGGGCGCTGCGGGGGCTGTTCCGCTGTCCCTGCCTGAGGCCGCGGCCCGAGGAGTAAAACAAATTAGTAAAAGAAGCCAAAAAGATGAAGGAGATGAGGAAGAAGAAGATGAAGAAGGCAGTGAAGTGAAGATGAAGATGATGATGGAGACAAGACCATGAAGACCGAGTTGGAAAAGATAATGAAGAAGAAGCCGCCTGTCTCAGTTTTGAGACAAATTGAAGAGAGGATACTCCTGAATGAAATGTCTCCTCTCAAGGCTTCCAGCAATTGCCCTCCACAAAAAGAAAATGCATACCAAGAGAGGAAAGTAGCAAAACCCAAATGCAAGAGTTTATTACGACAGAATGCTCACAGAAATCTCTCCCCTGGCCCCCGAAGACCCAAAATTCCTGGAGAACGGGGCGAACGTTGGAGCAATTCCCCTCCCCAGCTTGGGGTGCGAGATGGCAGCGGCTTTCCCGCTGAGGGCGGTGCAGCTTCCCCAGAGCAGTTCCATGCAGCAGCAGGCACAGCCCTGGCGGCTCTCTGGGCTCCCGCACCTCCTGTCCAGGGCAGCCAAAGCAGCGGGGCTGGAGTCTCTGGCTGTGCTTTCTGTGCCCGCCGGGGCTCCTTGATGCTTGGGGCTGGAACGGGACGGCCCCGCTGCCGCCGGTGCCGCTGCTCTGGTGTGGGAGCAGCCGCTGTTGGGTTCAGCTGGAGGGGCTGAAAGATCGCTGCTGCAGCTCCTCCAAGGCAGGCAAGGGAAAAGCTTTTGCATGGGCCGGCAAAGCCAAGCAAGCCAAGCAAAACTGCAGCAGGCAGAGGCAGGAACAGCTGGGCAGTGAGGCTTGGAAAATGGGCAGCCAAGGAGCCCAAAGCTCTTCCCTTGCCCGCCCCACACACACCCGGCCCCGGGCCTGGAAGGTGCAGCAACCATTTCTGGGGCACAAAGCAGAGGCTCCTGGAACGGGCTCTCAGCACAAACCACTCCAAGACAATGACAAAAAGACAAACTCAAAGAAGACCAAGAAGATGAAGACAACAAAGAGGAAGAAGACAAAGGCAAAGGCAAAGACCGAGAAGACAAGGCCGAGAAAGCTTATTTAAGGATCCTTAGAAGAAGAATAGGAATGAGAATTTAGATATCCTTAGAAAAAGAAGAGTACTAGGAATAGGAATAAGAATTTAAAATATGTAGAAGAAAAAACGAATAGGAATAGAAATAAGTATAGGAATAGGAATAGGAATAGGAATACAAGTTTAAAAATACAAAGAAGTAGTAAAGAAGAAGACTAGTAAGAGTAGTATGAAGACGAAGAATAAGATTAAGAAGCATAAGAATAGAAAAATGAAGAGAAAATTGAATGAATAAATGAAACTAGAAAAATTATAATTTTATTTAATATTGTATATTAATATTATAGTCTATGATATTAAAAAAAAGTAATAGAACATATACTCAAATTAGCATATATTGTAATGTCCCAACACTGTTCCCGTTCTTGAAGAATTTGTGTGTTTTCTAATAAAGTTTCTAAAAAGGCGCAAGAACAGAGTGCCCAGGTTTCATTTGCTGTCGCTCAGCGGTGCCGATGCATTTCCCCAGGCAGTGGCACGGAGCCCCCTGTGAGCAGGGAGTGCTCAGCCCCAGCCCAGCGGGAGAGTTGCCGGCCGGGCGGGCAGGGCAGGGCTGGCGCTGCTCTCTGCAGGCCAACTGAAGGCGCCCGTTGGGGCCGGCTGAGAGAGAGCTGTGCTGGGAGAGAGCCCTTGGCAGCGGGGCTGTGCAGCCGCCAGAGCGGAGCCAGCACAGCCCCGCGGGGACGCTGCCCGCGGCCCGGCAGCCCGGCTGCCTCAGAAGGGCAGCGCCGGTTGGGCGTGGGCCAGGAGCAAGGGCTGCTCCTTGCCGGGCTTGCTGTCCCTGTGAAGGTGCTGCAAAGGCTCTTCTCCCCATTTTCACTTCTAGTTTGCACCCAGAACATGCAGCAGAAGGAACTTGCCGCTGAGCCTGTGGCTGAAGCCTTGCCGCCTCTGCACCCCTGTCCCTGCCCAGGGCCTGCTCAGCAGAAAGCAGCTGTGGAGTCACTTCTGGAGTCCGTACAACTCCTACACGACGCAGTGCTTGGGACTGGCAGGGACCTTACAGCTCATGCAGTTCCAGCTGCTTATCTCCTGCTCTGGGTCTCTCTAACAGGAATTTTCTCTTTCTCTCCCTTCCTCACACTTCTTGTGCAGTCAAATCTGTATTGTTGAATCAAATCCCACAGTTGCGCTCCTATGGTCCCATTTGCCCCTTAATTGGGGCAGAGCCATCTCCCCCTCATTGCATGGTGACACATGGGCAGGGACACCTTCCACTATCCCAGGCGGCTCCCAGGCCCCTCCCCGTTTTTCCTCGGTTTAGCAGAACTTTTTTTTCACAGAATCCCAGGATCACAGCTCCAGGGCCGGGAGCTTCTGCTCAGCCCCTGCAGCAGCTCCGTGTGGGACAGCAGGGCCGGGTCCTGCCCAGCCCCGGGTGGCGCCGCTGCCGTCCCGGTGAGGCCGCGCTCGGAGCGGCCCCACGGCGCTGCCGGGCCCTGCTCTGTCCCTGGGCTCGGGGCCGTGTCCCTGCAGGGCCCTGCTCTGTCCCTGGGCTCGGGGCCGTGTCCCTGCCGGGCCCTGCTCCATCCCTGCGCTCGGGGCCGTGTCCCTGCCGGGCCCTGCTCCGTCCCTGGGCTCTGGGCTGTGTCCCTGCCGGGCCCTGCTCTGTCCCTGGGCTCGGGGCCGTGTCCCTGCAGCCCTGTAGGCCCTGAGCTCTGGGCACTCGCTGCCGGGGGCTGCTGGTGGCCGCGCTGGTGGCTGTGTCCCTGTTCCCAGCAGGAGCCACTGAGGGGGCGCCCAGCAACTTTGGGAGACGTGGCCTTGGTGGCCCTCCTGTGCAACCCTGGCAGATTCATGCCAGGAATGAGAACTGGGCTTGGAAACCAAGGCCCTGTCTTGGCATAATGTGTTTTTTGGGCTTTTCATTACGTTTAGTTATTTGTTGTGATTTTTGTTGTTCAGAGAAACAGCAGAGCCAGATAATCTGCTCTTCATTTAGGAATGCTCCTCAGGAATAATATATATTTTTCTATATATCACTGTGTCTTTACCTTTTTTCTTAAGAATTAGAACCCAGCCTCTGTTAATGAGGATGTAGAATGGGTTATGGGATGTGTTCTAGGCCAAAGTTTGATTTTAGCATTGTTATGATAATTTTTTCTATTTAATACCAGTTTTTTGTTGATCTGAGGGGCCGTCACTCTGCATGGAGAGTGATAACCCTTTGAAAGGGCAGCCTGAGAATAAATACCTGTTTCTTCCAGCCCAACAGAGAGTGAGGGAAATATCAGGGAAGTGAGTAGTTACCAGGGAAATTCTCCACCGGTTTGGTTGTTCAGCCTGGAAGAGGCTCAGGGGAGACCTCATTGCTCTGCACAACTCCCTGATGGTGAGGGAGGATTGGGCTCTGCTGCCGTGTCCCAAGGGAAAGGAGGAGAGGAAATGGCCTCAAGTTGTTCCACAGGAGATCCAGATTGGAGATTTGAAAAAAATTGCTCTCACCGAGTGGTCAGGCCTTGGGCTGAGCTGCCCAGGGAGGTTTGCAGTCCCTGTGTGTGGGAATGCCAAGGAGGAGTCTGGATGTCGCTTTGGGGACAGGGATTGGGGTGATGCTGCAGGTGCTACTGGATGACCTTGAAGGTTTTATAGATAGATATTGTATTATTAGCTTTTTGCACTTATTGAAATGGATTTTATGTGCGTAATGTTAAAGTAACTTTGTTATAGAGTTTTTATTTCTGTCTTTAATTAAACTCAGTAAAATAGCTGATATCAGTGTGCTTGTGTGAAACTCCCTGCTTGGGTGGGATAGCACTCAATGAACACAGGATGAGCACACCTGTACACATCTGCCAGCTATCAGCACTCACCCTCTGAAGGCAGTGTGGGCCACGGCCAAAACTGAAGATAATGCTTCAAAAGGGAGTAAAAGCACAACCCAAGAATGTGCATGCTCTAAAAAAGTCGACTCAAGAAGAAGATATGCTAAATAGTTCTTGGAATATGTAAACTGGTTTGGGGAAAGGTTTACTGTGCATAAGGGTCTATAAATATGCAAAGGGATGATGGAATGAAAAGGTATTTAAGAGCTATCCCCAAAGATAACAGGGTGGTCCTGGCTGAAGTGCCTGTGCATTGGCTGTAACAACCTTTGCTCTATGCTCTTGTCTCCTATTGTCTTTTATTAAACTTTTCACATTTTCACAGGAGAATGAACATGGTTTTCACAAAGGTCTCTTCCAACCCTGCTAGTTCAGTGATTCTGTGACTGCTGCAGCTCTCAAGCACCAGGCTGGGCTTGATGGAGCTGTTTCCCCAGTGCTGGGTTTGATGGAGCTGTTTCCCCATTGCTGGGTATGATGGAGCTGTTTCCCCAGTTTGATGGAGCTGTTTCCCCAGCGCTGGATTTGATGGAGCTGTTTCCCCATGCTGGGTTTGACGGAGCTGTTTCCCCAGTGTTGGGTTTGATGGAGCTGTTTCCGCAGCGCTGGCTATGACGGAGCTCTTTCCCCAGTGCTGGCTATGACGGAGCTCTTTCCCCAGCTCACAGAGCGAGGCAGGCTGAGGCAGCATCGCCTGGAGTCGAGCTCCATCTGCCGGGAATTCCAGCGAGCCACAGCGGCCACGGCACACCGGGAGCGCCTTCCCTGCCGCCCTGCCCTGTCCCTCCTGCCTCAGCTCCGCAGGGGATGCTGCCCTCGGTTCGATGGGGCAGAGCAGAACTGGCCAGCACTGAGCAGGCGGGACGGGCCAGGCCGGGCTCTGAGCGGCCTCAGCCCTCCCCTGGCACAGCCTGGCAGAGCCAAAGTGAAGCAGGAGCAGCCACACTGTGTGGCAGTGCCAGCTGTTGGTTTTTCTGGGTCTGGATTGAAGGCACTTGGGACAGTAATTCATGTTTGGACTCAGGTGTTTATTATTTTTTATCAGTCAAACAGTCTCACTGCTGTGAGTTCTGCAGCTTTTCATTAGAAGGCACAAAATGGCCAAACAATCTTGTTACAAGGACTTTTAAGACTGAACTATCCAATGAAGAACTGACACCTGGATTATTTTCCCTTTTAACCCAATAACTGATCCCACAGAGCTGCAATGGGGACTTTTCTGCCCAGTTACAAAATGCCACCCAAACCCATGGAGAAGGAGGAAGAAGCAGCATGAAGAACAAACCCAGGACAGCACCCTGTGCCCTCCATCTTGCTGCCATCCACAACAGACTAAAAACCCCAAAACCTCAATTTCTCACCAAGTGATGCACCTGCACTGCTCTCCATAATCTATTTCACACTTTTGTGGATTCAAGTCTATGCTGGAGTTTAGGGAACTTTCTCCATGGATGAGGGTCAGAGTCAGCGCTGCCCTGGGGGTCAGGGCACCCCAGAGCAGACACAGAAATATTCCCTGTGTGCCCTGGGTTTCCACAACCTTGTGCCTGGGGTTCTGTTTCTGAGCTGCACAGGTGGAACGTGCAGAGGTAGAAAATATCCCAAATTAAAGGATCCTGAGAATTCCCTGAGTTGGGCACCCACCAGGGTCCCCCAGTGCCAGCCCTGCCCTGCCCAGAGCCCACCAAGCCCAGCCTCGGCATCCCTGGCAGCGCTGGCCAAAGGCTCCTGGAGCTGTGGCAGCCTCAGGGCAGTGCCAGCACCCTCTGGGCAAGAACCTTGCCCTGAAACCCAACCTAAATCCCTCCTGGCACAGCCCCAGCCCTCCCTGGGTCCTGTCAGGTCACAGGGAGCAGAGTTCAGAGCGGTCCCTTGGTAGGAGCTGTAGACCCCAATGAAACCCCTCTCAGTCTCCTTTTCTCCAGCTGGACGAGCTGAGATCCTTCAGCCGCTCCTCCTGTGGCCCCTCCGGACCCTTCACCCCCTCTGTATCCCTGCATTAATGTCTTTTTCACCTTGTGCTGCCCAAAACTGCTCCCAGGACTCGAGGTGAGGCCACCCCATCCCAGAGCAGAGCCGTGACCTTTGCAGCCCCAGAGCTTGTTCAGCTTAGAGGGACTTGTCCGGTTTTCGGCTGTTTGGATGGCCTGGAAAGGCCCGGAGTGGCTTTGGGGCAGCCCACGTTTCAAAGGACGAGAAGAGGCTTCAGTTCTTTTCTCGGTCTCGGTGTTTATTAATTGTTTATCTAAAAGATTTTCTCTCGGCCCGACAGAGCTCTGCTCAGCAGCCAGCCATGAGCACACTCCCTGCCCTCCGGGCGGTCACCTATCTTTATACCCAAAGTTACGTGTACAATCTTTATCATTTTTCCCCAATACCTTTCACCCTTATTAACCAGTGCACTTTTAGTAATGACCAATCCCAAAGTGCCACCATCACCACAGAAGATGGAGGAGAAGAAGAAGAAGAAGGACAGGACACGCCCCAATTCCTCCATCTTACTTCTCTAAACCCCCCTGTACAGAAATCCTAAACCCTGTGTTTCACTCTCTAATTAACTAATCCCTTCACCATTCACCCCGGTGAAACCCTCCTATCCTCATACAGGTGTCGTCTCCTGTGTGGGATCGAAGTCCAGCCACCAGACACTTCTGGAACATTCCAGGACTCCCGAGCCCCCCAAGGGTGGTCTCGGTGACTCGGCACCTCAGTCCTGAGCTGCTGAGATCCCACAGGACTCACTGCCATCCTCTGAGCCAGGCGGTCTCAGCAATTCCATCTGTGCAATTTGTGTTTAACAACTCCAGGGGGTGTGGAAACAGCCAAGGGGGTTTTTCCCCAGGGCCTGTGTCCATGACTGTTGTGGCCTCTCCCTGTTTCCCCTCTTAAGTTCCTCTCCTCTCTGACAGGGAAAAATGATTTCTTCTTCCATCCACCCCAGCTCAGCCATTCTCCAGGAAGACCTGAGTCAGATGTTTGGTACCTAAACCAAATACCTGAGGAAGGTGGGGAAGAGGGAGACAATTGCTGGAGGGAGACACACGGTTACTGAACCAGCCTAATGTAAACAAGATCTAAAGCAAGAGTTCAAAGTTATTAAAACCAGGGGAAAATGCCAAAGAAGGAAATTCTTCTCTGTTCAGTCACTCAGCTCTGGAGCCAATGAAACCTGCTTCACTATCCCTGAAAGATGATTTATGGACGTGTTTTTCTAGTGGAGACAACAATAACAACAACTGTGACCCTTTTCATCCGGGGAGCTCAAAGGGCTTCTCAAAGATCTGTGTCATTTGTGCAAGGAGGAAACTGAGGCACGGGGAGGGAGGGATTTTGCTTCAGCCAGAGGAGAAGGCAGGGATAAACCCTGAGTTAGGCACAGTCTGTGCTGAGATGCATCACTCAGGGAAAATGAGGTTTTGGGGAAAATCACACTGGGGGAAAATGAGGTTGTTCTCCTTGGGGTATTTACCTTCATCAGCAGCACAGAAGAGAACCTAATTCTATTGGAATATGAATCCTACAACACACTACAACATAATTCCTAGGATGGGTTAGCTCTGACATATTTGTTTTATCAAGGATAGAAAAAAAAAACCATTCAGGAGTTTTTGGTTTGGTTTGTTTCCCCCTCCCGGCTTCTTACAACTGGAGAAACAGACAATGAAAATCCTCATTCTCTTAACAGAGCTGGGGTTTGACTCCTAGAGCTTTTTTCTGTTTCCTAATTGCAATATCCATGTGGGAGGGATAAGACATTGGAAATAGAATTTTGCTTATTTAAAGATTTGGAATAAATTTGACCTCTTGTCCCCCAGCTCCCTCTTCCCTCCTGTGCCACCAAAACTCTCTTTGTGTGGGAGGCACATCTCAATATCCCTGTTGATATTACTGCAAACAGGCACAAAAATATCCCTCACAGAAGTGTCTGGAGGGGTTTCTCTCTTCCCCCACTCTTCTCTGAGTGTTCTGTGTCCTAAAAGCCTTGAGAAGTGGCAAAATTCACCCCCCACAAAGGGGGGACTCCATAGGACACCCATTTTTCATCTCTAATGGAACCACACTTGGAAACTTCTGCAATGTTTTATGTGGTGCCTTAATGAGAATTAAGGTGCGTGGAAGATTTTAGGAAGTTGAAAATGTCCAGCTTGGCCATGGGATGCTGTGAAAGGACATGGATATTTTACAGCAGGTGATATGGCTGAAGACCCAGGGAAGTCAGGCAGTACAAAAAGGGATCCTAAAAATCGGCTCAGATTAATGGGATCACATTGGGAAAGGCAGGACCAAGAGGTAAAACAGCACCTTTAACACCTTTGGGATGCAAAATCATCCAGGTAACCGCAGCCACGGTGTGGACAGCACTGAAAATCAACCAGAATCCCTGGATTTGGGCCTCTCACACCTTGGCAATCTTTGGGCTGGGCTGTGGTACTGAATCAGCCCTGCTTCCCACAAAGGGACAGTCCAGCATTCCCAGGGCTGGCAGGCTCCAGCCTCTGGCAGCAAAGATCATTTCATCCTTTTCAAAAGGATGCCACTGAACCATTTTTCAGGACCACGCTGATGGATTTTTGCCATCTGCAGAACGTTTTGAATTTTGGCGCAGAAAGTTTTGATTTTCTGTTCTAAAATAGAGCAACTTCCACTCATCCAGCGCCAAAATCATAATTCCCATGGGATGGAAACACTGGCTGGGGTCACACATCCCTCAAAATCACCTGTGCTGGGCTGGCATCTCTGGCCTGGCCTGGCCTGCAGGAAACTGGGGAAATATCAGAGATGAGGGATTAGAATTCAAAGAAAAAAGGAAAATTTTCTTCCCTCCCCCCCCCCCCCCCGCAGATTTAACCCCAGTTTTATGGGGCAAAAATGAAACTGGAAACATTCCTGTGTGAAATAACCTTGATTCAGAACAACTCATTCCAGAGGGGAAGGATGAAGTTTGCCATGCAGGGATTCATGTAGGGATTTTGCTGTTTCAGTGAAAATTCACTGATTTTCAAGGAATTTCAGGTCCCTTCCAAACCAAACCATTCTGTGATTCTGTGAACTGGGGGGGTCTCAGTCCTGAGGGATTTTGGTGTGAGGAAACGGGGAAACAAAGTGCAGCAGGGATGAACTGCACTGCTCAGGGGATGTGTCCAGTGCAAATCTGCCACTAAACCTTCCCCAGGAAATTCTTTAGTAAATTTAGCATTTCTAGTAAATTCCTGCTGAAATGATGGCTTCAAACACATCTGTGTGGAAGAAATATTTTACAGGGTGAGTTACCTTAATTCCTTATCAGGTGGCTCCATGTTTTCTTATTTTGTTTGTGCATTATTAATCCTCATCAAAGCAAGCTCGTCAAAGTTTGTGTGAGGTTCTTTTTTTCCTTATTATCTGTCTTTTTTTTTTTAAATTTGTGATAGATGCTGGGCAGTTGTTACTCTAACAAGTTCAGATTAATGCAAATGCAGGCACCACTAAATTAGAGTTGCTGTGGAGCTGTACTGATGTGTTGTGTTTGTGTTTGAGGCACTTTTTGGTGCTCCAAGAAACAATTCTGGATCAGCAGGGAGCAGCTTCCCTCTCTCACTCTTGGCCAGGAGCACCCCAGCTCTAGATTTTTTAAAATTCTTTTTATTATTTTGGTCTTTTATTTTATCCCTTATTAAACTTTACAAAAATTCTTTATCTTCTACTCCATTTTTCACACTTCCTCAGGAAAATGAGGTTTTTCTAAAGCCCTCAGAGCAGCGCTGCCCCCTCCCTGCTCTGCAAGCAGGCTGGGTTGGAAATCTGTGGATTAGATTTTCTCCTTAAATTGTTTTATCCTCCTGTCGAAAAAACCCAAACAATTCCCAGACAGTGACTCGTGCTGACTAATCCAGTCTGGGAGACTTCGAGGTGTCCCTGTAACCTAAAACCAGCAAACAAGCTTCCTAATTCAGGAGCTAGACATTCCAATGGGGACCTGGAGCTTCTGGCCTTTTATTTTCCTTCTCCTCAGGGTTAAACACGCTTTTATCTGAGCTGTGCCTCCCTCCCCCGGCAGGCAGGACTTGGGATGAGCTGGAATTTGGACATTCCTTTCCTGCCTACACTTCAAAGTGCTGCTCCACAGGGCATCCCTGTGGCAGAGTTATTGGGAATGCTCCAAAAGGGAAAACAGGGAGCATAGGTGGGGCTGTGCCAGGAGAATATGGGGTGCAGAGTTATTGGGAGTTCTCCAAAAGGGAGCACAGTTGGGGCTGTGCCAGGAGAATATGGGGTGCAGAGTTATTGGGAATGCTCCAAAAGGGAAAACAGGGAGCACAGGTGGGGCTGTGCCAGGGGAATATGGGGTACAGAGTTATTGGGAGTGCTCCACAAAGGGAGCACAGTTGGGGCTGTGCCAGGAGAACAGGGGGTGCAGAGTTACTGGGAGTGCTCCACAAGGGAAAACAGGGAGCAGAGGTGGGGCTGTGCCAGGAGAATATGGGGTGCAGAGTTACTGGGAATGCTCCACAAAGGGAAAACAGGGAGCACAGGTGAGGCTGTGCCACGAGAACATGGGGTGCAGAGTTATTGGGAGTGCTCCACAAAGGGAGCAGAGGTGGGGCTGTGCCAGAAGAATATGGGGTGCAGAGTTATTTGGAGCGCTCCAAAAGGGAAAACAGGGAGAAGAGCTGGGGCTGTGCCAGGAGAATATGGAGTGCAGAGTTATTGGGAATGCTCCAAAAGGGAAAACAGGGAGCACAGGTGGGGCTGTGCCAGGAGAATATGGGGTGCAGAGTTATTGGGAATGCTCCAAAAGGGAAAACAGGTGGGGCTGTGCCAGGAGAATATGGAGTGCAGAGTTATTGGGAGCGCTCCAAAAGGGAAAACAGAAGAGGCTCTGCCAGGAGAATATGGGGTGCAGAGTTATTGGGAATGCTCCAAAAGGGAAAACAGGGAGCACAGGTGGGGCTGTGCCAGGGGAATATGGGGTGCAGAGTTACTGGGAATGCTCCACAAAGGGAGCAGAGGTGGGGCTGTGCCAGGGGAATATGGGGTACAGAGTTATTGGGAGCGCTCCAAAAGGGAAAACAGGTGGGGCTGTGCCAAGAGAACAGGGGGTGCAGAGTTACTGGGAATATGCTCCACAAGGGAAAACAGGTGGGGCTGTGCCAGGAGAATATGGGATGCCTGTGGTGCCTTGGGAAGGCTGATCCAGAGCAGAGGCTGGGCAAAGTTACAGAATAAATTCTGTATTTATTTACAGAATAAAGCAGGGATTTATTCCCAGCATCTCCTCCATGGATGCACCTTGGGCAGCACCAGAGCCCAGCCAGGGCTGCACCCAAGATGAACCAAAATGGCCCCAAAATGCACGGCCGGGCACGGGCTCTGTCCCTCTGTCAGTTCTGGTTTGTTGGATTTGGCCCTTTCCTGACCCACAGATGGGGCAACTGAGAGGGTTTTAAAAACTTTTATTCTATTTCCAGTCTCATGTGAAGGGCAAGACAATACAGATGTTATAATTCACAATCAGAAGCCAATTATTTCCTAATTACAATGCACTATAAGTGTTTCTTGGCCTATCAGTTTGCCACACCTTGCTGTAAATGCCTTAAAGCCAATTATCTAAAATTACCCCTCGTGGGTCCCACAATTCACCTTTCACATTTCTATTTCTCCAAACTGTCCAGTCTTATTCACAAAACCATCCTTTGAAACTTGTTCCCAGCTCCATTTCTCCCTCAGCAATGTCTGTCCCGTCCCAGGGCATTTCTCAGTCAGCATTTCTTGTCTCAAGGTTTGCACACAGATGCACAAACGGTGTGAGCCTCCTGTCAAACTTGAAAAATTCTCTACAAATTAATTTTCCACATTTGCACCTTGCAGTTCATTGTCCCATTCCAGCTTCAGCTCAGGCAGTCCCACCCTGCTTGTTTTTCTCTCTCCAGCCCACGGGGTTTGTGCTCCTGGGCTGAGATTTGGGTCATTTGTCCTTGGTGCCCAGCTGGAGCAGGAATTGTTTTGTGTCCCTGCTCTGTGCACAGAGCTCACCACCCCATAATATGAAGCTTAGAAATACAGACTAAAGCAGCACAGAATCTGAAAATATAAAAGCTCAAACCTGAGGCATCACGTGGAGTAACAATTGCGGTATTCCCAAATTATCCCACAGCCCTGGAAGAAACTCAGTGTTACAAAAAGATGTGGGGACAGGGAAAAATCCTATTTTTGGCCCTTTTACAGAGCTGGGCTGAGTCAGGTTTTAGTCATGTCTGGAAGGCACAGGGCCATTACAGTGGCAGCAGTGACAGGTTTCTGAGCTCGGGAGGTTGTGACCAGGCTCTGTCTGGGAGCAGATAATGCAGTTTATTGTCTGCTCTGTGGCCACACACGCTGAGCCAGGCAGCAGCATTCCAGGGAAAGGGATCCCACTCCTGCCCCACAGCCCAGGAGGGTCCTGGAGCCACTGGGAAGGGCAGAAGCTGTGTGCACCCAAGGGAACACAGCTGGGTTATTGATCCAGAAAACCCCTGTGGGGTTGGATACACAGCTGGGTTATTGATCCAGAAAACCCCTGTGGGGCTGGACACACAGCCAGGTTATTGATCCAGAAAATCCCTGTGGGGTTGGACACACAGCTGGGTTATTGATCCAGAAAATCCCTGTGGAGGTGGACACACAGCTGGGTTATTGATCCAGAAAACCCCTGTGGGGTTGGACACACAGCTGGGTTATTGATCCAGAAAATCCCTCTGGACACACAGCTGGGTTATTGATTCAGAAAATCCTTGTGGATTTGGACACAGAGCTGTGTTATTTTTCCAGGACTCCTGTGTGGATTTGGACACTCACCTGGGTCAGTTTTCCAGGACTCCTGTGTGGAGCTGGACGGTGCCTTGAGGGCTGATGGTGCTGAATGAGCCCTCGCAGGCCGGTGTGTGGGAGGCTCTGTCATTACAGCTCATTAAGAGCTGGGTGTGAAGTGCCACAAGGAGTCAACAACGTTTGCATTCACCCTTAGCAGCCCCTCCTCTCACCACCTGCAGCCTCCAGCCTTGATCTTCACCACCTTCCCTGCCCTTTCCTCCTCCTCCTCCTCTCTCTCACAGGGAGGAGGGGTTGAGCTGGACATTCCCAGTTGTCCAGAGCAGTGGCACAACCACGGTGGAAACTGGGGAATTTGGGCATAGGAGGGATTGTCCTCAGTCCAGCTGCCTGGCAAGGAGGAGGACACGGCTTTCCACAAGGACAGGGAGTGGGATCCATGGATTTGCTCAGAGTAGGATCCATGGATCAGCTCAGGGTGGGATCCATGGAGCTGCTCAGAATGGGATCCATGGATCAGCTCAGGGTGGGATCCATGGAGCTGCTCAGAGTGGGATCCATGGATTTGCTCAGAATGGGATCCATGGGTCTGTTCAGAATGGGTCTGTTCAGAATGGGATCCATGGATCTGTTGAGAGTAGGATCCATGGATTTGCTAGTGGGGGATCTACGGATCTGCTCAGAGTGGGATCCATGGATCAGCTCAGAATGGGATCCATGGATCTGCTCAGAATGGGATCCATGGATCTGTTCAGAGTGGGATCCATGGATCAGCTCAGAATGGGATCCATGGATCTGTTCAGAGTGGGATCCATGGATTTGCTAGTGGGGGATCCACGGATCAGCTCAGAATGGGATCCATGGATCTGCTCAGAATGGGATCCATGGAGCTGCTCAGAATGGGATCCATGGATCAGCTCAGGGTGGGATCCATGGATATGCTCAATGTGGGATCCACGGATCAGCTAAGAGTGAGATCCATGGATCAGCTCAGAGTGGGATCCATGGGTCTGCTCAGAATGGGATCCATGGAGCTGCTCAAAGTGGGATCCATGGATTTGCTCAGAGTGGGATCCATGGGTCTGCTCAGGGGATGGATCAGCTCAGAGTGGGATCCATGGATCAGCTCAGGGTGGGATCCATGGATCAGCTCGGGTGGGATCCATGGATCTGTTCAGAGTGGATCCATAGATCAGCTCAGAGTGGGATCCATGGATCAGCTCAGGGTGGGATCCGAGGATCAGCTCAGAGTGGGATCCATGGATCTGTTCAGGGTGGGATCCATAGATCAGCTCAGAGTGGGATCCATGGATCTGCTCAGAGTGGGATCCATGGATCAGCTGAGTGGGATCCATGGATCAGCTCAGGGTGGGATCCATGGATCAGCTCAGAGTGGGATCCATGGGTCTGCTCAGAGTGGGATCCATGGAGCAGCTCAGGGGATGGATCAGCTCAGATCCATGGATCTGCCTTCCCTTCCTCTCCACACCCAGAGCTCTGCTGCTCTGTTCTCTACAAAATCTCTCAATTCCAGCAGCCTGCTCTGATCAAAAGAGCACAAAGCTCTTCTGAGCAGCCTTCAAAACCCAGCAGCAAATATTCCTGCTGAGATGCCCTTGGCTGTCGTATTTTTGGGTTTGTTTTGACTATTGCTATTTGTGGCTTCTTTTCCTGCGTGTCTAAACCAGTGACAAAATAAAACACGTGCTCTGCCTGCCCGTGCACCTCGAGGGAAAGGCTCTTGGGTTTCACGGGGTCAGGGCAGGAATCTGCAGGGGAGGCTCTTCAAAAATACAAATGCAGTATTTTAGGGTCATGCTGGAAAGAAATGTGAGGGCCCACGCTGAGCAGGAAAACCAAAATCCACATCATAGATGGGGATCCCGAATTTCTACCTCTAAAGAGGCACCTGGGATCCAGTCACTGTTTTCTCTCAGTGTTTTTGCCTTAATTTTAAATAGACAATGTGGATTATGGTTTGAGAGATGGGGCGTTGCTCTAGAGCTGGCAGAAGAAAAATGCACCTTCAGTACTTTGCTTTGTAGCTGATTTTTCACTTCACTGAGAGGAGCAGCTGAAAAACAGTCGTTGTATATATAAAAAAATATATAAGTTATATTAAAAATATATAAATTATATATATAATATATATATATAAAATATATAACAACCTGGTTTGGAAGGTGTCCCTGCCCATGGCAGGGGACTTGGAACTGGGTGATCTTTAAGGTCCCTTCCAATCCCAAACCATTCTGTGACTCCCTGATTATTGTGGAGAAAGATTTTACTGAGAACTTCTTTAATATCATGCAATATGTTGTGCAGGGCCAATATTAGAAGGTATTTTGGCTATATTTACAGATGCCTGCATACGGAGTCTAAAAATGAACTTTCAATATATTTTGCTAATTTTGAAAGCTTGGTACACCCATAGTAATGTTTCATTACCATTTTTGTTTCATTATTTATTTAAAGAGAAAAAAGCACAAATCTTTTAAGTTACATGACCTAAAATCTGTTTTGGTGCTCCTCAAGGAAGCTTCAAACCATCAGCAGTGAAAAGGATCCAATCCAAGAAGGAAAAGATGAAGAAAAATGAGAGCTGTGGATGAATCTGAAATACTGAAATTTAATTGAGAAGCCTGGGATAAAATGCAAGTATTGGACTTGTATAGATGCAAAATCTCATTTCATGGAATCCTGGGATGGTTTGGATTGGGAGGGACCTCAGAGTCCACCCAGAGCCACCCCTGCCATGGCAGGGACACCTCCCACTGTCCCCAGTGTCCCCCTGGCCTTGGGCACTGCCAGGGATGGGGAATCCACAACCTCTCTGTAAAATTTCCCTCCTGGTTTGGTGTCCTGTTGGATTTCAGGCCTTTCACCAGCTTAATCCACAGCAGGAAAAATACTATTTTGAGAAAAAAAAGAAAGAATTTTAAAAGAATTAAAAGTAAAGAAACCTAATTTTGATGTTGTGAGTGCCACGTGCTCAGCACCCTCCTCTGATGGCTCCTTTTTCCCTGAGATGTTTTTCTTTTCCTCCCAGATAAAAAAAATGCACCAGGCCCACGTGCATACTTGTCAAACATTTTATTTGTCATTCACACTAATTATAATATTGAATTTACAGAGGAAACTGTGGTACAAAGAAAGAAAGAAAGAAAGGAAAGAAAGAAAAGGAAGAAAAGTGTTCATTAGAACTACTGCAGCAGTCCAGCTGCCCTGGGTAGTTGTAATGAATTCTCCTGTGGTGCTGGACACAGCCATCCCTGTGGACAGCAAGAATTTACCCTGGGGTGCTCTCTGGAGATTCCTGGAGTGGGGGAAAAATAAAACCTGCTCCATTCTCTTTTCCTATCTGGTTCCAAAAATCAGCAGCCACCCCCTGCCCTCCCTCCCTCCCTCCCCAGGAAGAAAAGTCCCTGGTAATCAATCCCTCCAAAAAACCCCCAAGCTGATGGTTTCCCCTTCAGGAAAAGTTCAGTGTGAAAGGGAAAATGTTTTGTAAACATGGCCAGAAAATGCTGAACAAATTCCCTCTGGTGCCACTCTGGTGGGGCTGTGTCCCCCCTCAGCCTCACCGCCTCACACTGAAATTTTGGTTTGAAAACGAGCTGGGATTGTCCAACCCCAAATACCACAAATAACCCACAGATTTTTTTTTTTTTTTGCACGTTTGTTTCTCCCCTACCACAAAAAAGTGAAGGATGTTGAATAGAGACCATGCTATAACTGTTTACAAAAGTGAATAAAATGTAGTTCCTCTTGAAGCCTAAAAATAACTAATTTGGAAAAGAAATAAGTCTCACTACAGTATTTCAGCAAACACAAAGGTAAGTTCATTAAAAACACAGAAAAAAACCAAAAAAACCCCAGAAAAATGCAGAGTAATTACAAGCACTAAATATTTTGGCTAGGAAGCTTTGGAAATCTATTTACAGACATAAATACAAGTAACTCTGGGGATGCAACCCTGGAAGGACAAGGAGAAAAAAGCCCAGTGGTCGGGACTGACCCAGTGAGGAGAACAAAAACCCAATGGGAAATGGAACAAGGCAGGAAAACAGGGCAGAGTTTTGCTCTGAGGACAGAAAACGGATCCGCTCCTCCCTGAATTTCAACCACAGCCACGGAAAAGGGCACCCAGGAAGCAGCAGCGAATGTTTGAAGAGCTCAGGGAATTTGGGATGTTTTGGCAAAGGTTGTTTGGAGGAGAGGATTTCTCTCCATTCCCGGTGGAGAATTTGTACAAATCAAACCCTTCCCAGCAGGGATGCTCTCTGCACCCTCTTCTCCCTGCATTACAGCTCCTCTCAATGCCCTGGGAGTCAGCAGGAACTCTTAAATGACTTTAAATGCTGTTGGAGAGGGAAATATTTGTCCTCAGAGCCAGCAAAATTTCTGTTGGAGATGTTTGACGTGGATAAGGAGCTGTGTCTTGTGAAAGGAGCAGCCAAGCTGAGAGTAAGGACAGCCAGGAGCGGAATTTTGGGAGGGTGAGGTACCTGAAGCACTCTGCTCACTGCAGCTCCAGAGCAGAAGCACAACAATTCTATTTCTCTGATTCCATACAGCACCCAGGATGATAAAATTTTATATATATATATATATTATAGCCATATAAAAATAGATGTTTTTGCACTCTAATTTGGAGATGGGCATGGGGGAAATGTTTTATCCAAATATCTTTTTTTCTGCCTGTTATGTGCTCTTAAAATAAAAGAGGAAAGACATGAGAGCATTTTCACAGCCTTGAAAAACTTTGCCATCCTTAGTGATGGCTACAAAACCAAATATTTGAGTAAAATGTGGTTTCTGGTGGGTGAATACACTGAAACCCACAGTGATTAATTAAACAGATTAATTGCCAGGGATAACGAACTTGGCTTTTCCTTTCCTTTGCAGTGCTGGACATACCCAGAGAGGTTGGACTCCAAAATTTGGTCGCTGGCAATAAAAACATGGGAAACACTGAGAAATTCCAGAAAAGTGTCAGTAAGGACACAGGGAAAAGTGGTGGTGGCCAGTTCTGTATTTCCTCATCCTGTTCACACCAGGGAGAGCCAAATTCTCACCTTTAGCATGAGTGAAGACAAAGGAGAGGCACAGACATAAGAAATGTTTGATTTAGGGTCTCAGAGTTGCCAGCTCCCTGTTCCTGTGAATCCCTGGGTTTTAGCTTCCAGGGTGGGTGGGTTTCAATCCTGGGGGCTGAAAGGGCTGGGGCAGAAAGGAGGTGTCCCACAGGCCTGGCAATGTGGTGACAACAACCTCACCTTGGTGACCACAACAACCTCACCTTGGTGGCCACAACAACCTCACCTTGGTGGCCACATTGGGCTCACCTTGGTGATTACAACAACCTCACTTCTACCACTGGGCTAAACTCATGGAATCATCAAATCATGGAATGGTTTGGGTTGGAAGGGACCTTAAAGCCACCCAGTGCCACCCCTGCCATGGCAGGGACACCTCCCACTGTTCCCAGTGTCCAGCCTGGCCTTGGGCACTGCCAGGGATGGGGAAGCCACAACCTCTCTGGGCACTCTGTGCCAGGGCCTCAAAAATTTCACAGGAATTAATTTATTCCACATATCCCATCTAACCCTGCCCTCCTTCATCCTTGTACCGTCCTCCTCCTCCTGTCACTCCCTGCTTTTGTTAAAATTCCCTCTCCAGGTCACCTGGCCCTTCCTGGCTCCTCCAAGCTCCTCTCCTCTCCCTCCCTGCTGTGTTTCACTCCCAGCTCTGTGAACTTTGGTGGTCCAGTCACAAGGCAGATGTGAGAGCTGCAATCAATTACCATTTTAATTGAGAGCTGTAAGAAATGAGGGTTTGAATTGCACAGAATGTGCCGAATGGATTCTGCAACAGAGCTACTGCTCAGTGCTGGGGGACTTTTTTTTAGGGTACTGAAGAGGTGAGAGTCCAACTACAGAAATGCTACAGCTGGGGGGGTCTCTGTATTTCTGTATTCAGCAGGGTTTCCAAACTTTCAATATTTATTTCTGATAAAATTTGGATGTTTTCTGTCTTTTTTTCAGAGCAAACTCTGGAAATAGAAAGGGTATTTCGTTAAAAGCACAAGACCATGTGTTTTAACAGAAACATTCTGGGCTTTTGCTGAGATCTCTTGAAACACTCCCTATCTTCTGCACAAAAACAACCTCATGGACAGTGAAAATTCTTCGATTCTCTTCAGTACCAAAGTGCTACTGCATCCAACTCAAACAAAGAAGCAAAATCATATATATATATAAAAAAAGAGAAAACTTGAAAAACAAATGGTTTTAAATAAGTCCAGCTGTTTTGCTGCCTGCAGCCAAGGATCTTTTTAATTTGAATCCTTTTAACTTTTTTTTTTTTTTTTAAACATCAAACACTGATCTGAAGTCCTGCTTTCAAATACTCTCTTGAGTTGACCTGCAATTGTTTCTCTGGTTTGAGAGGTACATTAAATAATAATCAGCTCATTTGGGACTCACACGTGTCAACATCAGCAGTTTGGAGTTCAGGAGTAGTACAAGAGCTGCATTCAGAGCAAACCCTCAATAAAATAGTGCCAAAAACGTTACAGTGACATCTGATATGTTTGTGCTGGGGCGATGGGCGGCCGTGACGGCTCCTGAACCTGCTCCTAGTAAAACCCTTGTAGATTTACTACAGGGCACAACATTGGCTACACCAGCTTTAAACAGCCCTGCTCTTCTCCCAGAAGATGCAAATGGAAGGGTTGTCCTGGCCCTGGCTTTTCTGGAGCTTTCCAGGAAGGGATGAGATTGCCAGCAGAGTGGGACGTGGCTTTTGTGCCGCACAGAAATCCTGGCAGCAAATCTCGCCCAGATTCCATCGGAGCCAGGACTTCCCCCTTGCCCTGGGAATCCCAGAACCAGGGAATACTTTGGGTTGGGAGGGATCTTAAAGCTCATCCACCAAAATTGCCTTGGGCAGGGACCCCTTCCACTGTCCCAGGCTGCTCCAGCCTGGTCTTGGGCACTGCCAGGATCCAGGAGTGGCCACAGCTGCTCTGGGAATTCTATTCCAGGGCCTCCCACCTTGCCAGGGAACAATTCCTAATTCCCAGTTCCCACCCAGCCCTGGGAGCCATTCCCTGGGTGCTGTCCCTGCAGTGGGCAGGTATTTAATTAGGGAATATTGAATTTGCCTTAGGAAGTATCTACGTCCTGATTCTTGATCCTGAGGGTCACCACTGGTGACAAAGGAGGAGGAGGGAGAGATGACTCCACCACTCGGAAAGGGACAGAAATTCCCTGGGATTTTGGTGCCTTCCAGCAGGAACTGGGCACCTCAACGCCTTCGAGGACCTAAGCTGAGTAAAATGAGAGCAAGATAATTGTAAACAATATTTTTAGGGAATTCAGAGGTCACTTTTGCCCATCGTTATTCCAGCGTTTTTCAATGTGAGAAATTTGACTTTGGCTGCTACCAAAAAAAGGAAATTGCTGATATTTTTTTTTAATATAGGCATATTTAAATAATAATAGTATCAACAAATAAGAAAAGTCTAAATATCAGGCATAAATATCAATCAACTCATCAAAGAAATACAGTAGTTGAAAATGACCCAAGGCTGTAGCCATTGTGTTAAAAAAAAAAAAGTCCAAGAGATAAAAAGTTAAATTAACTCATTGAAAAAGGGGCTGATTCTTTCAGTTGACAAAGCAAGAAAGAAGCAAGCATGATTAAAACAAAAAAAGAGCAAATTCTTTTTTTTTTTTGCAATTTATAAGGTGCCAAGAGAAATAAAAAAAAATTGATGCAAAGCAGGATGAGCTGCATCCTAAAAAAGAAAACAAAACAAAACCAAAAAACACCAAAAAACCTAAACCCAAAACAAAATAAAACAAAACAAAAAAAACCACCCTAGTAATAAAAAAACTCCATATTCTTTGGAATATACAAACAAAACAAAGAAAAGAAAGAATGAAGTCCAACATATAAAACCTCTCATTCACAGCATTGCGAAAACAGAAGCGTTCACAGTTTCCCTCTGGGAATCTTCCTATACTTCCTTACACTTAAGATATCCCTAAGATGCAGTAAACTCACTAAGATTTATCTTTGTTTTTTGGTTGTTTTTTTTTTTTTTTTTAAGGTTTTAAGTCTTAAAAATAGAAGTGAACCGAAATTCTCTTTTAGGGCTGTGGAGACCTTCAAGCCCAGGCACGTTGGGAAGCCACAGGCCTGGAATCAGGCTGGATACCCTTCTATCCACCCTCGCTACCTCTGCACCACCAACTGGGGCCTCCTCCTTCCCAGGAGCTCGTTCTTCTGCCGGGAATCCTTTGCCAGGGCCTGGCAACGAGAGCCACGGCCCCTGGGAGCGCTGACTTCCCAAGGGTTTGCTCCTGAAACTCGTGGATGAACGCGGCAGGGCCCGCGGGGAAGTTTCTGGGATCCCTCCGGGCGCCGGGCAATGGGAAGTGCGTGAAGTCCTGACCCTCGAGCTCCTTCCTGACCTCCTCATCCTCAGTAGGGCCTCCACACGGCCTCCTCCAGCCTGGCCGTGCTGGCCATGTTGGTGGGCGAGTTGCTGTGGCTGCCTTCGGCCTCCACCACGTCGCTCTGGTTGGGCAGGCTGGGGTTGAGCAGCGCGGAGCCCGTGGAGGCGTTGGTGCAGGGCGGGTGGATGCGCGGCGGCGAGCGCTCCCCGCCCGAGATCATGGAGAACTGGTAGGAGCCGGCCGAGGTGCCGTAGTACAGGTGGTACGAGGGGGAGCTGGTCTGGAAGGGGCCGCCCTGGGCCTGGGAGGAGCCGGGGTAGGGCGGCGGGAGGTACGTGTGGTACCTGGAGGCCGTGGACATGGCCGACATGCCGATGCCGATGGCGGAGCTGACGGGCGTGGGCGTGTAGGTGAAGGCGCCCGGGTAGTGCATGCGCGGGTCGGAGATGGACGGCAGCGCCGGGAAGGAGCGCTCGATGCCCACCCGGGGGTCGCTGAACGCCGTCAGCTCGGACGCTCCTGGGCAAGGGAACGGAGGGAGAGGAATGTTATGGGAGTGCCAGAATTCATGAGGAAAGGAGGAAGCTTGGAGATCATCCAAGCCCAGCTGTGCCCTGTGCCCAGCTTGTTGAACTCAGTGCCACGTCCAGGCCTTGGGCACCGCTAGGGATGGGCACTGCCAAGGCCTGAGCTCCCTTTCCATGGGCAAATTGCTGCTGCTGTCCAAGCAGAGCCTGCCCTGGCCCAGCCTGGGGCTGTCTGAAGCTACGTCAAGGAAGGTATAGGTTGGATATTAGGAAAAAAAATTTCACCGAAAGAATAATAAAGTACTGGAATGCTCTTCCCAGGGAGGTGGTAGAATCACCATCTCTGGATGTGTTTAAAAGACTGAACATGGAACTTGGTGCTATAGTCTACTTGAGGTGTTTGGGCATAGCTTGGACTTGATGATCTCAGAGGTCTCTTCCAACCTCATTATTCTGTGATTCTGTGTTCCCTCTGCTCCTGTCCCTGTTCCCTGGGAGCAGAGCCCGACCCCCCCGGCTGTGCCCTCCTGGCAGGGCCTTGTGCAGAGCCACGAGGGCCCCTGAGCCTCCTTTGCTCCAGCCCCAGCCCCTTCCAGCTCCTCAGGGATTCTGCAGCCCCTTCCCAGCTCCCTCAGCCCCTCCTGGGGCTCCAGCCCCTGCCCAGCTCCTTACAGAATCCCTGGAAGGGCTGGCACAGCCCTGCCAGCTGTGCCCCATGGGCACCTTGTGCCCAGCCCAGAGCACTCAGTGCCACCTCCAGGGCACACCTGCAGGGATGGGCACTGCAAAGCTCCCTGGGCAGCCCCTGCCAAGGCCTGAGCTCCCTTTCCATGGACAAATTGCTGCTGGGGTCCAAGCTGAGCTTCCTCTGGCACAGCTCCTTTCCTCTCACTCTGAAATATTCCACAGGAGAGTCAAATCCTGCCCTGCTTTCTCTGACATCCATGGAATTATGTCCAGTCCCATCCTCTCTTTCCCTGCCCAGATTAAGCAAGAGCAGCAGATCCTCTTTAGGAAGGATCCTCATCGTGACTCAGGTTAATGGAAGGTCTCATCTCCAGAGCTGGCAGCTCTGCCTGGTTAAGATAACAACAATAATTACGGAAAAAAAAATTATTTCCAGAAGAAAGACAACTTCTTCTGGCAGCCAAGGCGTGGAGTCTGCAGCCGAGGAGCCGTGTGCTGAAGGAAATACTCCTGAGGAGGAACAGAGGGAAAACAAAGCTCTTGGCTCTCCCCACATTCAAGCTGGAGCAGACTGAGTCTGGGATTCTTGGAGCAGACACACTCCAGAGCCAAGCCCTGAATGCTCATCAGGACACATCAGCCCACCTTGAGGAGCCTGAATTTCTCAGAAGAGCTCTGAACTTGCTCTTTTTGCTTCCTTCAGAATTTACCATCCTTTTTTTTTTTTTCCCTGGAAAATTAATGGGAACCCATTTCATTCCCCTAAACCCCATCACCTTTAGGTTTAACATGGGCAAACACAGGATGGGATGGAGCAGCAGGAGCTCTGCAGGAGGCAAGGTGAAGGTGGCATCTGCCAGATTTCAAATGCTGCTTCCACACCTCATTCCTGAGAAACTTCCTAAAACTGCCTGGATACATTGTTCATCAGAGGAGGGTTCCTTCTGCCCTGGCAAAAGGCAGAGTAATGACATTTTAAGTCAAGATGGTTCAAATATCTCCCACATTGTTGTTTTTCCTTGGAGACACCAGGTCTTCAGTTGGGAGGGCCTAAAATCCTCCTCAGATTTGCTCTTTGTTCTGCCAAAGAGAAGATTTTTTTTCAAGTGTGGGTGACAGAAAAGGTTGTGACGGATTCTCCCAGGAATGCTGAATGACATTTAATGTAAGGAATGAGAACAGGAAAAGAAGGAGGCTGATGTGGGAACAAAACTTTTCCCGGTTTCTTCACAAGGCATGGAGAAATTCTGCCAGCTCCAAGGAAAATCCCTGTGGCCATGGGCAGAAAAAGCAGCTCTGTGGAGAAGGACCTGGTGGAAAACTAAGGGGAATTCTAATTTTCTTTTTAAATTTTTGATTTCTAATTCTGTATAATTAAAGAATGAGAAATTTTACAGGCTTTAAAAAAAAAGAAATGGCTTTTTCTGAAAAGTTCTCTGCGTTTTCAGTCCTCTCTACAATGCACTTATCACCCAGACCTAGCAAATAATTTAGATTTGGTGTGAGGCTTTCAAAGCAAGCTCTACATGGCAGCAGCAGAGCAGGCTGGAGCACGTTCAAGTGGTTCCCTCTGATCTCAGGAGAAACCCTGAGCCTTGAAACGAGAGCAAGATGTGGAGTTAAAGGAGGGATTTTTGCAAAAGCTGTATGCAAATTAGAATGATATGGCTCTTACTCGTTTCTAGAAAATTCCTGCTGCTGCATGCACAGACTGCTTCAAGATGTGCAGGTCAGGGTGGGATTGGGGTGGAATTCACTCCCATTTTTCTGGTGGCTTCTAAAGCTCTGCAGCAGGATTTGATGGACATGGGTGTGACGGTGTTCACAGGGGTTTTCAGGATGACAGAGAGAGGAGAATGTTGACTCCACGATCAGAAGTCTTGATTTATTGTTTTATGATAGATATATTGCATTATAAAGAAATGGAAAGACAAGTTCTCAGAAGGCTGGCTAAGCTAAGAATAGAATAGAATAGAAAGAACGACAACAAAGCAGCTCTCCCTGACTCTGTCCGAGATAGCTCAGTCTTTGGTTGGCCATTAATTATAAACATCTAACATGGGCCAATCACAGGTGCACGTGTTGCATTCCACAGCAGCAGATAACCATTGTTTACATTTGTTGCTGAAACTTCTCAGAAAAGATTTTAATGAAAAGATGTCTGCAACACATGGGAAACAAGAAAATCCAGTGCAACATCTAAAATGTCCAACGCCACCATCCTGCAGCCAATGTCCACCCAAAACCTGCCGTGCTCTGCTCTGGACTTAGGGGGAGGGAAGGAAACAGAGCTGTGATATCTTGGAATACCTTGGAATGCCATCCATTCCTTGGCAATCTGAATAATTTTAATCACTCCCTACACCTTCAAAGTGTTGCTTTTCCTCCTTTTCCTTCTTTTTTGACAGTGCTCTGTTGGGCTCCCAACTCCAGGAACAACCCTGGGAAAGTGGGAAGGGTCCCTGTCCCTGGCAGGGAACGGGATGGGCTTTAAGATTCCTCCCACCCCAAACCCCAGATCCCATTTTGGGATTCAGGTTGGACACCAGATGGAATTTCCTCCTGGAAGGCTGCTCAGGCCTTGGGAAGAGCTGCCCAGGGAGGGGATGGGGGTGGCACTCAGTGCTCTGGGCTGGGGACAAGGTGGGGATGGGGCACAGCTGGGAGTTGATGACCTTTGAGATCTTTCCCAGCCCAGTCTGGGACTGGTTTATCACAACACAGCTCATTTGGGGAAATTCTCTATTTATTAAAATTCTCTGTTTCTCTGCTCTTCCCACAAATTCCCCAGACCCTCGGAACGAGCTTTGCCAGAGAGCCCCTGAAGGGCTGGGGCAGCACCTGGGCCACCAGTTTGTCACCAGGGAAGGTCCCCTTGGTGTGGAGAACCCAGGCTTGGGGACAGGGCCACCAGTTTGCCAATGGGGAACTGTCCCTTTGTCATGGAAGGCCCCAGGGTGGGGACCAGGGCCACCAGTTTTCCACCAGGGAAGGTTCTCTTGGCTTAAGGGCAGCAGGGATGGGGACAGGCCACCCATTTGCCATTGGAGAACTGTCCTCTTGTCATGGAAGGCCCAGGGGTGGGGACAGGGTCACAAATTTGCCACCAGGGAAGGTCCCCTTGTCATGGAAGGCCCCAGTGTGGGGACAGGGTCACAAATTTGCCACCAGGGAAGGTTCCCTTGGCATGGAGAGCCCAGGGGTGGGGACAAAGCCACAAGTTTGCCACTGGAGAATGTCCCTTCATCATGGAAGGCACAGGGGTGCAGACAGGGCCACCAGTTTTCCACCAGGGAAGGTCCCCTTTGCTTGCGGGCAGCAGGAGTGGGGACAGGGCCAGGAGTTTGTCACCAGGGAAGGTCCCCTTGTCATGGAAGGCCCCAGTGTGGGGACAGGACCACCAATTTGCCACCAGGGAAGGTCCCCTTGGCATGGAGAGTCCAGGGGTTGGGACAGCAGTTTGTCACCAGGGAAGGTCCCCTTGGCTTGGGGGCAGCAGTGTGGGCACAGGGCCAGCATTTTTGCCCCGGGGAGTGTCCCTGTGTCCCGGGGTTGGTCCTTACCCGAGAGGCGGCTGGAGAGCTCGGCCGTGAGCGAGGTGATGCCGCCGGCCCGGCCAGGTGAGATGGGCGTGGCCGGGTGCACGGCAGGCGTGGCCATGGAGCCCAGGTACTGGTAGGACTGGTCATAGGACCAGGGCGGCGAGGGCTGCACCTGCCGGGAGTCTGCAAGCACAAACACACCCATGAGTGCCTTCCATAAAATTATTTTATTTTATTTTATTTTATTTTATTTTATTTTATTTTATTTTATTTTATTTCATTTCATTTCATTTCATTTCATTTCATTTCATTATTATTTTATCTTTCCATAATTTTAATATTATATGTTAGAATTATATTTATTACATTATATATTTCTTATTTTATTATTATTTAATATTAATATTAATATATTATCATTATAATAGTTTAAATATTTAATTAAACATTAAATGTATTTCAAATTTATTAAATATTTGATTATTTAAAATGTTATTATTTTTATTATTTTATTTTATCTTCTTTTGTTTTATGATTTCATTTCATGACAATTTTTTTTTCCTTGCAAACCTTTTTCGCTGTTTCCCATTAATAACAGGCAGGAAAAATTATACACAAAATTACACACAGAATCGCTGGGTTGGAACAGACCTTTAAGGTCATCGAGTCCAACCCATGCCCCATCACCAGAGAAGAAAAAAAGGAAAAGCAGATTAAAATTTCCAAGGGGAAAACTCCTCCTCAGTCTTTGGGGCTGTGTGTCCACAGCTCTTGATGCAGGGCATCAAGGAGAGCTCAAATCCCACCCAGTGCCACCCCAGCCATGGCAGGGACACCTCCCACTGTCCCCAGTGTCCCCCTGGCCTTGGGCACTGCCAGGGATGCAGGGATGGAATTCCATGCCAGCCCTGCCCACCCTGCCAGGGAACAATTCCTCATTGCCAAGATCCCACCCAGCCCTGCCCTCTGGCCCTGGGACCATTCCCCCCTTGTCCCTGCAGTTCCTGGGGGACACAGACTCCACAAAACCACCAAGGGATTCTTTTCTGCCCACAGGAACCCTTGGGATGAGGTTTGGAATCAGAGGAGCCCAAAAAGGAGTTGGTCCAAATCAGTTGCCTCAACTCTTTCCTGCTTGTTTCGTTTTGCAGGTGAAGCTGAGATTTTGAAAGATCTCATTTTTGCATAAATCAAAGGAATCAAACAGCTTCCTCTCCCCTTTACCCACCCAAATTTCCCCTCCTATTTTTAGTAAAATCTTTTCTATTTTCTTCGGCTTTAAGAGCATCCTCCTGCAGCTCCTTTAAGACAATTGCCTTTGTTGAAAGAAAACCAAATGCTAGATGATCTGCATGCAGATAAAACTGATATCAGCAAGGAAGGGAAATTTCCCAAGTCCGAGATGAAGACTTTGATCTCCCATCAGAAAGCCCATCTGGAAAATATTCTTTTGTTGTTCTTTAAGGAGATGAGTTTTATATTTTGTTTGTTCCATCTGTTTACAAGGCAGGATTTATCCAAAACACCCAGCTTCTCAAAAGCCACTGCTGAAGCTGCAGATTGAACTTGGATTTTTCTGCTGAGTAACAAGCTCAAATTCAGATATTATTAATATTTAATTATTTTTTTTTCAGGCAGCCATCCTTCAAAATAAAACCAGTTGTCTCATGTTGGTAAAAAAGCAACATCCAACTGCATCAAATGGGCTTTAGGAGGAACAAGAAGAGCACAAAAGCTGTTGTGTTCTGGATTGCAGCATCACCTGGTTGTTAATTTATGGTCAGAGTTGATTCAGGAGCACAGGGAGGGACAGGAGGAATCCAAGCTCTGGGGGTGGCATTGACACAGGTTGTTAATTTATGTTAATTTATGGTCAGAGTTGATTCAGGAGCACAGGGAGGGACAGGAGGAATCCAAGCTCAGGGGGTGGCATTGACACAAACCACCCAAAGCATCCCCAGAGTGAGCCAGGCCTGGGGTGACGCTGCAGCTTTGGGCTCTGGAATGGGGCTCATGCAGCCACAGCTCCTGAATTTCAGCAGGCACTCCATGGATTTCAGGATCTCTCCCACGTGCCGGACTCCCAGGAGCAGAATTCCAATAGGGAATCCCAGGCAGGACATGGAAAGTGCTTTGCACAGCCCAGGAGCCCTGGCCGTGCTCTGCCATGGGTCCCTCTGTCAGCTCCTTTTCGAGGGCTCTGCTCAGCTGCACCCCGGAATCCCAGAATTCCAGAGTTCCATAGTTCCAGAATCCTGGAATCCCAGAACACCAGAATCCTGGAATCTCAGAATCCCAGAAGGCTGCAATCCTGAAATCCCAGAATTTAAGAACCCCAGAACACCAGAATCCTGGAATCCCAGAACACCAGAGCTCCAGAATCCTGGAATCTCAGAATCCTGGAATCTCAGAATCCCAAATACCAGAATTCCAGAATCCAGGGAATCTCAGAATCCCAGAATCCCTGAATCCTGGAGTCTCAGAATCCCTGAATTCTGGAATTCTAGAATCCTGGAATCGTGGAATCCCAGAATTCCAGAATCCTGGAATCTCAGAATTCCAGAATTCCAGAAACCTGGAATCCCAGAGTCTCAGAATCCCTGAATTCTGGAATTCTAGAATCTTGGAATCATGCAATCCCAGAATTCCAGAATCCTGGAATCCCAGAATCTCAGAATCCCAGAATCCTGGAATCTCAAAATTCCAGAATTCCAGAACCCCGGAATCCTGGAAGCCAAGAATCTCAGAATCCCAGAATCCTGGAATCATGGACTCTCAGAATCCCAGAATCCTGGAATCTCAGAATTCCAGAATTCCAGAACCCCGGAATCCCGGAGTCTCAGAACCCCAGAATTCCAGAACCCCGGAATCCTGGAAGCCGAGAATCTCAGAATCCCAGAATTCTGGAATCCTTGACTCTCAGAATCCCAGTATTCTGGAATCTCAGAATCCCAGAATTCCATAATCCCAGAATTGCACAATCCCAGAATCCTGGAATCTCAGACTCTCTGTACCCCAGAACCCCAGAATTCCACAATCCCAGAATTCCACAATCCCAGAACCCCAGAGTCCCAGAATCCCATGGACACCAGGAAGGAGGTGCAGGACAAGATGGAGGAAGCAGGATCTCGTCACACATTTACGGAACACTGGGAGAAGAGTGGATTGAAACCTGGTTTCTTTCTTTCAGCGCCACTGAAATGAGCACCCCAGGGTGGGTGAGGTTGGAGGGACCCTGGGGGTCACCGGGGCCACCTCTGGGTCACCCCAGAGCTCAGGGATTGTGGGATTATGTTCTGGAATGTTCCAGAAGGAGACTCCAGCCCCTCTCTGGGCTCTGCTCCAGCTCGGGCCCTGCCCAAGGCAGAAGTTGTGCCCCCTGTGAGGGGAATTGCTGGGTTCAGGCCCTGCCCGTGGCTCTGGGGCCATTGCTGGGCCTGGAGCAGAGCCTGGGCCTGCTCTGAGCTCTGCACACAGGGACAGACACAGGGACAGACACAGGGACAGACACGGGGACAGACACAGGGACAGACACAGGGACAGATAGAATTCCCAGAATCCCTGGGTTGGAAGAGACCTCCAAGGCCATCGAGTCCAGCCCAGCCCAACCAAACCCTGGCCCCCAGTGCCACATCCAGGCTCTGTTAAACACACCCAGGGATGGGGACTCCACCCCCTCCCCGGGCAGCCATTCCAGAACTTTCTCACCCTTGCTGCAAAAACCTTTTCCCTGCTCTCCAGCCTGTATTTCCCTTGGTGCAGCTCGAGGCTGTGTGCTCTGGGTGTGTCAGTGCTGCTGCAGACAGAGCCCAGCCCCAGGTGAGCACAGGCCCCTTTCAGGAGCTGTGCAGAGCGATGGGGGCAGCCCTGAGTCTCCTTTTCTCCAGGCCGAGCACCCCCAGCTCCCTCAGGGCTTCCTCACAGGGTTTGTGTTCCCAGCCCCTCTCCAGCCTCGCTGGCCCCTCTGGATGTGCTCAGGGTCCCAAGGTCCTTCCCAAACTGAGGGGCCAGAGCTGGGCACAGCACTCCAGGTGTGCCCTCAGCAGTGCAGGGGCAGAGTGAGCTCCCTGCTCCTGGGACAGACCGGGACAGACACAGGGACAGACACAGGGACAGCCAGGGACAGACACAGGGACAGACACAGGGACAGACCCAGGCCCAGGCAGGCCCAGGCAGGGCTGAGGCCCCTCTCTCTTCCCGGGCTCCTCTCCAGGCTGAGCAGCCCCAGCTCCCTCAGCCTTTCCTGGGCACGGAGCTGCTCCAGGCCCTTGCTCAGCTCGAGGAGCTCCTGGCCCTGCTGTGCTGAGGAGCAGTGCACAAAAATCTAAAATCAACTAAAAATCTAAAATTGACTAAAAATCAAATCAGGAACCGAAATCTCCGTAAGAATGTCCATAAAAATCCTGGAAGTCCCTGCCCCATCCATTTCCTGTTACCTTCACCTCTGGGGTTCCTAAAGCAATGCCAACAGCCCCAGAGACCCCCTTTATTAATCTCCTCATCCCATTACGTCTCTCTTAAGTGAAGGTTCAAGCAACCAATCAATTTTCTGTCTTGGTACCTGCATTCCCAATCCCTGAACTCGCTCTTAAAGATTCCCTTTTTGCCATCAGCCTGGTTAAGGGCCTGCACTCTGCTGAGGGATGGAAATACAGTGAATTATAGATGTACACACATGAAAGCAGGTTGTGCTGATAACCCCAGACACCACCCTCCCAGTTCTTTTTAATAAAAAGTGGAGAAAAGCATCCCTGGAATTGCATTTTTATGGCCCAATTTCAGTACCAAGAGGCAAACCCAGCTCCCAGCAAAGTTTGCATTTCCAGCTGCTGGATCAAGGGCCTCAAACAATATTTTATTTTGAGGATATCTGCTTTCCTTCAGTTTTCAGGTTTCCCAAAATTAAACTGGAATGGGTTTGAATTGAACCCATAAAAAAAGTAACAAAGTCTTTCCTGCTTTCCAAATAAAGAGGGCTCAGGAGCTGGTAGCTTGGCATGGGGAACTGAAGTGGTTGAAGTTAATCTGGTGAAAATCTGCTGGAAATAAACGGGAGTTGCTTCCCAACTGGGAATATCTGTGAAGAGATTTCCAGGCACAGCTACTTCAGCACAAATAACCCGAAGAGTTTTGGGTTGGCACAGTTTTCAAGCCAAACAGGATCCCCCCAAATCACTGAAAAGCAGCTCAAACCAACACAAAACCAGGGAAGCTGCTGCCCAGTCCTCCCACTAGCGATTACTTTCCATTTCTGCTTTTTATGGTGTGAGAAAACGCATTTCAAACATGCAAACAGTTATTAATTGCAGGCAGCCCCTGCAGGGCCAGAATTATGGTGCAATAATTCACACCTCTCCACAATCACGAGCTCTCCCGTGCCCTTCCCTCCCGCCTCACACCCCATTAAGCGCCGACTATTGAACCATCATCTTTCGTGTCTCGTCTTGTTTTATTGCCCCGAAATCGCCGCGTTCTGCGGGCGGGTGCTCAGCAGCTGTAATTAACAGCTGTAATTAACCCGTGCAGATGTTGCGCAACCTTTAACGATTTAACCAAGCGCGCTCCGAGGGGAGGGACTGGGGTGAAAAAGAAACTACAGAGGAGAGCGGGGCTCCCCTTGGCGGGGTGCTCGGGCTGCTTTCCCGGCTGTTTCCCGGTTGTTTCCCAGCTGTTTCCCCAGATGTTTCCCCAGATGTTTCCCCAGATGTTCGCTGGCCCAGCTGTGCCCGCGGGGTGCAGTTACGCGCTGTGGCCGCTGGGTGGCGCTGGCGCTCCGGGCAGCGCCGGCCCCGTGGAGCCCCCGGAGCCTCCTGAGCCCCCCAAAAACCCCAAAACCCCCTGACCTACCCCGGACCCTCCTGAGCCTCCCAAAAGCCCCCGGACCCTCCTGAGCCCCCCAAAAACCCCAAAACCCCCTGACCTCCCCCGGACCCACTTGAGCCCCCCAAACCCCCACCCCCCAGACCCCCCAGAACCTAAAAAAAAACCCTTAAGCCCCTGAGCCCCCCAAAACCCTCCTGAGCCCCCTGAGCCCCCCAAAACCCCTCTGAGCTCCCCAAAACCCCCTGAGCTCCCCTGGACACCCCTAAGCCCTCCAAAACCCCCCTGAACCCCCCGGACCCCCCTGAGCCTCCTAAAAACCACCCGGAACCCCCTGAGCCCCCCGGACCCCCTCAGAACCCCCTGAACCCCTGAGCTCCCCTGGACCCCCCTGAGATCCTCCTGAGCCTCCCGGACCCCCCTGAGCACCCTGAACTCCTCTGGAACCCCCTGAGACCCCCCGGACTCCCCTGAACCCCGCCTGAGGTCCCCTGGACCCTCCTGAGCCCCCCCAGACCCTCCTGAGCCACCTGAGCTCCCTCGGACCCTCCTGAGTCCCCCCCTGAGACCCCCCAGATCCTCCTGAACCCCTCCGGACTCCCCTGAGCTCCCTCAAACCCCCCTAAACCTCCCCCGAGCCCCTCCTGAGCTCCCCAGACCCCCCTGAACCCCCCAAACCCCCGAGCTGCAGCTCCCCCGAGCCCTCACAGCTCTCTGGGAACGGCTCCTGTTTGTTCCCAATGCGAATTGCCCAAAAACGCGTCCCTGCTGCTCAGGGCACTGTGGGGGTCCAAGAGAGGGAGGCACAGGAGGGGGCACGGAGTGATGGAATTCCTGAGTGGGAATGAACCCCCAGGGACCCCCCAGTGCCAGCCCAGAGCCCACCAAGCCCAGCCTGGGCATCCCAAAGGCTCCTGGAGCTGTGGCAGCCTCGGGGCCGTGCCCATTCCCTGGGCAGTGCCAGCACCCTCTGGGCAAGAACCTTGCCCTGAAACCCAACCTAAATCCCTCCTGGCCCAGCCCCAGCCGGGATCCTGTCCCTGTGCCAGGGCAGGGATCAGAGCTGTCCCTCTGAGGAGCTGCAGTCCCACTGAGTCTCCCCAGAGTCTCCTTCCCTCCAGCGGGACAATCCAAACCCTCTCAGCCTCTCCAGGATGGCCCTTCCCCATCCTCCCAGCCCCACACCCAGGTGGATCCACCCAGACCTGGAGCCATCCCTGCTCAGCAGGCCCTGCCTGGGCAAGGGGGACAGACAAACACCTGCCAGGGACAGGAGCCTTTCCTGGGTGTGACACAGAGCAGAGTTTGGTTCCAAAGCTGTTCCTGACAGCCCAGGACAGAATGCAGAGAAAGCTGATCCACTGAATGGTGTCCTGCTCAGGGCAGGGGGTGCAAAGAGGAGATTTAAGGTCCCTTCCATCCCAAACCATTCTGGGATGGTGAGAAATTCCTTCACACCTCAAGATGAAGGGTGAAGGCCTTTGCCAAAAACACAGAGAAGCTCCTGAGCTCTCACAGGACATTGGAAAACTGCCCCAAAGCACAGAGGATGTAGAAATCAGTGGGACATAGAAACAGGAAGCCCTGGGATGGTAATTCCACATTATTGTGTTTTGGAGGGGGCACAATGCAAGGCACAGCTCATGGAATCCCAGAATCCCAGCCTGGATTGGGTTGGGAAGGACTTTAAGGCCACCCAGTGCCACCCCTGCCATGGCAGGGACACCTCCCCCTGTCCCAGGCTGCTCCAACCCCAGTGTCCAGCCTGGCCTTGGGCACTGCCAGGGATCCAGGGCAATCCACAACTTCTCTTGGAAAAATCAAAGGATCCCTCCAAAAACGTTGTTATCCTGCCAGCCCTAGGAAGCCATAAATCAGCAATTTTCAGTGGGTGATTCATAAATCCCAGGTCAGATTTTTCCACGAGGCCACAGCAAAAACCCCCTCCCTATTTCAGTATAACAAACAAACCAACCACACCATGGTGGCTAAAGGGAAACCTCCACAAGATCTTTATATCCTGACCAGAAAATGCCTCGTTAAAAGCTCCAAACCCAAAGCAGGTGACAGATCCTGGAGCACCGTGGGCTGCCAGGGAGGTGAGGATGTGGCTGAGCCCTGCTGTGATTCTGGATTGTAGGGAGAGCTCCGTGTGTCCCCGTGTCAAAAATAGGTCAGAAACTGTTGTAAAATAGCTGATGGATTGTTAAGCATGTACTGTTAGTTTGGTTATTATATTGTAAAAGGGGTTAAAAGGGCAGTTATAAGAAATCAGGTACTCAAGGTACCATCACACACCTCAGTAAAGTGCACCACAGCCAGCCTGGACAGAGCTGCAATGGCCAATCAATTAAATCACCTTAAACCTTCATGCAAATGAAGGATCCAAACAGAAACCAATCCAGAGGGACAAAAAACAGGATAAAAAGCAGCTTCTGACCCAGGGAAGGTGTGCAGCTCCATCTGGGACGCCACTACAGGCCTTGCAGCATCCTCGAGGGAACGCTCCTGCTCGGCCTGGGCCTCCTGACTTCAGACCTTTCTTCTTATTGTAATAAATGCTGAAATAATTTCAGTACAGGGAACCTGCTCTCGTTTTTAACATGTATTGTTAGTTTAGTTACTGTAAAAGGGGTTAAAAGGGTAGTTATGAGAAATAAGGTACTCAGTATACAATAACACACCTCAGTAAAGTCCACCATGAGCCAGCCTGGACAGAGCTGTAATGGCCAATCAAGGCCTAAAACCTTCATCCAAACGAAGGATCCAAAAAGAGACTAATCCAAAGGGACAAAAAACAGGACAAAAAGGGGCTTCTGACCCAGGGAAGCTGTGCTGCTCCATCGAGGCCATCACTGCAGGCCTTGCAGCATCCTTGAGGGAACGCTCCTGCTCGGCCTGGGCCCCTTGGCTTTGGGCCTTTCTTTTATTGTAATAAACGCTGAAATCACTCTAGTAACAGGAGCCTGCTCTCGTTTTTAACATCTACTGTTATTTTGGCTACTGTAAAAAGGGTTAAAAGGGCAGTAATAAGGTACTCAAGGTACCATCACACAGCTCAGTAAAGGGCACCAGGAGCCAGCCTAGACAGAGATGTAATGGCCAATCAAGGCCTAAAACCTTCATGCAAATAAAGGATCCAAACAGAAACCAATCCAGAGGGACAAAAAACAGGATAAAAAAGGGGATTCTGACCACTGAATCTGTGGGGTTCCCCTGGACCATCGGGGCCGTCACTACAGGCCTTGCAGCATCCTCGAGGGAACGCTCCTGCTCAGCCTGATTTGGGCCTTTCTTTTATTGTAATAAATGCTGAAATCACTTCAGTACCGGGAGCCTGCTCTCGTTTTTGTCACCTGCAGGTCACACACACTGCTGCTGCTGCTGCTGCTGCTCCCAGCCCGGATCCCGACGGGATCCCGCGGGCCCGGCAGCTGCGGGAAGCAGCAGGGGCAGGGTGGGAGTCAGGCTGTGCAGCGGGGCAGGCACAGCTCGGAACGGGTCTGACTGCTGCCTTCATCCCCCTCTCACTGCCGCCTTCATCTCCCTCTCATTCCCTTCCTCCCCCTCTCACTGCTGCCTTCACCTCCTCTCACTGCTGCCTTCATCCTCCTCTCACTGCTGCCTTCATCCTCTTCTCATTCCTGCCTTCATCCTCCTCTCAGATCTGCCTTCATCCTCTTCTCATTCCCACCTTCATCCTCCTCTCACTGCTGCCTTCATCCCCCTCTCATTCCCTTCATCCCCCTCTCACTGCCGCCTTCATCCCCCTCTCACTGCTGCCTTCATCCCCCTCTCATTCCCTTCATCCCCCTCTCACTGCTGCCTTCATCCCCCTCTCACTGCCGCCTTCATCCCCCTCTCACTGCTGCCTTCATCCCCCTCTCATTCCCTTCATCCCCCTCTCACTGCTGCCTTCATCCCCCTCTCACTGCCGCCTTCATCCCCCTCTCACTGCTGCCTTCATCCTCCTCTCACTGCTGCCTTCATCCCTCTCTCACTGCCGCCTTCATCCCCCTCTCACTGCCGCCTTCATCCTCCTCTCACTGCTGCCTTCATCCCCCTCTCACTGCCGCCTTCATCTCCCTCTCATTCCCTTCATCCCCCTCTCACTGCCACCTTCATCCCCCTCTCATTCCCTTCATCCCCCTCTCACTGCTGCCTTCATTCCCCTCTCATTCCCTTCATCCTCCTCTCACTGCTGCCTTCATCCCCCTCTCACTGCCGCCTTCATCTCCCTCTCATTCCCTTCATCCCCCTCTCACTGCCACCTTCATCCCCCTCTCATTCCCTTCATCCTCCTCTCACTGCTGCCTTCATCCCCCTCTCATTCCCTTCATCCTCCTCTCACTGCTGCCTTCATCCCCCTCTCATTCCCACCTTCATCCTCCTCTCACTGCTGTCTTCATCCTCCTCTCATTCCCACCTTCATCCTCCTCTCATTCCCTTCATCCTCCTCTCATTCCCTTCACTCTCCTCTCATTCCCTTCATCCTCCTCTCACTGCTGCCTTCATCCTCCTCTCATTCCTGCCTTCATCCTCCTCTCACTGCCTCCTTCATCCCCCTCTCATTCCCACCTTCATCCTCCTCTCATTCCCTCATTCTCTCTCATTCCCCCCTCCCTCCCTGCCTCCCAGACCCCCCCTGCCCTCTCCCCCTGCGGTTCCCTGCCCCAGCCCCCTCCTCCAGGTGATTTCCGCCCTGCCCACACGGACAAAGGCGGCGCGGGCAGCCCCGAGCGCTGAACCCTTCATCATCATCATCATCATCATCACCCTCTATTTCCGTCCCATAAATCCCCCGCCCCATCCTGGCACGGCCACAGCGGTTGCGAAAGCGCCGCTGCCGCCGCTGCCAGGCTTTCCTCCCGCCAGCTGCACAAATTTCTGTCCCTCACACGCAGCAAAGCCCGAAAGCGGCTCCGCAGATCCGGCCTGGAGCGGGCACGGGCTGGGTGGGAGCTGGGAACAGCCCGGGGGTGCCACCCTGGGGGCACACGGGAGGAGAGCCGGCTCCTGAACTGCCCTAAAGGCTTTTCTGGGGACGGTATTTGTCCCCCTTTCCCGGCTCTTTCCCTGTCTAATAAATGAATAAAACATAAAATATAAATGAAATATGTATAATATATAATATATATTATACATATTTTATATAATATATAAATATATATAATATAAATTATATATTATAATAATAAAAATATAAAAAATATAAATATGTACATCTAATCTGCGTTACATTTGCTAATCTTTCCAAAGGGAAACTTTTTTTTTGTGGTGTCACTTTGCCTTCTTCCCTCGGAGTGTGAGGCAAGGAACGCTCTTGACTGGGCTTGTTCATTCACAGAGGTGTCTTGCCCAATCGAGGAAATGACCTGTGAGCACAGAAATACTCCGTGTACTTTTGAGCTCGGCAGAAAGATGCCAAAAGCTGCCTTAAAAAAAAAAAAAATCTAGTTTGGCCTTTCCTCCTCCCCTGCTTTTGCCATCACCTCACTCCTGTCTCTGCCTCTCTTCCCGCTCCTTTCCCTGCCCCAGCAGCTCCAGGTGGAGCGGTGGGAAGCACAAAAAAACCCGGGAAATGATGCGGAATGACTCGGAGCTCCTCTCCCTCAGAAGCCAGGCGTCCAAAATGAGTCAATCGCCCTCTCGCTGCCTCCCTGGGGACGCAGCAAATCCCAGCGCGGCGAGCGAGGTGTGGCGCTGCCGGCAGCCGAAGCCATTAGTCATGAGCATCAATAAGGGGGACTTTCCAAAAGTCCATCCCGGGCAGGGCAGCGGCCGCACAAGGCTGGCATTCTCGGCGCTGGAAAATTACCGAGCCAACTGTAAAATTCCACCAGCGGCTCCTGTTTGCCCCCCGCGGGTTCGGTGCCCTGGCGGTGCCAGCCTGTGGCAGCGGGGGCACAGCGCGGAGCCACCCCGGGCTCCGCAGGGAGGGTTTGCCAAGGGTTTCTGCTTTCCGGGGGAATTTGCAGGGTAAGAGCTCCATCCCTGCTGTCCCCGAAGCCCCTGCGGGGCTGCCGGCAGGTGACAGGAGCCCTTCTGGCCGGCAGTGACGGTGACACACGCGGGGTGGGACAGGCTCCCAAACCCCCGGCTGTTCCCTGGAGAGGGATCTCAGGCAGGCACCTCCCAGCCTCAGTGCTTGCTTTCGTTTTATTTCACTGTACCTGGAGTTCTGAGAAGGCTGGAGGGGGGTTGGAGATATTAAGAAACCTTTGGGATGGGGGATGAGGGAGTTTTCTCGCCTCCTGAGGTTAATCAGCCAAACATCAGCCCCGAGCGCAAACCTTCCAAACGAGGCGGCTGAGGCTCTTCCAACTGCGCTGGTGAAGATTTTTTCGCCAGCTTTTCTTTAGAAAGAGCTGCCAGGGAAGGAGGAAAACCAAAGGAGTGCATCCCAATGGGTGTTTTCAAAAAGTTTCCTTCAGTCTCCTCACATCCGTGACAAGGAAGTTGATGCTGCAGTGACAGCGAGATATTTGGAGATGATTGAGGGCAGCAGGAGAAAGCAACTGGGGATGTTTATAGAGATAATGTTTATCCCTCGAGTTTAATGCTGCCTGAAGGAGCTCTCAGAGCTTTGCACCCCAAAGAAACCAGCAGCATTCTGAGGGGTCCCCTGAAAACCTTCTACGAGTGCCAGCAGCAGGAAGCGCAGCCAGTGTGAGGAGCGGGATTTCACAATCGCAGCGCGGCTGCTGCCCCAGCAGGTCCGTACACAAACTAAAAACTGCTCGGTGAAACACAAACCATCCCTCTCCTCCTCCTCCTCCTCCTGGGCACAGCAGCGCTGACAGCCCGGCTCGGAAAGGCGAGTTCAGCCAATTAAGGATGCATTCATTGTTCTTTGTCTCGCAGGTGTGAGTCAGCCCGAGAGCTGCAGGTATTTGTTCAGCAGGGAGACTCCGTCCCACCCCCATCCTCCTCTTCCCTCCCCGCTCCGGCGAGGAATGAAAAAAGAAGAATTCAAGAATTCAGCCTTGACTTTGCCCGGCTGCCGGAGGAGCCAGACTCGGTGTCGCTGCCGTGTCCTGCCCTATCTGAGTGTGTCCCGAAGCCCAGACGGACAGCGGGACTGCAGGGACACGGCACAGGGACAACGGGGACAGCTGATGCCACCCCCGTGCCCTCCCGGCAGCTGACACCGCGCCCATGTGCGGGAGGGCACAGCGTCCCTGGTGACCTGCATGGGCACAAGGGGATGGCACCTCCTGGAGCGGGCACTGCTGTCCCTTGTTGTGCCCAGAAATCCGCAGGGAGAAATGCAACCTCTGCAATCGGCGGGGGAATCACCTGTGGGAGCTGCCCCGGGTGCTAAACCCTGCCAGGTGACACCTCCTGTGCCCTCAGATGTGAAACCCTGCCAGGTGACACCTCCTGTGCCCTCAGATGCCAAATTCTGCCAGGTGACACCTCCTGTGCCCTCAGATGTGAAACCATGCCGGGTGACCTCCTGTGCCCTCCTGTGCCCTCAGATGCCAAACTCTACCAGGTGACACCTCCTGTGCCACCTGTGCCCTCCTGTGCCTTCAGCTGCTCCAAGGGGATTCAAGATCCCCTCAGATCTGCAGGGAAATCACCTGTGGGAGCTCCCACAGGCCAAACTCTACCAGGTGACACCTCCTGTGCCCTCCTGTGCTTTCAGCTGCTCCAGGAGGATTTGGGATCCCTTCTGATCATCAGAGGAATCACCTGTGGGAGCTGCCCTGCTGCCAAACCCTGCCAGGTGGCACCTCCTGTGCCCTCGTGTGCCTCCGGCTGCTCCAGGTGCCACTCGCTGCCGTCCCTGAGCCGCTCCAGCCCCAGGAATGGCTCCCAGGTGATGAATTCCTGCTGCCCCCCAGGAATTGCTGCAATCCTGGTTGGAGTTGGAGCACGGGAAGGGCAAGGCTGGGCTTCAGCTGAGTCACAGCACGTGGGAATCACCTGGTGTCACCTCTGCGGGCAGAGTTCACCCACGAGCACAGCTCGGGGTGATTTATCAGCTTTGTGCTGCTCCTTTCCCGTGCCGGGCTCAGGTGGAGGCAGCGCTCAGGGAAATGAGCCCGGGCAGGGAAATCCTGTGATGTATTGGACTCCTCAAGCCAGGTCTCATAAGTTCTTGGAGATTTATGTCACACCCAAGGTAGCTCAGCTATCTTAGAAGGCATAAAAGCAGCAGGATGGCTTCTGTGGCAGTGTTGGAAAGAGAAAAGTTTTAATAAAAGGCAAAATAACAAAACTCTTTACAGAGAAAAACTGAGCTAGGTGCAAGAGGCCCCTCCTGCCCCGGTAAAACACCTCATAAAAGCCATTGGTTTCTTTGTTCTCTTCTTTTTCTAGCAAATTGCTCAGGTGGGACTTTTTGGCTCCTGTCCAATTTGCTGTCCTTAAGTTTGAGGTGAAATCCCCCAGGGCTATGAGATGTCTTTTTACCTAATCGAGGAGAGAAACTTCTGGGTTTTTTTTCCTTTTTAAGGAGACAAAAAATAGTTTTGTCACTCTGTCAACAGAGGGCACATTGCTATAACGATGCCCTGGGAGCACAGCCTGAACACGAGCTGTAAATGGTGAATAAAGTGAAATGAAGCTGTCTCTGCTGGCCCGGCCCACCTGAGAGCTCCACTGCGGAGGTGCCGACCTCGGAGCTGCCTGTCTAGACTGCAGAGTTCGCTGCCAGCAGGGCAGAACAGACACTTGTGGGGTTCAAGTTGTTTCACCCTAAGGGAGACATCCCAGCCGAGCCAGGAGGGTGAATCACAGCCCGGGAACAGCTGCTTTTCTCCTCGATGGATGGCACAGATACCCTGGGATGACTGTGTCAGACGCAGACACACAATGCACACATGGCTGCAGCTCGCTGAAATGAAATCCCAGCCTGGACAGACCTCAGAAGTTTCTCTGTCATGGGGTCAAGCAGGACTAAAGGAAATGGAGAGATATTCCCTGAGCCAGCAGCTGGAAGTGCCACTGAGCCACTGCTTGCAGACATGTGCTTAAATCATGGAATGGTGGAATATCCTGAGTGGGGATAAACCCACAGGGATCCCCCAGTGCCAGCCCTGCCCTGCCCAGACCCCCCAAAATCTCACCCTGGTCATCCCTGGCAGCTCCTGGAGCTGTGGCAGCCTCGGGGCCGTGCCCATTCCCTGGGCAGTGCCAGCACCCTCTGGGCAAGAGCCTTGCCCTGAAACCCAACCTAAATCCCTCCCTGGTGCTGTCCTTGTGCCAGAGCAGAGACTGGAGCTGTCCCTTGGGACAAACTGCAATCCCAGTGAAGTCTGACCTCAGCCCCCTCTGCTCCAGCTGGACAATCCAAATTCACACAATCTCTCCTCACACGGCCACTCCAGACTCTTCACCATCCTCATGTCCCTCCTTTGGACACTCTGAGAGCTTTAAATCCTTCTCATATTGTGGTGCCAAAGCTGCACCTTCCTCTCCTGGGCAAAGCTTCCACAGCCATGGGCTGGACCTGACCCTGCTGCTCCTGTGAGGGTGTCCTGATGCCCTGGAGCTCAGCCCCAAACCCTAAAACTCATCCCATCCCATCCCTGCCATGGCAAGAGGCCTTGAAACCAAGAATTCCTGTATTTCCTTAATGAAATCCTTTCTCTGTTAGAATTCAGAGATTCATAAGCTTGGTTCAAAATTAAAAAAAAAAAAGATAAGAAATGGAAGTATGTATTGGGAAAAAGGTGACTTTGCTTTCATACAGAATTTCTACCGTGGAATGGTTTGGGTGGGAGGGACATTAAAGATCAGCCAGGTCCATGGGCAGGGACACCTTCATCTACTCCAGGGTGCTCCAACTCCAGTGTCCAGCCTGGCCTTGGGCACTGCCAGGGATGCAGGGGCAGCCCCAGCTGCTCTGTGCTGTCCCAGTTCCTGTCACAGTAAAACATTCCCAGCTCTGGGTCTGCATTTCACACAAACCCGAGGCTGGAATCCCTTTGGATGTGTTATTCCCTCTGGAAAAATCAATGTCTTGAAGGAAAGGAGAATGGAATGAAGGAGTTTCTGCAGCTCACTGGGGGATCAGTGGGTGAACACAACGTGGCCTCAGGGGTCTCACAGGTTGCTCCTGATGCTCTGAACTAATTATTCCATACCCAAGTCCTTTAGCCTAAAGATAAACAAAAAGTCCTCATCAATCTCTTCTTTTCCACTTTCACTGCTCCCTCCTCTTTTCCAGCATGAAAGCAGTGGAAGAAAAACTTGCTCTCTGGAGCTTACAGTCATTTTATCCCCCACCAAACACTGACCTTGATGTGAACTAATTAGGATGGCAATAGATTATTAATAGGAGTGGGTAAGGTGAAGTTTTGTCAGTACAAAAGAGGCCTTTGAAGATGACAGCCATTTCCACTTTCATGGTGCCATCCCAAGTGCTCAGAAGAAAGCCTAGA